>NC_035445.2:66566246-66879796 GCF_002127325.2 Helianthus annuus
AGAACGGTGAGAACGATTCTCAGCCACAAGATTTTAGTGGTTTGTGGCTGAGATTGATGCGGTGACATTTTTATAAATAATAGGGGCCTTGAAACTTCCAGGAGAGGTAAAATAGGAAGATCCAAACAAAGGTGCACATGCCATTTTCCCCATCATATTTAAACGACAATAACTTTTTATACGTGATTATTTTTCGAAAAAAATTACACCATAAAACTCAGTGTTTTTTATCTTTCCAACGAGTATACTATTGATATACTTTTCGAAAAAAAATTAACTGGGTTTTATGGCGTTTTTTTGAACTGGGTGTTTTATGGCGTTTTAGACTAGGTATTTTCATGGCGTTTTTCTGAACTAGGTGTTTTTATGGCATTTTAACTAGTTATTTTCATGGCGTTTTTCTGAACCGAGTATTTTATGGCGTTTTCAACTGAGTTTTTTCATGGCGTTTTTCTGAACTGGGTGTTTTATGGCGTTTTTACAGTACAAATTATGATTTTTCTAAGCTCAAAAGATATTAATTTAGGTGGTTAGACACAAAAAAATGGTTTTTTTTTGAGCTGTTGTAAATTATAGCTCAAAAATACCTTTTTTTGGCGTGTCGTTTTAACTGGGAGCTTATGGCGTTTTTTGAGCTATATGGCTAAAAAATGGTTTTTTTTGAGCTGTTGTAAACTGTGACACCCCAGGAAAACCAGCAAACGATATAACTTACCCAGCTTTAACTTACCTAGCTTCCTCAGTAAGTGCGTACCAAATTTCGGGACGAAATTTCTTTTTAGTTGGGGATACTGTGACAACACGCAATTCGAACCTATTTTGTGTAACGATACAGGCTTATGTGAACTATTATAATTATTGATTGTTATGATTTTGTGTTGTGTGTAATGGAATGTTATTTTGTATGTGTTGTGTTATGATTATGTGATTATGTTACTTGACCTGAAACAGCACAACATGAACCAATCGCACAACACTACACACAACTACACAAGCCGATTGGGCTTTGCACTAGTAATCGGACAAGGGGCAGCCCAAGTGAGGGCCGGCCCACTTCTCTTGTACGTACAAACACCCACCTCTAGGGTTGTTCTCCCATTTTGTTACAACACTCATTCACACAAAACCCTAGTGCTTATCCTCTCTCTCAACACCCGACGGCAATAACTCTTGGTGATCGAAGATTTTGCCCTTCATTCGGATCACTCTCTCTTGGCTTGATTCTATCTCAATCGGTTAGTGTTTTGTTATTGTTTTTCTTGTTGAACGATTATATGTTCCATGCTTAGATCAACCGATTAGGATTGGATATATGTTGTTCTTATAAATGGTGTTACATGATAATAAGCTAGGACCGAATTGAGGTTATTAGGTTGCTATGTTTTGTTGTCGGATGGATTGGTGTGATGATTTAAGTTCTAAATGAATGTAATCGGTTATATTGTTGTGTTCGGCTTTCACGTGATGTTAGGAATTAATCATGAAATCGGTTGTATATTTATGATATCGGTTCGAAGAATAGGATTTGATAAGTTTGTCCGTGTTTGACTATGAAACCGGTTAGGGTTCATATGAAATTCATAATAAAAACCTTGTTAGATCGAAATTATGTTAATCGAATAGTTGGATATATTGTTGATTGACTGATGTAAAATATGGAAATTGTTGACTAATTTGATTTGCAAATAATGATTGTAACCGATAAGCATGAAATCCGGAACTTGAAACTAGTCGCACAAGCCTCTTGATCATACAAGAGGTCCTGGTCGCACAAGATCACACGTACAAGAGAATCGCACAAGACATCTTGGTCAGTCGCACAAGATGTCTTCTGTCGCACAAGTCTTGTCAGTCGCACAAGGTGCTTTCACTCGCACAAGGGATTACTGGACCGCACATGTGTTAATGTTGTTAACTGTTGGGCCGGGTGAGTAGACTTGGGCTGGGTAATAAAGCTGATCGCACAAAGTGTAGTTAGTCTGATTGGGCCGGACAAGCCCAATTACAATCGCACAACCTTACCCGGATCGCACAAGTCACATATGTTGTTATTTGGGCCGAATACGCTGTTGGATCACTTATGTTTATTTGGGCTGGGTTGTTGAATCGCACAACATGATTGGACTAAGTACTCTTGGGCTTATGTTGATCGCACAAGTTGAATGCATCGTTTAACTATTAAGTGTTGCCATGATCTATACGTGTTTGTAACGTGCTAACTCTGTGTAACCATACGTGCCTTACTTAAACCAAACCTGACTTGAATGGTAATCCTGTTAGGACGTGATTGACCACTTTTAATCCAAGTAACTTTGGTATAATCTGCCGAGCAAACCAAGGTGAGTTCAATGCATTTTCTCAAGCATGCGTCCCGGTGGTTTGGGACAACTGGTAAACATTTGGAAGGGAAACTTTGGGTAAACAACTTAATCGGTTTTGGTTATTGAATATGGGATTTATCATCGGATTGCCTGGAGGGCAATGGGGGTAATTAGTTGATAGCGCTATTAGGTCGGAAACCTCACACCGGGCCGTAAGGACGGGCGTGAACTAATTATCTGGGCATGGCTATGGTTGTTAGAGGCACACTCCTCGGATACATATGGGCACACTCCCTAGGGTATCTAACGAAGACAACATAGCAATCGGTCGTTAAGGGGTACCCACTCCCCGGATACACATGGGCACACTCCCTAGGGTATCTAACATGAGCAACATCGTAACGCAACATTGAATCACATTAACATACATCTGGTAACTCAACACGTTAACAAAACCTTGAACTCACCAGCGTAGTCTGACACACTTGTTTGCATGCTTGTAGGTCGTTAACCTTGGAACATGGACTTGCTATCTGGGAGTGCTGGAGTGGTCATGGATCGAAGCTATTGGATTACTTATAAAAGATACATTGGTTTTGAGTTTTATTATGAAACAATTGCTAAACGACTTATCATATGCTTCCGCTATATAACACTTTGTGAATTGATATTATGTTTGATATTTAATCTTGGCAATTAATGACATGTTTTATTTAAATATTTATCATTAGTTCAATGTGATTGGTGGCTCAGACTCTGATGTGTAACACGCCTCGCGGGGTTTCCGCAGGTGGTATTTTGGGGGTGTTACAGTTTGGTATCAGAGCCACTGGTTATAGTGAACTAGGTTTTAAAACGTTTTATAAAACCAGACTATAACCAAACAACTTCGAAGATCGATCATGACACTCAGCTCCAGATTGTAAGGTTCGTCTCTCTCTCACTTTATACATTACTTGCTTAGCAGTCACACACTCACAACGTATATGAACTGAAACATTTAACACTATAGTGACTTGATAGTGTGACACTACCCTTCGACTCATGTGAACCATAGACCTGTGATACCATCTGTTGTGTTGTTTGAACGGGGGAAACTTCGAGCGCAAGCTAAGAGGCACTGAGATAAGCATGCAAATTGCCTTATTATTATGGGTGCACACTTAATAATAACGCGGGGTGCATGCAAGTCCCAGTGAGGCTTATCAAGCGTGAGAAGGGTTCTGCCTTACTATGTGTGAACCTGGTAGTATGTAAATATCAGTATGATACTTGACTTCCATCTCGTTTCGAATTTCTGAATCGGTTCATTTCCAACTATAGAATCATGAGTGGACGAGGACACGGACGTGGCAACATCAACATGACTCAGGCTGAGTTGATTGACTTAATCAATACCCGTGTGGCTGAGGCTTTAGCAGCCTATCAAGCTGGTACGGAATGTACCAAGTACTCTTTAATCTTATGCCACGTACACGTCTTTTCATTCCTATAATGTGTTTCCTTCCGTCATTTAGGTCAGCAAGCGCAACCCCACAACAACCAGCCTGCGTGCACATTCAAAATGTTTATGGATTGTAAGCCACAGACCTTCACCGGGACAGAAGGGGCTGTGGGACTTCTGAGATGGTTCGAGAAAGCAGAGTCTGTGTTTGCTATCTGTAACTGTCCCGCTGGGGACAGGGTGAAATATGCTGCGGGTACCTTGGCGGATGGTGCCCTAACGTGGTCGAATGCCCAAGTGCAGTTGCTGGGCATTGAGGCAGCGAATGCCACAACTTGGGATGACTTTAAAGAACTGATCAGAGAGGAGTATTGTCCACGGGATGAGGTCCAAAAGTTGGAAAACGAGTACTACGACCTGAAGATGGTTGGATCTGAGGTCGAAGCGTATGTGAAGCGATCGTATGAATTGGCCGACATGTGCCCGAACTTGTCCCGGCCTATGTCTCGGAGGATCGAGTTGTTCATCAAGGGGCTGCCTCCTCGTGTGAAGAGTCTGGTTACTGCAGCACATCTCAATGATTTGACACAGATTGTCCGTTTGACCCACAAGATTGTGGATCAAGAAGTAGAGAGTAACTCGTTACCACCGCGCATTTCAGCCACTGCTGCTGCGGCACCCACTGCTACTACATCTGCTAATGATAACAAACGGAAGTGGAGCGACTACGACAAAGCACCCAGTGCTGGTCAGACTCAGAAAAGGCCAGACAACAACAACAACCGCAGCATCAGCCAGTCGTCTTCTGTCAATCAAGGCCAGGGAAGTGGCCACAGCCAGGGTCCGTATGCAGGGAAGAAGCCACGATGTAGCAAGTGTGGCTATCATCATTTCGGGGCGTGTAGTCGGATGTGTAACAGGTGTGGTAAGGCGGGCCATGAGGCCAGGGATTGTAGGGCCCCACAGCCCAAACACCAGCAGCAACAAAACCAGCAGAATCCGAGACAACAGGGACAACCACCCCAGCAGAACCAGGGTTTCAGGAAGGGGTGCTATCAGTGTGGTGACGAGGGTCACTTTAAGCGGGATTGCCCTCAGTTAAACCAGAACGCTAACGACAACCACCGCCCGAATAACAACAATGCTGGAAACAACAACAATAACGGCAACTATGGGGGAAATGGTGCTCGAGGCAGAGTGTTCCAGCTTGGAGCAGGGGATGCCAGGAATGACGGCAACGTTGTAACTGGTACGTTTCCTGTTAAAAATTGTATTGCTTCTGTATTATTTGATTCGGGTGCCGATTGGAGTTATGTGTCCCTAGAGTTTAGTCAACGATTAGGGATAACCCCAACACCTTTAGAAGTTAAACAAGTAGTAGAACTAGCAGATGGTAAGACGATAGAAGCCTCGAATGTCCTTTTTGGATGTAAACTAGATCTCGTGGGTCAGGTGTTTGACATTGACCTCCTTCCCGTTACGCTCGGTAGTTTTGACATAGTGGTAGGCATGGATTGGTTGTCTAAGCACCAAGCGGAAATTTTGTGTAAGGAGAAAGTTGTGCGTATTCCTCTCCCTGATGGGGAGTCACTGTTAGTTCAAGGGCATCGTAGTGGGACGATGGTTGGGATTATCACGGCCATGCGTGCACAGCAGTATCTACAAAAGGGGTATCCTGCACTGTTAGCGTTAGTTACCAACGCTCAGACTGAAGAAAGGAAGATCGAGGATCTACCAGTGGTGCGAGAATTCACTGATGTATTTCCAGAGGAGCTACCAGGGCTACCTCCTCACCGTCAAGTAGAATTTCAGATTGATCTTGCGCCGGGAGCGGCTCCAATTGCTCGAGCTCCTTACCGGTTAGCACCTGGAGAGTTACAGGAGCTGTCCAATCAACTACAGGAGTTGTTGGATAGGGGTTTCATTCGACCCAGTTCTTCGCCTTGGGGAGCCCCAGTTCTGTTTGTAAAGAAGAAAGACGGGTCATTCCGTATGTGTATTGATTATCGAGAGCTCAACAAGGTGACCATTAAGAACCGCTATCCGTTACCACGCATCGACGACTTGTTTGACCAGCTGCAAGGGTCAAGCTTCTATTCCAAGATCGACTTAAGATCAGGTTATCACCAGGTAAGGGTTAGGGAAGAGGATGTTCCTAAGACGGCTTTTCGAACGCGCTACGGACACTACGAGTTTTTGGTCATGCCGTTTGGATTAACGAATGCACCAGCGGTCTTCATGGATCTCATGAACCGCGTATGTAAGCCATATCTCGACGAGTTTGTTATAGTGTTTATCGACGACATCCTAGTCTATTCCAAGAACAAGGAAGATCACGAACGTCACCTACGTCTCATCCTGGAACTTTTGAGAAGAGAACAACTGTATGCGAAATTTTCTAAGTGCGACTTTTGGATTCGAGAAGTGCATTTCCTTGGGCACGTTGTTAACGAGAAAGGGATACATGTGGATCCTATGAAGGTGGGTGCAGTTAAAAATTGGGCGGCACCAAAGACTCCGTCTGAGGTGCGACAATTTCTTGGTCTCGCAGGGTATTATCGGAGGTTTATTAGGGATTTCTCGAAAATCGCGCAACCTCTCACCTCACTAACACAGAAGAACACGACGTACTCATGGGGAACGAAGCAGGAAGAGGCCTTTCAGTTGTTAAAACAGAAACTTTGCAGTGCACCGATCTTGTCGTTACCAGAGGGTACCGAAGACTTTGTGGTTTATTGTGATGCTTCGATTCAGGGTCTCGGTTGCGTGTTGATGCAACGCGAGAAGGTGATAGCCTATGCCTCGCGACAGTTGAAGATTCACGAGAAAAACTACACGACACACGACTTGGAGTTAGGAGCGGTGGTATTTGCGTTGAAGATCTGGAGGCACTATCTGTACGGTACCAAATGCACCATCTACACAGACCATAGGAGTCTTCAGCACATCTTCGACCAGAAAGAATTGAATATGCGGCAAAGACGATGGGTTGAATTGTTAAATGACTACGAATGTGCCATCAAGTATCATCCGGGCAAGGCGAACGTTGTGGCTGACGCCCTCAGCAGAAAGGATAGTGCACCTAGGCGTGTACGAGCATTGCAACTCACGATCCAGTCCAATCTTCCTTCCCAGATACAAGACGCTCAGGTAGAAGCATTGAAACCAGAGAACGTCCAAGCTGAAGCTTTACGCGGCTCGAGACAACGACTAGAACAAAAGGGAGACGGTGCTTACTACGTAACCGGACGCATCTGGGTTCCACTCTATGGTGACTTACGAGAACTTGTAATGGATGAGGCACATAAGTCACGTTACTCTGTACATCCTGGATCAGATAAGATGTACCACGACTTGAAAACTACCTACTGGTGGCCCAGCATGAAGGCGCATATAGCAACCTACGTCAGCAAATGTTTGACTTGTGCTAAAGTCAAAGCGGAACATCAAAAGCCCTCAGGTCTACTACAGCAACCAGAGATACCCACATGGAAGTGGGAACAGATCGCTATGGATTTTGTGACAGGATTACCCAAAACTCAGGCTGGGAACGATACCATTTGGGTGATTGTTGATCGCCTCACGAAGTCAGCACACTTCTTAGCAATCAAGGAAACAGACAAGTTTTCTCAATTGGCAGCAATCTACCTTAAGGAAGTGGTTTCTAGGCATGGGGTGCCAACTTCTATCATTTCAGACCGAGATCCGCGTTTCACTTCAGAGTTATGGCAGTCAATGCATAAATCGTTCGGTTCCCAACTCGACATGAGTACCGCTTATCACCCGCAGACGGATGATCAAAGCGAGCGCACCATCCAGACACTTGAAGACATGTTGCGGGCGTGTGTGATTGATTTTGGGAAAGGGTGGGAGAAACACTTGCCATTGATAGAGTTCTCCTACAACAACAGCTACCATACAAGTATTAAGGCAGCTCCGTTCGAAGCACTGTACGGACGGAAATGGCGTTCACCTCTCTGTTGGCATGAGGTGGGTGATAGTCAGATCACAGGCCCTGAGTTTGTTCTTGAGGCATCAGAAAACATTGTGCAGATCCGAAACCGTATGGCCGCAGCTCGCGACCGCCAGAAAAGCTACGCTGACAAGCGTAGTAAACCGTTGGAATTCGAAGTTAATGATCGCGTAATGTTAAAGGTTTCACCCTGGAAGGGTGTGGTGCGTTTTGGGAAACGCGGCAAACTAAACCCTCGTTATGTAGGACCATTCAAAATTTTAGAACGGATTGGAAAGGTGGCCTACAGGTTGGAATTACCTACTGAGTTGGGTAATGTCCATGATGTATTTCACGTATCGCAGCTAAAGAAGTGTTTGGTTGATGAAACACTAGTAGTACCATTTCAAGAGCTAAAGATAGACGACAAATTGCAGTTTGTCGAAGAACCAATTGAGATTATGGATCGGGAAGTTAAAGTTCGGAAACACAGCCGTATACCGATCGTGAGAGTTCGTTGGAACTCAAGACGTGGTCCAGAGTTCACGTGGGAACGCGAGGACCATATGAAACTTAAGTATCCACATTTGTTCCCCGAAGACCAGTCAAAACCCAGTAAACCCAGTGTTGATGCAACTAGTGAATTTCGGGACGAAATTCCCATTCAAGTTGGGGAGGATGTGACACCCCAGGAAAACCAGCAAACGATATAACTTACCCAGCTTTAACTTACCTAGCTTCCTCAGTAAGTGCGTACCAAATTTCGGGACGAAATTTCTTTTTAGTTGGGGATACTGTGACAACACGCAATTCGAACCTATTTTGTGTAACGATACAGGCTTATGTGAACTATTATAATTATTGATTGTTATGATTTTGTGTTGTTTGTAATGGAATGTTATTTTGTATGTGTTGTGTTATGATTATGTGATTATGTTACTTGACCCGAAACCGCACAACATGAACCAATCGCACAACACTACACACAACTACACAAGCCGATTGGGCTTTGCACTAGTAATCGGACAAGGGGCAGCCCAAGTGAGGGCCGGCCCACTTCTCTTGTACGTACAAACACCCACCTCTAGGGTTGTTCTCCCATTTTGTTACAACACTCATTCACACAAAACCCTAGTGCTTATCCTCTCTCTCAACACCCGACGGCAATAACTCTTGGTGATCGAAGATTTTGCCCTTCATTCGGATCACTCTCTCTTGGCTTGATTCTATCTCAATCGGTTAGTGTTTTGTTATTGTTTTTCTTGTTGAACGATTATATGTTCCATGCTTAGATCAACCGATTAGGATTGGATATATGTTGTTCTTGTAAATGGTGTTACATGATAATAAGCTAGGACCGAATTGAGGTTATTAGGTTGCTATGTTTTGTTGTCGGATGGATTGGTGTGATGATTTAAGTTCTAAATGAATGTAATCGGTTATATTGTTGTGTTCGGCTTTCATGTGATGTTAGGAATTAATCATGAAATCGGTTGTATATTTATGATATCGGATCGAAGAATAGGATTTGATAAGTTGTTGTCCGTGTTTGACTATGAAACCGGTTAGGGTTCATATGAAATTCATAATAAAAACCTTGTTAGATCGAAATTATGTTAATCGAATAGTTGGATATATTGTTGATTGATTGATGTAAAATATGGAAATTGTTGACTAATTTGATTTGCAAATAATGATTGTAACCGATAAGCATGAAATCCGGAACTTGAAACTAGTCGCACAAGCCTCTTGATCATACAAGAGGTCCTGGTCGCACAAGATCACACGTACAAGAGAATCGCACAAGACATCTTGGTCAGTCGCACAAGATGTCTTCTGTCGCACAAGTCTTGTCAGTCGTACAAGGTGCTTTCACTCGCACAAGGGATTACTGGACCGCACATGTGTTAATGTTGTTAACTGTTGGGCCGGGTGAGTAGACTTGGGCTGGGTAATAAAGCTGATCGCACAAAGTGTAGTTAGTCTGATTGGGCCGGACAAGCCCAATTACAATCGCACAACCTTACCCGGATCGCACAAGTCACATATGTTGTTATTTGGGCCGAATACGCTGTTGGATCACTTATGTTTATTTGGGCTGGGTTGTTGAATCGCACAACATGATTGGACTAAGTACTCTTGGGCTTATGTTGATCGCACAAGTTGAATGCATCGTTTAACTATTAAGTGTTGCCATGATCTATACGTGTTTGTAACGTGCTAACTCTGTGTAACCATACGTGCCTTACTTAAACCAAACCTGACTTGAATGGTAATCCTGTTAGGACGTGATTGACCACTTTTAATCCAAGTAACTTTGGTATAATCTGCCGAGCAAACCAAGGTGAGTTCAATGCATTTTCTCAAGCATGCGTCCCGGTGGTTTGGGACAACTGGTAAACATTTGGAAGGGAAACTTTGGGTAAACAACTTAATCGGTTTTGGTTATTGAATATGGGATTTATCATCGGATTGCCTGGAGGGCAATGGGGGTAATTAGTTGATAGCGCTATTAGGTCGGAAACCTCACACCGGGCCGTAAGGACGGGCGTGAACTAATTATCTGGGCATGGCTATGGTTGTTAGAGGCACACTCCTCGGATACATATGGGCACACTCCCTAGGGTATCTAACGAAGACAACATAGCAATCGGTCGTTAAGGGGTACCCACTCCCCGGATACACATGGGCACACTCCCTAGGGTATCTAACATGAGCAACATCGTAACGCAACATTGAATCACATTAACATACATCTAGTAACTCAACACGTTAACAAAACCTTGAACTCACCAGCGTAGTCTGACACACTTGTTTGCATGCTTGTAGGTCGTTAACCTTGGAACATGGACTTGCTATCTGGGAGTGCTGGAGTGGTCATGGATCGAAGCTATTGGATTACTTATAAAAGATACATTGGTTTTGAGTTTTATTATGAAACAATTGCTAAACGACTTATCATATGCTTCCGCTATATAACACTTTGTGAATTGATATTATGTTTGATATTTAATCTTGGCAATTAATGACATGTTTTATTTAAATATTTATCATTAGTTCAATGTGATTGGTGGCTCAGACTCTGATGTGTAACACGCCTCGCGGGGTTTCCGCAGGTGGTATTTTGGGGGTGTTACATAAACTATAGCTATGGCGTTTTAATGGGAGCTAGCTCAAAAAAATGTTTTTTTTTTTGAGCTGTTGTAAATTATAGCTCAAAAAATAGCTAGGAGCTTATGGCGTTTTTTAGCTATATGGCTCAAAAAATGGTTTTTTTTTTGTTATGCATGGTTTTTGTTGAGCTGTTGTAAATTATAGCTAAAAAAAATAGCTTTTTTTTGGCGTGGCATTTTAACTGGGAGTTTATGGCATTTTTGAGCTATATGGCTCAAAAAATGGTTTTTTTAGCTGTTGTAAATTATAGCTAAAAAAATAGTTTTTTTTTTTTGTTATGGCGTTTTATTTGAACACCCAGTTCACGTGAATGGGTTTTTTGACAATATTACCCCTTAGTGTAATTTAACATCAATACCACATGTCACCACCAAAATTGTTCTCATCGTTCTCACATTTTTCACCATTCTCTTTAAATCTTGACCCTATATATATATATATATATATATATATATAGAAAGTATATCGTACATTACGGCTTAACGTATTTCACGTACAACAATGTGCGTGATTTGTTCTATAACATGCGTGATTAATGTTTTCAATATGCGTGATTATTGTGTTTCAACATGCGTGATTTTGGATTTTTGAATTATAACGTGCGTGATTTTAAAATGACCGTGCGTAATTACCTGTTGTACGTGATGTACGTTAAGCTGTAATGTACGTTAACCTTCCTCTATATATATAGGGTAAGGTTCATTTGAGAAGAAATTTAATGTGAGAAGAAAAAGAAGAAAGGGCATATTAGTAAAATACTATTTCATTTATAACTCATATAATTAATTTTTATCTCTTTAATTAATTAGTCAATTAATCATTAATTATCCTACATATAATCTACAAAAACCTACACATATCAAAATTTTCCTACGTATATCCTACACATTATAGAATTTTATCCTACACATTCGAAATTTATCCTACACACCTCGAAATATATCCTACACAACTAATAATTCTACACAACTAGTAATTTATTCTACACTTTAAATTAAGTTTTTTTTTATTTGGAAAAAATATATATTTTGAAATGGAGTTACAAATTTAATTTAGTTAGTTATTAAAGGGGAAGAATACAAATTAATGATTTATATAAGTTTACCAATATACCCTTATATTAAAATTAAATGCAAATATTAAATGAAGTAAAATGAAGCATTCTTGTTGGTTGAAACTTCTTCTTTTTTCTTCTTACAAAAAAATTCTTCTCATTTAAACTCTCCACTATATATATATATATATATATATATATTCACGTATAAGTGCTTTTAATATTTTTGGGATGTTACATCCAAGCATCAATAATTGGATATATAGTTTAGATTATGTGTAATATGAAATCATATGAGTCTATTTCTAGGTGATGGTGGTTCTTGATTTGGATCAATAATATATAACTATAAAATATACTTTATTATAAAAACTTTTTAAATGCAATATATTTTATAAAAAATGTGATATTGTAAGGATTTATAAGAATGTTTGTAGGTTTGAAGATAGACGTTTTTAAAAAAAATTATTATAGATATTTGATGTGGCAATGACTTAACATGTTGGTAAGTGTTGTTATCCCTTAGCTCTGTGAATGGTATTAAAACATAATATATATATATATATATATATATATATATAGAGAGAGAGAGAGAGAGAGAAAGTGTATTGTACAATTAGGCTTAACGTACGAGCGTACACGATATACATTCCGCACGTTATAAACCCTAAAAAACGAAACCTCGCATGTACAAATAGACATACAAGTTAACAAATTTGCATGTTATAAGTAGCAAAATCCGCATGTTGTAACATGACGCATGAACAAAATCCGCATGTACGTTAACTAAATCCGCATGTTATAAGTGAATCTCGTACGCATCATATGTTAAACACAATTGTACGTTAACCAAACTCTATATATATATTTCATTTATTCAATAATTTATGTTGTAAGAAGCATTCTCTTTTTACTATAAGTTAAATAAACACAAAAATTTTAATGTTTTAAGAAAATATGAGATTTCTATAAAATAATTAAAAAAATTGCTTCAAGTTGGCACCATGTCCTTAAAAAGGCAAAAATACCATATTTACATCCCACAATATTTCAATTGAATAAGCTTTTACATTTTTATAGTAATTCATTGATCCCCATAAATCCAAAATTTCTATAAATACTATGCATGCCAAAAATGGGTGTGTTATAGTTAATTTAATGCAAATATAGATTACTTAGACATTTATAAATAGTTTATATTTTTTTAAATCAAATTAATTATCACTTAAAATGGTTAACGTTTCAGTTTCTTGTCTCACCATCTTCTTCAAAGTTTTTGCCATCAACCTATTATTGTACTTTTGATTTTTCGTTGTTTGAAAAGTAACTTCTTTTACGTGTCTACAGCTCTATGTCTCTAGACTCTATATCCTTATGTTATCAAAAGAATGTTTTAGTGACTTAAACAAATTTTGTATGGAAGATTAAAATATTTTGTTATTTATTTTTCAATTAATTAAAATGTACTCATGATGACATTTCTAGTTATAATCTTATATATAATAAATAGTTATTAAGTAAATATATATATTTAGTATATTAGATTAATGTTTTATAAATAAATAATAGGCTTTGCTATGTAAGGCTACTCGAACTTGATAAGTGAAGCGTGGGCTCGGACACGTTTCATAAACGAGCTTACCTTAGGCTTGAGCTCGTGGTAAAGGTCGTTTTTGCATGGCTCGTTCCGAGTTTTTGGCAAGCTGATTTTGAGTAGCTCACGAGCATCTCGGCACGTTTACACCTATACGCCCTACAATTTAATACAATTGTACAATTGTTGTTACCCGACGTGTTTCTAACCTCGCTAACGAAAATTCATTAATCCATCCCTACTTATCATTTATATATCCTAAGTAGTCAAAAGAAAGATATCTTCTCTTTACATCTATCTATTACTAACAACACTTTCACATGTTATAAATACTCTCATTTCTTCCTTTTGTGCTTGTCTTCATCATTGATGTGAAAAATGGTAATTCACATAGAGAAAGCCCTATTTTCTTTACTCTTCATTCTTTCATATTTGTATGGAGGGTTGGCCATTGGCATGGGGACCCAAGATGGATCAGAGAAGTGGGGTTATATTCCAGTTAGGCCCAGTAAGTGTTTTGAGTTTGACTTTGACTGTTTTCTTTCATTGTTTTCCATACCCAAAACTTTTAAATTCAAAGCATAGTACAACTACTAATGCACCATGTACATGCCATGATTGAAAATCAATCTGGTTTATAGGATTTCAGCTCTGACAAGGGCTTGTTTTGGATTTTAACATGATTATGATCTTGCTATGAATTTAAATAAATGGTTCGTAAAACATTTTAAAGTTTAATGTGTTGTTTTTTAAAGTACAAATTCTAAACTAGAAGAATGTTTCTAATTTCATATTTCTTTTGTATATATAATTAAACATTTATGAATATATTTTAAGCTTAAGATATTGTGTTGTAAAACATGTGAAAACAGAAGCTCAAATGTTCTGGTGGTACTATAGAAGTCCTTTTCGAACTCAAGATCCAAACAACCTATGGCCAATAATACTTTGGTTACAGGGTGGACCGGTAAGCAATTGCATATCTTTTTATTTGTTTAAATTTCTAGTCATTTATAAAAGAAAACATTACGATCTACTAATTAAAAAACTCATTTACTTGTGTTATGCAATGTAGGGTTCTTCAGGAGTCGGGTTTGGAAATTTTAAAGAAATAGGACCATTGGACACATTTTTAAATCCTCGAAACTCGACGTGGTTAAAGAAGGCAGATCTTTTGTTTGTGGTAAGCCAACTCACATATGATACGTTGTGCAATTCAATTCTCCTTGTAACACTATTTTACAGTTTTTTTCTCTAAACGATATATTATTACAAAGCATTCATCGTATAGATATGATCATGATCACATTTTAACACCATGAATCCTTTGTGACTATACTTTTAGGTTGGTCACCTTGTTTAAGAAACTAAAGAAAGTAAGTTATTTAAAATAAACCATAAGTCATGATATGCTTATATTTGTTGTTTTTCGTTGTATGTAATGTTATGCCTCTATACATTCTAGCTTTTAATGAAGTATTAACGATTCAAATTAATGTCACATTACTTTCTTAAAATCTTTTGGTGTGTAAAAATAGGATAATCCAGTTGGGGTTGGGTATAGTTTTGTGGAGGATGAAACATTATATGTGAGAAATGATGAAGAAGCTGCAAGAGATTTGACCACATTGTTGATAGCAATATTTAATGAAGATGAGAGCCTTCAAAAAAGCCCTCTTTATATTATGGGAGAGTCCTATGGAGGTAAATATGGTGTTACCCTTGCCCTCTATGCTCTCAAGGCCATTCAAGCCAAACAATTGAACCTCATTCTTGGAGGTAATTAAGTTTCCATCAAACTTAAACCTCTATTACTTTCATATTCATAAGTAGAACCAGGTCAAGGGGGTCAATAGAACCCGCTCAAGGGGTGGGGTCTATTGATCCTTAGGCCATCAGATTTTGTCAGTTTTTTTTCTTTTTTTAAAAAGTAAGTTATTTCTTAAAAAAAAAAAAAAAGAAAGAAAACAAACTATGTTAGACGTATTGAAATATAATTTTAGCAATTCATATAATTTTTACCAATTTTCGCATTGTTACATAATATTATTATTTCATTTTGATTATATACCATGTTTAACAATTCAACTTTGATTTGTTGTGAATGGTTTTTAGGAATTGTGTTGGGAGATACTTGGATCTCGCCGGAAGACTATGTGGTGATGACAACATTTATTTTCTGAAAACACAATTTCCATTAAATATCTAATAATTATTGTTAACATATTAACATGTTTATTAAATATAATTTTATAATAAATTAATAATATGATGGAACATATTATTTTCTATTTATCTCTAGAGTGAACGAGTCTACTTGTAGTTGTGCCTTTTTATTTAATTGAATTAGTATTATACTTATTATTTTAGGCATCATGGGGTCCTCTTCTTAAAGATATCTCAAGGCTTGACAACAATGGCTTGAAGAAATATAACAGGTTTGTATTTTGATATTATTGATTACATGAGCTTCTAACACAGGATGGAATTATAATAATTATAATCTGTTGCATATCACGTGAGAGATAAATGATAACATTTTAAAAGTTAAGAAATACTCTTTAAAAGGAGATTGAAATACTATTGAATGCATTTTAATTTAATGTTATAATATAATATGATACTTTTATGGGAGATAACCATCTATTACTAAGAAATAAAAAATGCGACTACTAATCAACCACATGAGTTGGTGACAACTCGATCACGATTTGCTTATTAAAGAAAAATAAATAAAAAAAAAAAATCCTTAAAATCAAGTTGAAATTTATTATCATTTTTTTTCAAGCATCCATACTCCATCATACCCTCATGAGCTTCTAGTTTGTTTACTTTCTTTTTTCTCATGTGAGATTGAGTTTGCATCCAAAGCTATTTACTTTATAGTGGTTTTAATTAATTTTGTTTATAACTAGTGGTTTTTTTTTGGTAATTCAGTTGATATCCGTTCGGTTCATTCAGTACCAGCACTCGCTATAGTAGCTAAAAGAAAAAACTAATATGCCAAAAGAATATGTGTTTTATATTAATCAAAAAACCATAAATAAAAAAATAAAGTCGGAATATGCCAAAAGAATATGTGTTTTATATCAATCGAAAACCATAAAAATGATCACCGGTTCTGATACCACTAACATTTGTACCCAATGTTGTTCGGTTGAAATCGGTTTGGTTAGTCCCATATCAATACTCGTATAGTTTACGATATAGAAAAAATATCAATCGAAAACCATAACAAAGAATACTAGTTCTGATACTACCGATATTGATATCGATGTTGTTCGGTTAGTCCCGTATCAATACTCGTATAGTTTACGATACAAAGTATGCGTTTTTAAATATTTTTGTCGGCACTCATATAGTTCACGATAGAAAAAAATAAATTACTATTCAATGTCAGCTTCGGTTCAAGTTGATACAATAGCGGCACGGTATCCATTTTCAATAAAAATCAGATCAGAAAAAATCAAAATAAATCAAAATAAAAATATTAGAAAAAATAAAAATAATATTAAAACTTTAGTTTTACTATATATCACCAGTTATAATTAATATATATAAAATATAATTACTCTTATCTTTATTTTTAAAATAGCTTAGTCGATGAAATTAAGGAGCAAGTAGCTTATGGTCGTTTTGAAGATGCAATTCATATATTAAACAGCTTAGAAACGGGACTCCAGACAGATACTAATAATGTGGTAAGTTTTTTGAAAACCAAATTATAAAATTTAAATAAGTGATGAATTTTATAAAAACCTTGTCCTGCTTGAATATTGATCTTACAGAATTTCTATAATTTCCTGTTGGACGACGATTCGGCTTCATCTACGACAACTACGCAGTCCCAAGAAGCCCCTTCTGGTGATCTTGAAAGCTTGATGAATGGTGCCATTAGAAGCAAGCTACAAATTATTCCAGATAATGTGAAGTAAGTTTTTTTTTTTTAATTATTTTTAGCACACCCCACACCCAACCAATAATTTTGTTATTTGTGGGATTTAGCATGTATGGTTCTTATTGTTATATTATTTATTAGAATAATTATTTTGGAAATTAAATGAATATAAATTTGTATTTTCAGGTGGAAAATGCAGTCTCCTCCTGTTTTTAAGAATATGCGAGGTGATTTTATGAGACCAAGGATTAATGAGGTAAATATTGTTAGGTTTTACACTTCTAAAAAACGAAATTTGTGGTCGGTATTTATGCTCGCTTATACCCTCGTCGTAACTGATTTTTACGACCGAAATTTTCATCATAAAACTTAGCTCACTTGGTAGAGGCACTTGCCTTTTAGAAGGGGGATCTTAAGTTCAAAGCTAGACAAGATGAGTAATTTAGGATTATTGATGTAAAGTAAAACAGTAGGGCTAACATTTACCTTTAAAAAGTTACAACCAACTTAACGAAGGGAGTGTTTTATGACCAAAACAGCGACTGTAGTTTTTTTCAGAGGATTATGACCAGAGTTTAATTAATCAAGTTTTAAAGTTTATAATATGTTTGGTGAATGTTTATTTAAAACCATTTATATGTTGTGGTGTTGGCTTTTGGATACAAGAATCTGATGCATCTCAAAGTTTTAAAACATATGATGATTTTTTTAGCAAAAAGAATTTAATCTCTGAATACATAAAACTTTAAACTTTTATATTTTGCTAATTAGGTTGATGAGCTCTTGAAGAAAGGTGTTGATGTGACCATATATAATGGGCAAGTAAGATTCTATTTTTAACCATATTTCTTGAAGAAAGTTGTAAATTTCTTTTAATAAAAATTTGGATCATTTTGCAGCTTGATGTTATATGTGCAACCAAGGGAACCGAAGCATGGGTTGAGAAGCTCAAGTATGTCACACATATATACAACTTCCTAACCATTTGCTCATTAATATTCTTTATTTAAAGTGTTTTTTTTTTAAGAACGGCCTTTATTTAAAGTATTGACCAACAATTTAACATAATTCTTTGATTAATTATGTCTTACTAGTATTTATGAACATGATATACAAAAAAAAAGCCTAACAATCTAATATAATTTTTTTTATGAATTTCGTTTTTTACGATAGGTGGGAAGGCCTAGAGGCATTTCTTAGTATAGACAGGACCCCGATATATTGTGGAGACGAAAAGGTTACAAAAGGGTTTACAAAATCTTATAAAAATCTACACTTCTATTGGATCCTTGGAGCTGGTCACATGGTAGGTCAATATCCACCATTGAGTGAGTTTCAAATCGTTATTAGTATGTTACACTTATGTTAAACCTATCGGTCAAACCGAGTAAATTCTGTAAAGTTTAACTAAAAGGAAAACAATTCAAACGAGTCGAGTCAACTTATGACTAAGTAGCCTTAAATATATTCAATAAAAAATGATGCCATATGTCACAAACTAGTAAGTATATTGACTAACCGGGTATAATCTGTATGTTTGCAGGTCCCTGAAGACCAACCCTGTGTAGCATTCAATATGGTGGGTAACATCACTAATTCCTCAGGACCAGCCACCTTTTAACTAGAAGAACTTTTTCCTCAAACATATATACAATGCAGCAGAAATATATCATATAAATAATTAGAGAACAAAACCGAAGCCAGCTTTTGTTACATTATTATTGATATTATCATCATACTAACTATAACTAGTTTATTCTTATTTTAATACTGTTTAATATTATAATTAAGGGTGTTAAACATGTCATGTCCATGTAACATGAAACTGAAAATTTGACACGAACCTGAACACAACATGAAACGAAAAATTGCGTCCTACCCATGAACTTAAAAACATGATACGCATATTCGAGGTTGACACGAACACAACCAATTTAACGTGGGTTTTTTTTAATGTTTTGAATGAATGTTAATACTCTAAAATTATTAATTTACAACAAACAATACATTGTGTATATATAAAACAACTAGAGCAAATTAAATTTTGGTTTATTTAGTTTGAGTCAAATTATGGATTTGGCCCGTGTCTCACAATTTATACGGATTCAATCTCTCTGTCTGGCAAGTCGTCGTCGTCGTCGTCAACATCATCATCATCATCATCATCATCATCATCATCATCATCATCATCATACTCAATAAATCCTACCAATAGCAAAGCAAATGTAAGGTCTGAGGAGGGTAAGATGTAGACAGCCTTACCTCTACCCCGTAGGAATAGAGAGGCTGCTTCCAATGAGACTCTCGGCTCGATAGTAGTTTTGCATCAAGCCTTGGACATAAGGCACATAACACTTAGCAATCGGGACAAACACCGACTAGTGCATGTACCCTTTTGTCTTTCAGCTATCAACGCCACCACATGATGCATGATTAACCGTCCTCAGTTTTTAACGTTTTTTTTTCACGAAATTAGTAAAATAACATTAAAATTAGTGCACTTTCACTTTTACCCCCTGATGGCTCACACATATATACATTTGTCTGTATGGCAAGTGTTTCCTTTATAGATTGTATACAATAATAATTAGATGATGTTAAATATGATGAAATGACTATTTTACCTTTTGAAATATTACACTTTGAGCTCTTAAATCATAAACATTGTTTTTCAAGTTTTAAAAAGTACATAAAAACCCTTAGAAGGAGCCATTGTTATGCCCTTAATGCCTTAACCCGTCGACATGTTCAATAATCTCGTGCGAAGGAAAAAGTTCATGGGGACTAAACACACTAGAAGGTAAAAAATCAAATAGAGAACCAAACTACATACCCACATGTAGCATCATCCGATGATCTCAAGCGTCTCACACACGTTTACGTGTGCCTGAGACGCTATTTTTAAAACCAACTAGAAACCCACACATTTAGCATCATGAGACGTATAATAAAGTGTATATAATAAGTTGTAGCATAGCAAACCTCAGCATCACAGAACCATTGATATCTTAAAAGCTAAAGGCTAAGTGAGTATTCTAATCTATTCTGGAATCAAGCTTATGAGGCATGATTAACGCTTCACAGAGGCATCTTTTGAGCAATAATCATTGCTTAAAGATCCGTGACACAAATATAAAATACCCAAATAAATATATAGTTCTTAACCTTACATGCATTTACAAATAAACTATACATTGATTTAGTATTCTCTTATGTGATTTAATATACTATATTAGAGGGACCCCTTTGTTATATAGTTTTACTATCTTACACCTCACCAATATAAAAGCATCCAATTTGTTATACAATATACATGTTTACGTTCTATTTATCAAGAAAAATAAAAGGAATCCATATTAAGAAAAAAAATCAGGCATTTAATGAACCGAACGTTTGTGTATCATTCATGAAATTTTTAGCAGGATATTAGTTTATGTTCGTTTAGTAGAAACATTTGATTAAATAAGTGGACATGAACGTATATCCTGTTTGTTGATTCACGTTAGTTTATATTTAATTTGTTCATTTACGTTCGCTCATTTATTGATGTTTGTATATTCATTTAAATTAATTTTTGTTAGTCATTAGTAACACTAATCAAATCATCATGCGTCAATCAAACTTTAGAACCAAGTCTTGGTAATCAATCGACAAATAAACGAATAAAAACATGCTCTCTTTGTTTATGTTTGTACATTTATATGGTTTAGTATATTATGTTCGTTTGTTCATTAACTTTCAATTAAATCAAAGTTAAACAAACAATACATTAAGGTAATTGACCCATTCCAATACCTATATATGCGTGGGACTAAACCAACATCACCCATGATGGTGTATCTCCCATAAAATGGCTAAATGCCCCACTTCCTAACATCAAAAAGAACCCCTCATTTAAGAAGAGATATTTATTAAAATAGTTAAAGTTAACTAAAAAAAGGTAGAAATAAAAGTTAGCTTTCGTCATAGTAATTTCTCATTTTCTCCAATCAGAAGTTGTCATATCAGCTTCGCTGATTGAGACGACTAGGATTTAGCCTACATTTTTAGGTAAAGAGCAATGTTTTAAAAACCGGATCAAACTGGCCGGTAGTACCGATTGAACAATCTGGTAGAACCGGTTAAACCGTTTTTAGCCTAATCCGGTACGGTATAAAAGCCGGATTTTAAAACATTGGTAAAGAATGTCGCCTCAGCCTGCGCTTTTTGGTGAAAAGCGCTGTCAAATCCCCTGATTTTTATAAAAATCGCCGACTAAGCCTAGTCAATGTTTATTTTCGAAATTTCTTGACAACTTTGATTATTTATGTAATTTTCCCTTTAAAGAAACATAATGCGTGTGAGACCCACTATACATGTACACATCTTCGTGTACAATTGAGTTATTTCAAGTGAAAAAAAAAAAGTAACCAATTTTGAGCATTTAATTTTATTATGAAATGGATAAAAGGAGGAAACAGTCTAGAGACATATTTCATCGATCTATCCAGTAAAATACAACCAAAAGATAATAAATGAATTTTATGCTCTCTTTTTAAAATATATTTACGTGGGAGGGGGTACATATGTGTGTAATTTGTAAATATATATGACTGATGTCACCATTCAATAATATACTCAAAAAAAATTATCCACTAATTATTTTATTTCAGCAAATAACTAACTACTTCCAATCAACGTTACATATCATTTTCCTACAAGAAAAAGTCAAAAGAATCAATAAAAAACGATGGAGCTTACTTGTTCATAGATTATATCACAAACGTAGGTGAGTCGCATACAACAAAGTTATTTAGCACATATAACTAACACATGTCGTGGGTTCTATGCGACTATTCTATATGATGTGTCCAATAACTTTTGTTGTATACAAATCATCCTTCTATAATAATTACATATTGACCATTCAAAAAAGTTACAAAAACAAACTCACCTTCCTAATTTCATTGGTTATTTGATCAAAGAACCCTCATCAATAAGCGGTGTATGCCCGATGAACAAGCCAACGTGACCCATAAGTTTATCTTTCCTCGAAAATGTTGTGCCACACGAGCACCGCCATTTCACGTCCCCACAGTGCTTCTCGTGGGTCCGCAAATCCGAAAGCACAGAAAACTGCTTTTGATGACACCTTTTGCACGAGTACATCTTTGGACAATGACTCCTTTTGTAGTGATTCTTCATGCAAATCATTGACTTCAATGGTTGAAATTTTGCGTGTTTACGGTTCCACCTACACCCTTCTTGAGGGCACGAATACTTTCTAGCCAATTTTGTCGATGTACTACCATTTGATGAAGTGGGATTGGCTAGAGCCGCGCTAGACTTGTATTCGTCCCCATGGGCCCTCATGTGCATCCTGAGGTTTGCGTCACGCTTGAACCCTTTACCACATACTTGACAATAGTGTGTGTATTTTGCTAGCAAATCGGCCGCATCCATTTCTATGATGTCATAACTTCTTGGAGACAATCTTTGTCCTGGCCCGGACCCTGACCCTGACCCTGACCCTATTTCCTTATGTCTATCTCTTTCAATCTTAAATTGTTTTCGCTCCTCAAAACCACTATCTTTGTTTCTTGTGTTGCACATTACGCTAACAAAACTATTCTCAACACCACCACCACCACCACCATCGCCACCGCCACCACCACCTGACCAGTCAAACATCATGTTTGACTGAGTCAACTGGTCAAACTCAAGCGTATTGTCATGGTCGTTGGTGGTATTAGCGTGGTTAACCCCGGGACCAAAGTTTTGGCAAGTGAACATGATGTTAGATGCGATCACAATAATTTCTTGGAGCAAATTCGCAATGTTCTCCATTGATTGAGTTTGTGATTGGGTGAAGAACATGGAGGCTGTGGAGTGAACATGTTGAGCTTTTTCTTTAAGGATGGAGA
Organism: Helianthus annuus; assembly: GCF_002127325.2. NCBI lineage: Eukaryota > Viridiplantae > Streptophyta > Magnoliopsida > Asterales > Asteraceae > Helianthus > Helianthus annuus. The sequence continues at coordinate 66,589,587 of NC_035445.2, forward strand.
GGTTGAACATGATCATAGAGTCATTTGTTGTTGATTGGAGAGATGAAGCTAGAACATCCTCGTACGTGTTTGTGAAGCAATAGTTTGGTTCGGCAGCCATTTGGCCAAAGATCAAAGGTTGTTTTGTGAATGTTTTTGTTGGTGGGATGTATATAAAGAAGTTTATATAAGTTTAAGTGTCAATTTGTTAAATATATTGGATAGAGTTGAAAAGTGGAAGTCAACTTTTGAGTTTGGTTAAACCCATCACCACTTGCCACCTTCCTCAGGTAACGCCACAAACCACAGACGTCATATATTCTTATATTTTTTAATTATTTTATTTTGTTAAGGGTGTGTTGTGCATAGTTTGAGATTAAAAAAGATGGAGCTGGAATTAGAGAAAATAGACAAATAATTAATAATTATACTTACATATTTAATTCAAATTATTGGTTGTTGGATACATGTATTTTTTTTTTTTTTTTGTCTTAGTGATGCTATTATATATGACAGTTATTTAACCTAAAATATTCTATTATTAATGTCTATTTATAATATAAGTGAAGTAGTATGAAACAATGAAAGGATATAAAAAGTAAAATAAATGTTTAAAATATATATTACAAAATATTATACAACTAAGCTACAAGTGCGAAACAAGCCACACAGCTAGGTACCTAAAAAATACAACAACGTTAAGGAAAAAGTGAAAAACTAAATCATATATGACACATGAACACATGCTAATTACATCACTACAAGAAATACAAGCACACTTTTAGCGGCGATATCTAAAAAGTCTTCGTTAAAGGTCTTGATCACACGCACATTTAACATCATCTGGGCCGTTGATTGATGTTAGATCAAATGGACAGGGAATAAAAGAACTGAAACTAATGGATCCTTGATCCTCTCCCTCTTAGGGGTTTCCATTATATAGAAAATTACAATCCCATAAATTTGGGAATATTACAATGATAACGAAACAATAATAAATACAGAATTATATATACAAATATATTATCTATTAAGAACAATGGTCTCTCCTCTTTCATTTTAGCGGGCATTTTCCCTCCACCACGTGCGTCTCTCTCACCCCGCACCACACGCGACTGCAGTGTACACCGTCATACCACTTCGCCACACCTCCTTCACTTCACCGTCACACCGTTAGGAGTTAAGTGTCATCTACGTCCCTAGACTTTATGTATTTTTAGGAGTTAAAAGTCCTTAAAGTGTTTAAATTGTTCAACTAATAATGTATATCTTATTTTGTAGGATTATTTTGACGAATTGTTTGAAGACCCGAGATTTATGGAACGATTCTACCAAGCTATGGATAAGATGGAATCAAGAAAAGGCAACGAAAATGACAAGGACGAGGAGGGAGAATGATGTATTTTGTATTGAATTCAGGGGTTTCAAAACTTTAACTTAACCAAACAAAATACTTTTCTTGTAGTTTTATGTTTAAAACCCGGCGTTGTTTGAATTATTGTTTGCCTGTGGAAAATTAAAAGAAACAGCAGGTTAAGGTAATTTGCAAAAACTGGGATTAAGCGAGAAAAAAAGAATTTATTGGTTTTTGACTTTTAGCGGCGATATTTGTTGTCGCTAATGATATTTGCTGACTTGTCATGGATGGCTTTAGCGACCACAGAAGTCGTCTCTAAAAGTTAAAAGAATTAGCGGCGACATAAACTATTAGCGACGACATGGCAGGTATTAGCGATGGTTCACTAGCGACGACTCATTAGCGTCTACTTGTCGCCACTTTTGTGAAAATTCTTTGTAGTGCATGCACGGTATAACTTAGTCAGAAATAAAAGCTATATCATGAATTAATAAATATATTTTATTAACATATAATTGGTAAAAATAAAATGTTATATGAATATAAATGTAATTTTCTAATATAATTGGTAAAAATATATTTTATTCACATATAATTGGTAAAAATAAAATGCATTTAATAGATTCGATGCAAGTATGTAACCGTTTACAAACTTAAACTGATGTAAACAGTAAACATATACTGAAACAAGAAATACAAGAAAACTATTGTAGTTACTCAGTGACGTCAAGGGACGCACGTCTTATGCATTCTTTCTATGCTATAAATTGAAACTACACTGAAACATATATGAAAAAAAAATAAATAAATAAAACAACTTGCTAGAAGAGGAGAGATACTGATTTAGGGTGTCCGGGGCGTCTGTGGAGAGGGGTGTGGTGAGTGTACTCCCCGATCGGGAACACCGCCGCCGACCCCTCGGTGACCCAAATCGGGGAGTAGGGAGCGGGTTGTGTTCACCGATGAGATTTGTATTTTTTGACCGTTTTTTTAATTAAAACGGCTATATAGCCGTTATATATTAAAAAAAAATTCTCCTAAACCCTATAAATACTAACCCGCTTCAATCTTTTTATTTTTCAAACCCAAAACAACTCCCTCTACATTACTCTCCTAAACCCTTCAACTCATCTAATTTTTTACCCAATCTTTAAAAAACAATGGAAGCGAAGAACGAGTGGTTTCAAGAGGGCTTGACGGGAGAATGAAGAAAAGTTTCACGTCGTTGCAAAAGGTTACTTCTGCGATTAAACAACTTGCAACCGGTAACACACCAGACGAAAACGACGAGTATTTAAATATGGCTGAAAGGACCTCTCGTGAATGCCTTGATTATTTCTGCGAGACGGTCTGTAGAATGTATGCTGGTGAATTCTTACGTACACCAACGAGCCATAACGTTGCGCTATTGTATCAGGCTCATGAGGAGAGACATCACCTACCTGGTATGTTGGGTAGTCTGGATTGTACACACTTCGTCTGGAGAATGTGCCTCGCAGAATTGCGTGGACAATATATGAGAGGCGATCATCAATACCCGACAGTTATGTTAGAGGCGGTGTCGTCTCAAGATTTGTGGGTTTGGTATGCTTTTTGTGGCCCGGCGGGTTCACAAAACGACATCAACGTGCTCCAACAATCTCCGTTATTTATTACTCAACGAAACGGAACGACGCCAAATTGTCCATTTCAGGTGAACGACCACTTATACAAACGCGGGTATTATCTTACTGATGGGATCTACCCTAGCTGGTCCGTGTTTGTGAAGTCTTTTCCATATCCTCACATCCCGAATGAAAAAAAGTTCAAGAGGCAACACGAGGCCGCAAGAAAAGATGTGGAACGGGTGTTTGGTGTGTTAAAGGCGAAGTGGGGAATACTAAATCGTCCAATGCGTTCCAAAACGGTGAAAAAGATAAGGTCCATCGTGTATACGTGCATTATTTTACATAACATGATTATAAAAGACGACGGAAGGGCGATAGTACCGGTACACATTCGAGATCCTCCAGTCGAACCCGTCTTCGATGATACTGCTTTTAGCGAGCTCATTGACGAAGAAACGCATTGGAGACTAAAACACGATCTCGTTAAGCATCTCGGACGTTTAGATCTACCTCACCTTGAAGCGAATTCCGATGACGAGTAGTTTGTTTTTTTATTTTTCTAGTTTGAATGTAATTTTTATTTTTAATTTAATGAAATGTCTTTTCTTAAATTTTATTTAATTTTTATTAATATTTGTTTAATTTATAATACATGCATAATTACAACAACAAAAAAAAGCAAGTCCTCCAAGAGAGGAGTGCCGCCATCAAATTGAGGGTGTGGGGGGAGTTAAGTGGGGAGTTGACGTGGCGCGTGCTGATTGGCTGTGGGTAAGAGAGGTCACTCCCCACTTAAAGGAGTGCGAACACTTAGGCTACTCGGTGTAGGGAGCGGCCTAGGGCTGGCCACGCCCCAGCACACCGCCCCTTAGGTCCGTCCCCGTCGTTGGCGTCCTCCCGAAGTCGTTCTCGTCGAGCCCCTCTCTCTCTCTCTTCTTCTTTATATACACACACATATACATACATACATACACACACACATATATATTTAGACCTATCCTCCACACCCTAGGTCCATCCTCACACCCGCTTACGTGTACGTCTACATAGCGGAGCATCCTTTAAGGACTATCCTTCTCCACACCCTATAGTCTTAGCCACAAACATTTTACTCTCTCTCTCTCATCTCTCTCTTCCAAATCATCATCCACCTCATCTTCTACTCATCAGATGCAACGTAAATGCTATGCATTGGTGATTGTCTAAGAAGAATACATTTTTAATTGAAAGTAGTGGGATTCCTCTTGTGCGATACCACAAGAATTCAGTTTTGGCTGCTATCAATTTGATTCGTTAATGTATTAGTACGTTATTAGCACTCGGTATAGTAAACGAAAGAAAATACAAAAAATAAGTCTAAAACAGATATAGTTACGGTACCTACATATTCAGGTATTTTTTAAGTTAACGAATACAAGTCAAAAAATAACTCCCTATGTAGCGCAAGGTAATTTCACTAGTTAAAAAACTGTGAGGGGAAAACAAAACTCAAATAAACAAAAAAGGTTAAACATGCATATTATTTAGGGTAAATTACTTTTTGAGTCCTTGTGTTTTAGTGGTTTTAACCACTTGAGTCCAAAATCAAAATGTTTAACGCCCTGAGTCCCTATAACCACTTTTCTTAACCATTTGAGTCCAAATTTTTAACACTGTTAGAAACTTTTGGTTAACTATTGTTAAATGACTAAATTATCCCTAGTTATAAAAAGTAATTTATTATCTTTTTCTCCCTTCTCCCTCTAAAAATACATGCAACTTTCCATCTCCTTCTTTTTCTCTCTAAACCACCTTCATCTTCCCACCATCACAGCTCCACCATTAACATCACAACTTTCTATCTCCTTCTTTGTCTCTCTAAAGCCTCTGCATATACGCCATTGGTGGGTATGATCTGAGGCTGTCTAGAGAGAGACTCTGCAGTGTGAAATTGATTTAAGAGTTGTACTTTCAGTAGCATAAATATTCATTCATTGACATTTAATATCTTCAAATTGAACCAACAAATCTCCTTCAAAATCCAAATCAAAACAACTCACCCTCAATTTTGTCACACAAAAGGTATGTCTACTCAATTTTGAATTCAACTTTGACTTTGTATCTGTTCCCACTATGCTTAATGTTCTTCACCTTCTTCTGGTCCCTTTCCGGCTCCTTAAACGCCTTGATTACCAACGCAGCGGCTGACGGCACCACCGAGACCTTCGCTTGACGGTTCTGGACGGGCAGTTTGACGGTGACACGTAGGCCTTTCCAGTCTTTTGCAGTTTCTTTTGCTATGTCTTCTCCGATTTTCTTTGGGGAGACACCGAGTGGACCGATTTTTGGGTCGAAATTTGGCGGCACTGTTGTTGGTGAAGAGAGATGTTAGGGTTTGCAGGTGGAAATGAAATGATGGAGAGTGTGGATTTCATAAATGTTTTGCAAAATTGGCGTTTTCATAAATCAGAAAGAACCCGGTGGTGGGTTTGTGTTACGGTGGAGGGGTTGGTGTGGTAGGTGCGGTGGTGGTGATGGTTGTGCGATGGTGGTGCAGTGGGGTCTGGTGGTGGAGGGTGGTAGAATGTCTAGAGAGAGAAACTTCAGTGTGAGTATGTGAAATATGTGCTTACTTTGTTTTATATATAATATTAAAATATTTGTGCATTAAATAATTGTTTCTTATATTTTTGTGCATATAGGAGTTGTACTTTATGTTTAAATGACTAAATTACCGTTGTAGTTAACTGACTTTGTGAATGAAGTTAGAAATTTGGACTTAAATAATTAAGAAAAGTGGTTATAGGGACTCAGAACGTTAAACATTTTGATTTTAGACTCAAGTGATTAAAACCACAAGAACTCAAAAAGAAATTTATCCTATTATTTATATCATAAGAGCTAAATACCACTTTATACTTTGCTTATTGGATGTGGTTATTTTCTTGTGATATATCTTTAAAAAAGCCACATTTTCTTTTTTAAATATGCTTTTAAAAAATGTTATGCCATCTTATGATATAAATACGATAATGATAATTACATGGAAAAAACATCAAAAGTAAACTACAATAACAAACTATTGGTCATGTGGTTATAGAAACGCGAAAAATGAAACTATCTTCCTAAAACGCCAAAAATGAAACTAGCTTTCGAAACGCCATAATTAATAAAGGAACATATATAAAAAAAACATACATAGTATATTTTTGCTTTTATTGTCACAACCATAAAAAAAATCTTCGTAATATACAGTCCTTTTAAAAGAAGTTAAAAGGTCTTTTACATCTTTCATTAGCGCCAAAAACATAAACAGTCACACTATTGAAAAATGCATTCATTACTCATTTAATCGTGCGCAAAAAAAAACACATTATATAAGAAAGACCACGATACCTTCATCACTATCACTATGAAAACTCCATAACACAAAAACGCCATACAATCAATATAGTAAAAAATGGCCGAAGTTATTTCGTAGAAGTTACAGAGAACAATGAAGTGTTTTATTATAAAGCTCTCTAACAAAAGAAGGGTCATGGTTAGGACCATTAACGACATACTTAGTATGGATGAGTCGGTTCAAAGGAGCATAATGGCCCTTGGTGTTCCTCTTGACAACCAGTGTGAGAAGACTGAAAAAATGATGATATGTTATGAAAACGCCATATTTTCCTTTACACAAAAAAACACCCTTACCATAAAACATTGCCTTTTACCCCCAATTTTTTATTGTCATAAAAAATATGAATACAACGCCAAATAGTGTAACGCTTGTGTTGAATATTGGCAAAGCTCTAAATAGATGTTTCTTATACCAAAGTTCTATCAACAAACTAGAAAACGCCATGCATGAGAACTTAGGAAGAAGGAATTGAAAATAAGCAGATGTTAGGCGGGCGGGTAGGCCGAAGGGGAGAAGAAACAATGAAAAAGAAGATAAGTAGGACAAGAAAGCAAGATGGTTGTACTGTTTTGCCAATTTTTAAACTAATAGATTGTAATGATTGTTTTTAACAAACCATCGAGATGAAAAATATTAACTCTCTATTTATTTATATTTAATTTTATAACATGAGCATTACGGTCATTTCAAATAAACTAACAGAATAATTGGATACAAAAGTGAAAGTAATAGTACTGTTTTTTCAATTTTTAAATTAATGGACAGTAATGGTTATTTTCAACTAACCATTAAGACGAAAAACGTAATTAACTCATTTTTTATGACTGAAATTACACCAAATCCGCATTTGGTGGGCTCATATACTTGACCTCAAATGGAACAACACCATACTAACACCTAAATTCAATGACTTATTTACATTTTGTTATTTCATCCAATGTTAACCGGGTCAAGTTTTAGTAGACTCTTATGACCGAAATTGTCTTTTTGTATGAAGCCTGCCAACTGTTTGTGAAAATGTCAATGAGAAGGTATGCCTTCATTTGTTTAATATTATGAAATCAATTATTCCATATTTTAAAATAGGTTAGATGGGATAGAGTTAAATGCGATTTTATTTGTCCATATTAACTAGTTGATGCCAAAATCCAAATTTTTAACAAGCTTACGCTGTTTGAATATATATTTTTTCCTTTTTTTTTTGTGAAATTATGTTTAATGCTCGCTCATACACGTGAAATATTTTTGGTTATTGTCCAGGGAAGTGAAGATTGACCATAGAAAGAAGTCAAAGTCACTGTAATTACGTAATTACTGACAAATTATTAATAATACAATATAAACATAAAAATTTCTAGATGGTGATCAAGTCTTTATTAACAGTCCTGTTATGTTTTGTTCTTTTTTTAACTTTTAAGTTATATTGACTTCATTAGTTCTGTTTTGTATCGTAGGTAAAAGAAGAAGCTCTGCAACTTGCTCAAATTTTCGAAATTGTTGGAGCGTAAAGGCAGGGCCGGCCCTGAGAATTCGTGTACCTTGTTCGAGCTTGAAAAAACGTGTCTTTTGGCCTTAACGAAATTGAGTGTTGGGTTCACTAAGGTCTAAACCTAATGCCAATTAGCTAATAACTAATATAAACCATAAAAATAGTTTTGTAAGTATGCCCAGAGGTGTCTCTGAGAATTCACGTACCTTGTTCGAGCTTGAAAAAATACGCCCTTCCGTAATGTTTTATTATTATTAAAAAAAAATCAAATTAGTATTGTGCTCAATAAACCTAATTTCAAGTGAGCTTATAAATTCTAAACCATAAAAAAATATTTGTAAATGGGTCTATATTGGAATTCATATGTATTTACTATCTAAAAATAATAACACACACACACACACATATATATATATAGGGGAAGGTTCATTGGGGAACACAAAAAAAGTGGGGAACAGCGGGGAACCGACTGAAACGAACTCCGATTGGACTCATTCCAGCGGCGTTGGAACCGGCTAATCGAACCCTAACTAAGATCTCTTAACCCTAAATCCTAAATCCTAACTTCTAAACTCTAAACCCTAAAACTAAAAAATAAGGCTAAAACCTAAGCTAAACCGTAAAATCTAAATTATAAACAGTAAACGCTAAACCCTAAAGGCTAAACCCTAAGCTAAACCCTAAACCCTAAAGCTGAACCCTAAACCCTAAATCTAAACCCTAAAGCTAAATCCTAAAGAAAAACCCTAAAAGCCAAACCCTAATATATTTAGGGTTTAGGGGTTATGATTTAGGGTTCAGGGTTAAAAGATCGTAGTTAGGGTTTGACGAGCCGGTTCCAACGCCGCTGGAATGAGTCCAATCGGAGTTCGTTTGAGTCGGTTCCCCGCTGTTCCCCACTTTTTTAGTGTTCCCCAATGAACCTCACACTATATATATATCGGATTTTTTTTTTAATCGTGTGCCCCTCAAAATCACGGGACTTGTGCGGAGAACCTCCCCGCACACCATCAAAGCCGCCACTGAGTGTGCCTATGTTGGTGTTTGTATGTGTATACCCTATTAATTTATTTTTTACATATACATATCGGATTTTTTTAGAATAACATGCACTTCGAAATACTTCACAACCCCCGTTTTTTTCCAACAACCTTCACATCCCTCCTTTTACAACACCCAATCACCCAACCTTCAACCCACTTTCGGCTATTTTCAAAATTTGTTATCAATGGATCCTCCTCAATCCCCCGCCTTCGACTTGTATGGTTTTCGTTCCCCACAAGTTCCATCTACACGAGGAAATGTTGAACGTCCTCTACCTGTTTACGACGACGAGGACGAGGAAGTAGTGCCCGAAACTCAAAATTTGGGCGACTATGAAGATGACAACGGCGACGATGAATATAATGTGGATGAAAACGCCGGCAACGAAGAAGATGACGCTCGGGATAAAAAAGGGAAAAATGGACAAAGATCCAAGAAGAGGCATTGGCGAAGGCGTGGGTGCATTGCTCTACCAACAAAAAGAAGGGTAATCAACAAAACCGCGATAGTTTTTGGCGTAAGATTTTAGATCATTATAACGCCACCGTTGGTGGAAGTAACCGGACCGTGCATCAAGTACGGTCTAAATGGGGCCCGATGATGACCAAAATAAACTTTTTCAATGGAAATGTTGCCGTTCATCCTCGCCCGAAAGCGCGACATCGCTAACAAGTACGGGTGGCCGTGCAATTTCTAAAATTTTTATTTTCTAGTTTGAATGTAATTTTTATTTTCTAGTTTGAATGTAACTGGTGTTTTTCAATGACGCGCGTTGCGCGAAACGCATTGGTGTTTTCTACCGACATCATTCTTCAAACGATTCGAGATAAACGATGCGTAACCAGCCATATCCGGCATCGTGGAGTGTATTAAAAAGGGAGCAATTGGACGATTGGATGCTGGGCTAGGTGTTTCTTGGAATGCCCACGGATTGTTCGGGTCAAAACCACGATTATGAGGATTCATTTTTCGTATTGTGGTTGGATGAGAATTTTTTTTTAAAAATAAGATAGGGATGATTATAGAAGAGGTGGAGTAGTTGTGGTAAAAAATGAATAGAAGTGTGAGTATTTATAGTGAAATTTTTTTAAACACATAGTCGTTGGCCAACGGCTTGCCCAAACGGCTACCTGTCTTGGCAAATGAGATCCCGTCATGTCATCTTGATAGCCCCGTCCAACGTCCGGGCTGAAACCCCCGCCCAAGGGGCCACGCCGAAACCCAAGCCCACCCAGGGTGGTGGCTTGGGTGTTTGTACCCAGCCCACGCTACAACCCCGCCCAAGGGGCCACGCCGAAACCCAAGCCCACCCGAGGTGGTGACTTGGGCGTTTGTACCCAACCCACGCCACAACCCCCGCCCCATACCTCATATTCTAATATACCCTAAATAATTTTATCATATAATGAATGAATTCACTGTTCATTCACTTTGAATTTTATCATATATGAATTTTTATTTTCTAGTTTGAATGTAAGTTTTATTTTTATTTTCTAGTTTGAAATGTCTTTTATTAAATTTTATTTAATTTTTATTAATATTTTTTTAATTTATAAACATGCATAATTACAACAAATAAAAAAAAAATAATAAAAAAAAATGAAAAAAACAAGTCCTCTAAGAGAGGAGTGCCGCCATCAAATTAAGGGTGTGAGATGAGTTTAAGAGGGGAGTTGATGTGGCATAACCTGATTGTGTGTGTGTAAGAGAGGGGTAATATTATTGTAATATCTTTGATTAGGAAGTTTTCTAGTTTTATGATTTAGAACTAATTTGGTTGATTTAATAAACAAATTGATTTAGAACTACCGCAACGGCACCAGGTGATGTCCCCGCTGCACGGTGTAAACTAATTCGTTTCGGTCTATTGAGCAAACTGAAAAGAAAGTGTGCATCGAGAACCGAACGCAAAAAATCAGTCCGGTTTACGGTGTATAGATTTATTCCTTCAATTACGTACACACACACATACTAGTTGCATGTACCTACATTTGTTTTGATTCAGAAAATATCACCGACTCACCAATGATAATGAATATAGATGATGCTTTTAATTTGAGAGTTTCTGATCATAAATTAACTAGTCACCAGGATTTTCAATATGTAATTCCTGCTCATGATCGACACAGTATTAACTCATCATGTGATGAACAAAATTCCTAATCAACGAAATGATCTAAAGTCGAATATCACTATCATATATATAAAACTTCAACATCGAGTATTACAATCATATATCAAAGTTCAACACCGAGAGAGATCCGTAGTAAGTAAGACTTAGATCTATCCGTAAAATACAAACCGTAACTATCTCAGTTCAACAAACGTATTGAAATATGTAGTAGAGTAGAGCAAAACATGAACATATATGTAAAACTAAAACATGAAGAATTAATATAAGCAGCAGATGGATGGATGACTTATTCATATAGCTAGTATGATTCATTCAGTGTCTAACCTTATTTACGATGAAGATGAGTAGCTAGTAGATCATGAGGTCCTTCATTCTTCAATCTTCATTCACACAATTACCAGCAACATCATGATCAGGTCCTTCGTTCACAGCAGCATCATGAGTTTCTTCATTCACAGCAACATCATCAGAGATCTGTTTCATTTCTTCTTCGATAGACTTTTCAGCTTCTCCTTGATCCACAGCAACATCTTCATTCACAGCAACATCATGAGTTTCTTCATTCACAGTAACATCTTCATTCACAGCAACATCATCAGAGATCTGTTTCATTTCTTCTTCGATAGACTTTTCAGCTTCTCCTTGATTCACAGCAACGTCCTCTGTCTCCTCGTTCAGATCTTCTACCTCCTCTTCATTACTGTTCCACTCCGGATTATCCTCAAACATCTTCAATTCTTCCAGAATTTGCTTAAGAGCTAGGAGCTCTTCATCTTCAGTATCTTCAGGAATTTCAATCTCTAACTCACTAGATCCGGCTAACTTTCCTTTGCCGCGAAGTTCGTCCGCGAGCTTATAGTATTTGGCGGTAATAGCACTCATAGCTTTCATGTCGTCCTTCGATCTAGTCAGAAGATATGAGTAGATTCCCATGGTTTCTGAGTGTTGATTTGAGAGAGAGTGTGTGTGTGTGTGTGTTGGTTGATATGTGAGGGTGAAGTGAGGTGACGTACAGACTACACATATATATAGGGCGTGGGAGAATGTAACCGCTTTTAGGCGCCATGATCACCAAAACTTTCAATTTCAACCACAATTTACATATATGCCCCTCATCCCTTCTATTATTTTCAAATCAGTCTCACCTATTTCAATGGCTTTTGTAATATTTTTTTTAATCTAAAAACTCTCCTTTTCAAACATTTTTTCACCGACTTGTTTTTTTTCCGGCCTTGAAATTAAAATGGCCCTGTGTACTTTATTAGTTTATGCCGCGTTGCGAGACAATAGGCCAAAAATTTCTCTATCAATTAAAACAAAATATTATTATAGTTTTGTTAGAAAAATAAAACTAAAACAATGAGAAAAACTATAATTTTAAACTAGATCAGGATATCATCGATAAACACAATTACAAAGTCGTCAAGATACGGTTTACACACACGATTCATAAGATCCATAAAAACTGCAGGTGCGTTGGTTAACCCGAATAGCATGACCAAAAACTCGTAATGACTGTACCGCATTCGGAAAGCTGTCTTAGGGACATCTTCCTCTTGGACTCTCATCTGATGATAACCCGATCTTAAATCGATTTTTGAATAGAAGCTTGACCCTTGCAGCTGGTCAAACAGACCGTCAATGCGAGGTAGAGGATAACAGTTCTTGATTGTCACCTTGTTGAGTTCGCGGTAATCGATACACATACGAAAAGACCCGTCTTTCTTCTTCACGAATAGGATTGGGCCCCCCATGGCGAAGAACTAGGTCGGATAAAACCCTATCCAATAGTTCTTGGAATTGATTCGACAGCTCTTACAACTCTCCCGATGCAAGACGATAAGGGCGCGAGCAATCGGGGCTGCTCCTAACGTAAGATCAATCTAAAATTCCACCTAACAGTGTGGAGGTAGTCCTAGAAGTTCTTCGGGAAACAACTGGTAGATCTTCAATCTTCTTTTCCTCAGGCTGAGTATGGCTAAAGAGTGCTAGAATAACAGCTTAACCTTTCCATAAGCACTTCTGGGCTCTTATGGCCGAAATGATGCTGACCGTTGCACCACTCCGATGGCCTTGGACAGACAATGAATCTCCACTGGGGAGAGGAATACGTACGATTTTCTCCTTACAGAGAATTTCTGCTCGATGTTCGAACAACCAGTCCATACCAACTACTACGTCAAAACTACCAAGAGTGACGGGGAGAAGGTCAATGTCAAACATTTGACCTGAGAGATCGAATTTGCACCCTACGTGAACGTGAGGCGCTTCAGTTGACTTGCCATTAGCCAATACTACAACATGTTTGGTTTCGAGGGGTGTCGGGTGTCACACCCCAAACGATGGCGGAATCATCGGGGCGCAACACTAGCTGAATCAGATTGCTCAAGAGAATCCATAACAACTGTTATATGACAATATTTTTAAAGGTTCATTATCCCATACTAATGAACAAATATTCATATAACAATCAAAACGAATTACATGTCTCTCAAACAATCAAAATCCGACAACCTAGATTTTTATTAGATGAATTTCTAGACTTCCTATCCTTTTTGCAGCATAACAATCCATCAACCTGTCACATACGTTAAAATAAAAGTCAATACAAAATGTAAAGGTGAGTACACAAGTTTAGCATAAGTATAGTATAAAAGCGTTTACGCATAACCAACATGTAACACGTAACAGGTGAATTAAGTAACTATCAACAATGATACAAGCTAACCACATGACTGCGAGTAGAGTATGCGCGACACATGTTCACCGAAGCGAACACCTGAAGTAAAGTATGTGATCCTTACAACCCCTGACTAAACAGGTGCTGAGTCCAAACTATAGTACTATCGTTCCTAAGGGCGGTAGGGCAAGTCATCACTGTGTAATATAGCAACAGGTATTCAACTAATCACGTATAACATGCGAGTGCGGTTAGCGATTATAAAGCGTTTAAGTGTTGTGTTTTTGATAGAGAACGTATGTTGATGTGTGTTGGTGTGTATATAATTTAGATGTATATTTAAACCCTTTTTACACTTTTAGCCAAGTTTTAAATTTATAAAACACGATATTTACTAACACTAAACACACATATGGGCAAGTGCACCCATCGTGGACGTAGTATAGTGTTGGTAAGATACCGAGGTCGTCCAAGGACACAAGAGCTTTTAATACCGGTTTATCCTCAACGTCTAATCAAATCAAAAAGTGAGAAAAAATGTTTTAAACTAAGAAAAATAAAAACTAACTAAATGCTGAAAAATAAAATAAAATAAAAACAGATAGACAAGATGAATCACTTGGATCCGACACGTGTGTTAGTATAACCTTTGATTATTTTCGCACTTTTGCACTTGTTTAAGAGATTATCTTAGTTATTGTAGTAGGCCCCTCTTTTGAAGGCGACGTTACCCTCAACCCAGTAGTTTGAGTCAGCAAGGATACAATCCTAAAGGGTCGGATTATTGAAAGATAATGAATTAAGTTATTAATGCAAATTGTGGTAGGCCCCGCTTTCGGCGGTGACGTTACCCTCGGCTAAGTAGTCTGAGTCAGCAGGGATACAGTCCTAAATAGCCGGGTTATAGTATTAATAGTAGTTAACTTATGAGGGGGTCAAAGAGTTTGGATCCCCGCCATCCAATACCTATGGGTATTGAAGGAGATCCTACTAAATTTAACCCAGGTCCCAAGCAGGACATCTAAACGCTGAACAAGGGCAAGACCCTTATCAAACCGTTCCCTTAACCCCCGACCAGGTAGCCAACATACCTCCATATAGACCGTGGAGATATGAATGGTGAAAATCTTTTATTTTATATAGACAGTAAAATAACGCCAAGACACCACGGACAAACGATAAGGAAAGATCACCTTCAACATAAGTAACTAGTTATTAAAGTCATTAATACAAAACCAAATAAAAAGTGCAAAAGATTAAAAATAAAAAGTATTATACTAAACACTTGTCTTCACCAAGTGATGTAAGAGACTTAGGCAAACATGGCCTTGATTGTCAAGAACTCTTACGATCAATCTTGGATCCCGAGACGACTCACACACTCTATGATGGACAATGGATGATGGTGGTGGATGATGGTGTTATGGTGGTGGTGGGTGGTGGATGAAGTGTGAGAGAGGTGGTGTGCCAAGGGATGAGATGGAATGAAACCAAGCACCCCTATTTATAGGCTGAACAGAAGGCTGGGCACGGCCCCGTGTCCGCTGGACACGCCCCCGTGCCCGTCTGACACTCTCTCTCTTCATTAATTGTAATTCGCAATTACAATTAATGCGCCTGCTGTACTTTTACCACGCCCCCGTGCCCGCTGGACACGGCCCCGTGGTGGGCAATGGAAGCTTCTACTAGTTTGTCTTTTCTGCTGCTTCTTGGGCACGGCCCCGTGTTCGCTGGACACGGGGCGTGTTCAGTCTTCTGTTTTCTCTTCTTTGCCTTGGGGGTTGCCGTTGAGGGTCCGGGCAGTCTACTTTTATTCCTTTTCTTGTATTTATGCTAGAATTAGTTGTCTTTTTGCTTCTTTTGTGATTTTGAGCTCATTTCATCCTGAAAATACAAAAGAAAGACAAAAACACTCTTTTTCCAACATTAGTACTTAAAAAGGGTTAGTTTTATGCCTTAATTGATGTGATTTATATGTTGCATTTTACACACATCATATGTAACACCCAAAAGTGCGTTAAGCGAAAAAGGGTTCGAGTATACTCACAGTGCGTGCTTAAAGATAAACACGACTGGAAATGGATTGAAGGGAGCGCCGGATCAGCCTGCGTACGGGGACAGAATGCGTAAATCTTCCAAAGTGCTGAGCACGATCGAAATCAAAGTGTCGGTGGGAAACAGAGGCTTCGTACGAAGGCGTGCCTTCGTCCGAAGGTGGTGGTCTTCGTACAAGTGATTCATCCGTTGTCCAAAATCGAGTGTGCTTCGCTTATGTCTTTGGGAAATCGAGTGTTCATCCTTCCAACCTTAAGCTACTTATTAAACTTAGAGTCGGAGAGGTCTTTGTTCAAGTTACATGTGAGAACTTGGGCTGGGTTGTGTGAAACCTGTGCCTTCGTATGAAGGCATTGCCTTCCTAGGAGGCCATGTGCCTTCCGTACGAAAGCAGTGCCTTCGTACGAAGCCAGGGCTTCGCACAGAACAGTCCAATTTTCACAAGTGGTAGTTTCTTGCGTTCGGAGCTGTGTTTTCGCCTGAATCGGATGTATTTTCGAGTCTTATTCATGACGGTTTCGACACCACCTCGTTCCACTATCCAGTGAGCGAAATATGTGTCGTTTTAGGTCCGTTTTAGTGTGAAAATCAAATTTAAAGAGTTTTAAAGGTTTTCACTTAGATCTAACACTTGGTGAGTGTGAAATCTTCAGATCTACAACTTGGGAAGCCAAGGCTAAACCCAAATCACTCGTTCAAGTGTAGATCAGTAGTAAATGAAGAAGATTTGATGAAAAAGATGAAGGTTTTCATGAAAATAGAGAAGTTAAGATGAAAAGAGGAAGTTTTAAGTAAAAAGATGAAGTTTTAGGTAAAAACGATGAAGTTTGGATGAAATCGAGTTGAATCTTGTAGAAAATCGTAGTGGAAAACGTTGTGTAATCATGTAAAAATGATAAATCTTACTAGAAAATAATCGGACAGCAATTCGGCAGCGTTCCGGTGTAAAATGGCAACAATGAATGAAATCGAGAAGGGCTTGGGTATTTAAAGAAGAGGTGGGATCGCACAAAGGCATTTGTTCGAAGCTGGCTGCCTTCGTATGAAGGCAGTGCCTTCGTACGAGGCTGGCTGGCTTCGTTCGAAGGGCCTGTGTTGTGCAATCCTTTCCTCGTTTCGTGTGTAGGAGCTCGTTTAATGCGTTTTGTTGCGTTAGTTAGTTCGAGTATGTTAAGTATTTTAGCGAGATGATAAGTATAGCATTGCGTTGCATTTCGTTGTGATAAATCGAGTTGCGAGAGCTTGCGTTTGAGCGTATAACAACCACATATAACATAATTAAACAAGTAAACGCACAAATAACACAATAACATAAATAAATCCGCGTTTCGAGTTTGCATTGAGTTTTGCATTACGATAAGCGTTTAAGTAATAAATGTTTAAATGCGATGAAATGTGATAAATAAGCGATGTAATATGTGTTCAAAGTATAGTTTAACCCATAGCGTTAATCGAATCTTGGAGTACAAGTGTTTACAAATGAAATAAAGGTATCAAGGGAACAACCGAAATACGGGTTGTTACATCGGGGCTAATTCTAACAATCTACTGAATCTCAAAGACACGTAACTCCAATCGGCACCAAAGGCGAATAACACAGAGGCGAAAAGATTGTTCACAGAAAACGTACCGGTCACGACGTTGCCATCGTTCCTAGCATCACCAGCACCTATGGTAAATGCCCTCCCACGAGCACCATTTCCACCATTATTGCCATTGTTGTTCTTGTTCCCAGCGTTGTTGTTATTCTGGTGGTTGTTGTTCGTTGTTGTTGTTGTTGGTGGTGGTGGTGGTGGTGGTGTTCTCATTAAATTGTGGGCAATCCTTCTTAAAATGGCCCTCATTTCCACACTGGTAACATCCCCTTTGATTACCCTGGTTCTGTTGTGGTTGTTGCCTCTGTTGTTGCGGCTGTTGCTGTTGCTGTTGTTGATACTACTGCTGTTGTTGTTTTGTGAACGGAGCCCTGCAATCCTTTGCTATGTGACCCACTTTATCACACCTGTAACAGACTCGGGTACACGGCCCGTGGTGATGGTAATTGCACTTGTTGCACTTCGGCTGTTTGCCCACGTAAGAGCCTTGGTTCTGATTGTTGTTCTGGTTTATGTTAGTAGAGGAAGACTGGTTGAAACTGCGACTGTTGTTGTTATCAGACTTCTTCTACTGCTGGTTTGAGTTGGATGCCTTGTCCGAATCATTCCACTTTCATTTGTTGTCAGTAGCAGGGTTCGTAGTAGTAGCACCACATGCTGGTAACGAGCCACGCTCGACTTCTTGGTCGGTAATCTTGTGTGCTAGTCGGATGATTCGGGGTAGGTTATCAAGGTTTGCTGCAGTAACCATCCCTTTGATTTGCGGTGCTAACCCTTTGATGTACAACTCAATCCTCCTATGTGGTGGGCGTGATAAGTTTGGGCATATGCTCAAAAGTTTATGAGATTGCTTCGTGTAGGCCTCGATCTCAGATCCCACCATTTTCAGATCATAATACTCATTTTCCAGCTTCTGCATTTCATCACGGGGGCAGTACTCCTCTCTCATTAGTTCTTTAAAGTCATCCCAAGTAGTAGTGTTTGCCATCTCAATGCCCAGCATCTGAACCTGGGCATTCCACCAGGTTAAGGCACCGTCCTCCAAAGTGCCTGAAGCATACTTTACCCTATCCCCAGCTAGACAATTACACATCGCAAAAACTGATTCAGCCTTTTCGAACCATTGTAGTAGTCCTACTGCTCCTTCGGTTCCACTGAATGTCTAAGGCTTACAATCCATGAACGTCTTGAAAGTACAGGTACGCGGATTGTTCCGATTCTGGTTCCCAGGTTGACCTGAAAAGAAAGTACAACGCACGAGTGAGAGTCGAGTATAAAATTAAAGAACAAGAAGCGTCTGGTATGTGTCATACTAGCTTGTTGAGCTGCTAAGGCTTCAGCCACTCGTGTGTTAATCAGGTCCGTCAACTCTGCTTGAGTCATGACGATGTTTCCTTGTCCACCGTCGCGTCCACCACCGCCCACCATTACGTCCATCACGTCTGTTCATGATTCTGCATCCATGAGAAGAGAGGGATGGGTAAGGATCACGATTGAGCAGAAGTCAATCATTGCTATGACTTCTATAGATTATTGAATCCCCCATTATGTCGGATAATGGAACAAAACCCCTTTCACACTTTCTAAGCCTCACTGGGACTCACATGCACCCCACATTATTATTATGTGTGCACCCATAATAATAATATGACTTGTATGCTCGTCTCAGTTCTTCTTAACTTGTGTCAAATGGTTCCTCAGATTCAAGTGTCAAAACGGATATCACCAAAATAATAAAGATCACGAAATTCTAAGGGTTAGATCATACTACGAGGCATCATAATGTAAGCAAGTAACACATGTAATCGTACTGTAGTGCTAAGGATGTAATCGTATGCAATATCATAACAAGTGTATGCTAGGCATGTAATGTATACAGTAAGTAAAAGATGAACCTTGCAATCTGGAGCTGAGTGTCATGATCGATTTCAGAACTGTTCGGTTATAGTCTGGTTTCATAAAAATGTTTTAAAATCTAGTTCACTATAACCAGTGGTTGTGATACCAAACTGTCATACCCCCAAAATACCACCTGCAGAAACCCCCGCGAGGTGTGTGACGAACCAGGATCTAGCCATCAATCACATTGAACTAATAGTATATAATAAATTCAAAATCTTAATCAACGTGAAAAGTGTAATTCATATCATTTGTTCAAAACCAAATACGTTCAGCGGAAGCATAAAATATTATTCAACAAATTCAATATCGCAGTGTTTGAAAACATTCCAACTTTAATGTCTTCCCACGACCCATGATCACTCCAACTGCAAGTTCCACGTCAAAGTATCTATCAACCTGCAAGTATGCAGAAAAAGTGTATCAGCATAAAGCTGACGAGTTCACAGTTTTGTTAAACGTTTAGTTACCAAGTGTTTAGTTTAAAGACATGTTGATAATAACTCGATACCGAAGTGACGTCAGTTTGTTTGCCCTTCCCCAATGCCTATCAACATTGGTCATGTGGTTACAGTCATTAGTTCACACCCGTCATATCCATGTATGGTGTGAGGTTGTTAAGCCTAATAGCACTATCAACTAATACCCCGTTGCCCTCCAAGCAACTAGTTCGGTAGTAAGATGAGACTTAAAGTGATAGAATTGAGTGTATTATCCAACATCGAAATTAAACAATAGTTATAATGTATCCCCTCCAGGGATAAAAGTTTGTAAAGTATCCCCTACAGGGATGTAAGTCATGTCAAGTATCCGCTACAGGGATGTAAGTTTGTTTGTTTGTTTGTCCCTACTGGACGCATGCTTGTAAAAGAGTAGTGAACTCACCTTAGATTTGCTCGGTAAGTTAAGTTACTTGTTCCAAGTTGGTCAACCAAACCCTAGTGTGGTTACCAATGACAATCAGTTTCGTATACACTTAAATCACGTAGTCTTTACACACATCAAACAAGTATCGTATATGAAATACACATATTAACATTCATATAAGTCTTAACAGTTAGTCACACAACATACGGTCTACTAACATCGCATAAACATATAGCCCAAGGAAACAAGAGGCCCATATAAGTGTGTGGCCTGGTTCCACTTATATGGCCCAACAAGCCCACAGCTCCTCGGCCCGCCTGAAAGTGTACGACCTACACGTTAGTGTGCGACTGGGTCACGAGTATGCGGTCCATTTGCACTGTTTAGCCCGAGTTGGAAGTGTACGCCTGCCAGAGAACGGCCCACACAGAGTGTGCGGCCTTCTCCGAGTGTGCAACATAATTACAAGTGTGCGCCCCCAACAGGAGTGTGCGGTCTTCAACCGTGCGGCCTATAAGTATTCTTAGATTGTTCGACATGCACTGTAGGTGTGCGGTTTCTATTTTTAGTTACACGTTACCTTAAATTACGGTAAATCAGTTATCAATTCCAACTTCCCATAGATTCAGTTAATTCATCAACGACAATTATCATCAAGATCAATACCCGAATTAAATCAAATGACATAATCATCTTCAATAATTGTTCATCATCATGAAATCCCTAAATCATGAACTAGTCAGTGCTAACAATCACCAAATCATCATACAATACTAGATTTATCCCGTAACAAGGAATCATCTATTCTACAATCATACAAACCAATCCGTGTATCCATACCCCATTAATTGTCATCGAACACCCACATGTGCAAACCCTTGTTTATCGATTAACATCAATTAGCATCATGAACATTAGCAGATCATACCTAATCAGTTTATTATCACAATAAGTTCATCAACCCTTCACTATCATGCATCCCTACGTATTATCATCATTCATATGATCAACCGAGTTTTCTAACAACAACCCTAGATCAAACAAAACTCATGATCATCGTTGTAACTCATTAACAAGTTGCACATAACCGAGAACAATCAACCAAGATTAAATTAAGGATGTTCATACTAACCGAGAGATTGAGTATTGCAACACAAAAGAGACAAGCTTCGAGAGAGAAGGAGAGCTTCGAGGGAAGCAGTTTGTCGTCGATCCAAGAGAGAGAAGGAGGGAGTGCTAGGGTTTGTTATTGTTTTTAAAATCACTACACATGCTACACACCCTTCATGTATACGTATTTCACACGGGTTGGGCTTGGATCAACTTTGGGCTGGATCCGATGTGTGGGCTAAGACTAAAAGACTCACGGGTTCAGGAGTGTGCGAACGTGAGAGGGGTGTGCGACCCGGAGCTTGTTTGTAGTTAATTATCGTGAAACATAATCCATATATAACTTTCATTCACTTATAATGTTCAAATATAGAAACCAACTATATTAATTTCACATAACAAACACAAAGTCACAACATACAACGAAATAGAAATAGGAGTGGTGCGTAGTTAAAGAACCTTGGAAATTCGAGTTGTCACCTCCTTCTCCTCATTCATCTCTGGCTATAAATAGAAGACTTGTAACGCCCTGCTTTTTCATACTTTCCATAGTTAGAAAGCTCGACTTGTAATGCTATTTTTGGAAATCTTGTATTATTGTAGTCGTCTTTTCGTTGTAAAATCCGAGACTTGGATCATAAATAAAATTCGTATTTCTTTAAATTCACCATCTACATATTCATACATGTTCATACGTTCGAATTCATTGTACATCGAATCCTTATTTGTAATTCATACTTATACGATACTTATTCACGATGCATGTCCATACTTGTCCTTAAATTGTTGATACCTAGAAACCTCTAATAATATGCTTATTTATACAACGGTTAATCATCTAATATGTGACATATACTTGTCACTTACAAACATGTTACATACTTGTACATTACACTTTTTACCTAGTTAAATCATGTTTTATTTCATATTTTACCTTGTTACAAGTTAGGGGAAACATTGTTGCATATTATTACACAACTTCATTAACAAAATTACTCGTTATAATGTTTTAAAAATAAAAAAAAATAAAGAAATATGGCAGCCCCAATTCAGCAAAATTCAGCCCCATATAGTTGGGTTTTGTGGGCTAGTTTCAATGTGTAACCCCTTCTAAACACTTCCAAAGCCCAACCCATTGAAACCCTAATCCTTCCCCCTAT
Organism: Helianthus annuus; assembly: GCF_002127325.2. NCBI lineage: Eukaryota > Viridiplantae > Streptophyta > Magnoliopsida > Asterales > Asteraceae > Helianthus > Helianthus annuus. The sequence continues at coordinate 66,611,948 of NC_035445.2, forward strand.
AAATACCACTTATAACCAGCCTCCCTACCACTTTTGCAACACTAAAAACTCTCAAAACATCCTCCAAACCGTAGCTGAAAGCAAGGGTTCGAGCAGATTGACACCCCTTCACGAAAATGAGCATAACTCACTCAGTTCTTATCCGATTCACTCGATTCTTTTTCCTACTACTTTGTATTGACCTTATCTACATTTCCATGGGTTTTTCACAGTAAAAAAAGTCCACTGATTGTTTTTGTTTTCATGAAATCCTTGTTATTTCTTACCAAACTTGAGTCTATCTCATCTCAAACCTATGTCCTAATGCTTACAACACTTTAGTGGTTGGTTAGGCTTAAAAACAAGGTTGAGACACTTAAAAATCAGAGGATTAAACCTCATAAACTTGGTGTTTTGTTTAGGGTTTTTAACCCACAAGTCATGTCAAACTTTGTCTTTGATACATGAGTGATTATGGAACAACTTGGGTTGTCCAAACATACAATCCTCACATGATTTGATGATTTCTCTTAGTTAGTGTGTATATTTCTTATTCTTTATTGTATGTTCATGACCCTCCTTGATTGTTTTTTTTACATCAAGTGTAGTGGTGAACACATAGAGGTGCCTAAATGGAAGACTTGATCTTCCTACCTCCTACATGATTTCTATGACATTTAGAGGTACCAAAATGAAGATTTTAATCTTCTACCTCATGCTTGAACTATTGGACATATATTATATAACCTAAATATATTATTCGAATAATCGAATCTTTGATGATGAACTAGTGTTCATATGTCGGGGTACTAGATTACATCATCCTAGACTATGATAACTTGTCACGATTCTAATGGAACCTTGTTCCATGAAAACATCTAAACTCCTTCGAGTATCCTAGTGTCAAGAACAAGCATCATATGTACTAAATGATTATTTTCCATGTTATTCTCATATCTTATTTTTATGTTGTTTTAAACACCGAATCTCGACTCTAAACATACTTGAACTTTAACCCTTATACATTCGGACTCTAAATCTCTACTCGTCAACAATTGGATAATCGGAAAGCATATGCAAGCCTTGTGAGTACACTCGACCCATTTAAATTTTAAACCACTTTTGGGTTGTAACATGTTACCATACAAAAACTACACTTACACATACTTAAACATACTTTGTGAACTCAATCCGTTATACATGCTACTTGTTATGCTAGATAATACATGCTTTATGCCATTACTATGTTATACCCTCGCTTAACAATTATAGCGCTATAGGAGTAGCACACCACCCGACGGGGGATTGTTAGGTCTTTATACTATACGGTCTCGTCACTTTTGTGGCGAGGGATGCTAAAACTAGTGGACACTTTGGGTTTAGATGTAATGATATGCATGCTAATTACCTTGCTTACAAATTGCAATGTGGATTCGAGTAAAATGTTTTTATACTTATGTTATACTATTTAAACCTTGTGTACTCGCCTTTGCTTTTGCATTGAATTTTATTTTAACATGTTACAGGTTGATGATGACGATGCTATGAAATGAAGTAGCAATGATGCCTAGATACACATATAGACGTTTAGGTTTAATATGTTGTATCAATTTTGTTATGTTGTTATGTTATTTCATTAAACTTATCGTATTTGAATTTTTTGCAATGTTGACAGTTTATCTTATGAAATGAAATCGGATTATTTAAATACTTGTCACAATTATTAGCGTTATGATGTCTCGAGCAATCTTCACACTTCGTCTCATCCCGATGTTTCCGCCATTGGTTGGGGTGTGACAAGACTCCACCTCCAGGTTTAAGGATCCGATTTCTCACTCTTTTACTCTTAACACACACTTATCTTCATAGCAATACTTATTCTCACGCCGAAGGGTGGTCACAAGGAGAACCCCCCTATTCTCCTCCTTGTGGCGAGTCACCGGTGTTGTTGTTTTGCAGGATACTCTCTGAAAGATCAGCTAAACGACGAGTGAAGAAAGAGATTGAACCACCCTTCACGAGACGATCAGCTGAGATAACCTAGTGTTGACCAGTGTTTCATCAGGCTATATCACGCAACGTTTGTACGGGTATGAGATTACTAATCACACCCTCTCACACTGTCACACCCCAACCGATGGCGGAAACATCGGGATGAGACGAAGTGTGTATAGATTGCTAGAGACTTCATAACACTATGTGACAATATTTAATTAAATTCAAATTTCATTGCAATACTAAATTGTCATACAAGATTTAAATAGAAATAACAACATTGTTTCAAATTGTAACATAACAATAAAAGATAGATTAATCTAGGTGTGTATCTAGTCCACCCTAGTTCTCGTTTCATCATGTCCATACTTCATCAATTAACCTGCAACATGTATTAAAATAGAGTTCAATGCAAAAGCAAAGGCGAGTATACAAATTTATTTACATAGCATAATAGAATAAAAACTCATATCCAACATGTTACATAATGAATAAATTTACTAGCAATGCAATTTTTGGCGTACAATATGATCAAACCCAAGAATACAACGCATAACAAGCCTAATCCCAAAAGTTTAGCGGGATGGTAAAGTTTAACTTAACAATACCCACAAGAATAACGGGCGGGGCGTCAATCCTATAGCGCTATAATTGTTAAGGTGGGCTAGCAAAGTTAATGAGCATATAACGTTCCAAATCGTTCATAGAGCATACAAGCATAGCAAATATTCACAATAGTTTCATGTCACGTTCATAGATAGAGTATGTTTTGTTTAAGCATAAAAGTTGTTTTGAATAGGTATACATGTTGCATCCCAAAGTGTAAAGGGGAAAAAGGGATCGAGTATACTCACAAACTTGCATATGTTTTTCGATTATCCAAAAGTGATGAAGTTGTCGAGACTAGAAAGTTAAATGTGTTCGATTTGGAGTTCAAGAGGTGTTTCAATATGGTTTTAGGGATTTGGAGTTTAAATAACATGAAAATAACCATATGAAAATAATCATCTAACACATATGACACTTGTTCTTGACACTATGAAACTCTAAAAGAGTTTAAATGTTTTCATGGAACAAGGTTCCATTAGAATCGTGACAAGTTGTCAAGGCATAAGATGATACAATCTACTAGCTTGACGAATGTCCATTAGTTCATCACCAAGAGTTCGATTTGTTCGAATATTACATAAGTATTGTATAGAGCATAGTATATCATATAAGTCAAGCATAAGGTAGAAGACTAAAGTCTTCATTTAGGCACCTCAAAATGTCATAGAAATCATACATGAGGTAGGAAGAACAAGCTCCCATTTAGGCACCTCCAATGTTCACCATTACACTTGATGTAAAAACATTCAAGGAGGGTCTTGAACTTACATAAGAAATGAAATGAACAACTATTCTATGAGAAAACATCAAGAAGTGAGTGGATGTTCATGAAAGATAGCCCAAGCTAGTCTAACCATCACACTTTTACCAAGCTTCAAGCTTGAACACTTCTTGTGGGTAGAACCCTAACTAAAATAGAAAGTTTATGAGGTTTAATCCTCTTATTTTAAGTGTCTCAACCTTGTTTTTTAAGCCTAACTAACCATTCATTTGATTATGAGCATTAGGACATAGGTTTGAGATGAGAAAACTCAAGTTTGGTTAAGTTTAACAAAGATTTCATGAAAATAAAAAAAATCAGTGGACTTTGGAGCCTTTTTTCCAGAGTTCCAGGGACTTATTTACTGTGAAAAACCCATGGAATCGAAGTTAAGGTCAAACCAAGCACATAGGAAAAAGAATGAGCAAAAACGGACAAGAAACGAGTGAGATATGCTCACTTTTGTGAAGTAGGATGAATCTGCTCGAACACCAATTTGCAGCTGCGTTTTTGATGTTTTGAGAGTGATTTGGATGAGTTAGTAAAGTGATTAGAGCTTGGGAATGGCTTGGTATTTATAGGGAAGGGTTAGGGTAGGTTGTGGTTATGTAATTAATGTTAAAAATGGTTTAAAACTAAAAAAAAGTCCCAAATTCGCGCTAAAATCAAGCTGAAATGGGTCTGATCACGTTTTAGCGCATTTGGACGAGTGCTTAAGGAATTAACGGTGTCAAGTTTAAACAATAAGGACTCCTAGCTCAGTTGGTGTGCGCGTATGTTTTTGTGATTGTAGACCCGGGTTCGAGTCCCGTGGTCTGCAGTTTTTTTTTTTTTGACAATTTTTGTGTTTTAAAATATTACTTTCAGCAATTACATAATCAGCCCCTGAGGTTTAGTTTAGCGAAAATGCACAAATAACCCTTGACTTTAATTAACCGAGTTATATTAAAAGAAAGCTAACATTTTAGTTTTAGAATAACTAAGTTAGTTTACTAACTTTAATATCTAACGAGATTAACTAGTTTATTAATAAAAATAAACTTTTAACTAACAAAATTAATTAATTTAAATAATCGTAATTATTTTAATTAATTTAAATCATTTGAATAATTATCATATTTATAACGAATAAAACCTTTAAACGTTTATTCATTTCACGAAGGTTCCGAGTCTCATTGTTTTAGGAGTTTTAACCAGTTTAACGAGTATCAAGTGTCGATAAGTAAAGAACCCTTGAATAATATTTCGTTCAAACGAGAATTTCATTGTGATTCTAGTCTCGGATTCCACAAAGGTTACATTGAAACGACGATTACAAGAACGCAAAGTTTCCAAGAATAGGATTATAAACAAAAGTTTCCAAATATAGAAGGTATGAAAACGCTGGGCGTTACAGTCTCCCCTCCTTTAGGAAATTTTGTCCCGAAATTTATTTCAGGGGAAGACTTGAAATCGTTTTTGGTAAAAGGTGAAAAATGAGACTTGGAAATTTTGAAATGTTTGAAAAGTGAGGAATTTTGGGGAACAACAAATTAGGTTTGTGGGAGAATTTGTTTGACTAAAATGGTTTTGAGTCATAAGCATGAGTGAAACGTGTATAGGTAAAACAAGTTAAACAAGTTTTTGAATAACAAAATTTGGAGTTGATTAAAAGCGTACTGTATTCCCGAAGGAGATCTTTGAATCATAACTGTTTTGTATTTGATGAAAGTGGGGTAGTTTGCGTAGAAAGTTTTAAGGATTGTATGAAATCAGATATTTGAAAAAAAAATGTTCATTAAGAGGAACGAGAAGTTTGGGTACTTTAAATAGAGTGATATCGGTCTACTAAGTATGTTTACACAAGAGTAAAGAATAGGAAGATGGTTTTAAAGGTAAAGAGATAAGTTAGGATTTGAATGTTTAAACCGATGTGATGGTGAGCGAGGTTCGTATAAGAGGATAAGGAAGAAGGGAGAATAATGAGGGTATAAAAGTGAACGATTGATGTTGAATACACGCATGCGAGTGTCAGAAATAGCATAAGTGCTGGATAGACGGAAGTAGCGTGCTTAAAAATGAAGTCTCGTTGTGGATAATCGGATATAATGCATTTGTTTGAGTTGTTTAAAGTTGAATTAGGTCCAAAGGTTTGTAAAGCACTAAATTTCTCATGGCACGTTCTACGAAAGTTTAGTAATATGATGGAAACACTTATATATATGATGTACCAGCGGCGTATCCACCATGTTACATCTGTTTCGTTAGTCGGTGCAATGTTACATTTCGTGTTTTACCATTCGCAGTAGTACACTCTATGGTTCTCGTACGCCTATCATTATAATCACGTGTGCACCCGTGATTATATTGATTGCCGCATAATAAGCATAGCCTGTACTAGTTGCGTATGAATTAAGGTATACATAAATTCTGAAAATAAGATCGCGTGCATATAGAAATGTAGCATATAAGCATGTTTGTGCTCCAAATATCAAAAGGCCAACGTAAGTGAATCCCTCGGGTTTCGCTTGCGTATAGGTGCGAGTGTATGAATTTTGAGTAAAATGCATGAGCATAGTACAAACTTAAATATGAACGTGTATACGAGCATAAACACAAAACACATGTTAAGAGTATGAGCATAATTATAGCGTATGTGAAAAGCGAGTATAAATGTGAGTACAAATTTGAGCATAACGAAAGAACGTGAGCACAATCATAAATCGTATAAACGAGAGTATATATACAGGTACGAGTACAACATAAATTGTAAAAATGTGAGTGTAAATATGAGTACAAATATGAGTATAAAATGTGTTGTGATGAGTACTAAATACAAATCGTGTGAGCATGAATACGAGTATAAGTATACGTATGAACATAAGGTGTATAAGCATGAATATACATGTGAGCATAAGTGAAAAACATGAAGGTTCGAGTATGAATAAAATGCATGAGTGTAAATATAAGTTTGAGAATAATTGTATAAGTGTGAACAAAGTGTATGAACATGAAGATAAGTGTAAGCATAATTGAATAGGTATGAGTATAAGTAGGAGGTATGAGTATAAACATGGTTGTGAATATTAGTGCAAAACATAATTTGTATAAATGTAGGTGTAAGTGAAATGTATGAGATGAATGTGAATATGAATATAAGTGTAAAATACGTTTAAGTGTGAAAAGTGTGCAAGTGTGAATATAAACGTAAAATGTATGAACATATACGAATATAAACCTGAATATAAGTATGAAGTAAATGTATAATTGAGAGTATGGGTGTAAACGTAAAATGTATAAATTTTGGGTTATAACATAAATGTGTAAGTATGTATATAAGTGTAGACAAAAAAAAGTATAAGTATGAGTGTAAGTAATAATGATTCTTGTTTACAATATTAATCGTAATATACGAATTTAAACATGAAGTTTTAGGTAGGAAAAAAGAAAACAAATCGTATGCGTGCGATTGTTATGATGTATTGACTAAAACGTGTAAGATGGTATGTATGTTTAGTCATTTGAGCAAAATGGAATCAAAATAGATTGAGTCGATTTGGAATGTGGAGTCTAGGTTGTGAAGTTATAGAGAATATACAATATCTATTGGTTGTGTGAAATGGTACTTTGTAAAAGAATGAAAATGCTATTCTTGAAAAAAATAATTTACGTAGGTTGAAGATTGTCGGTCCCTATGAAGTTTTCTTGCCCACATGTTTTGAATGTGAAATTGTGTATTGAGCGGTGCATGAAAAAGAATTTTTGAAAACGACAAGTTTGCATTCTTAAAGTATTTTGTATCACAATATGAAGAGTTGTATTTTAGAGGCGTTTGCGAAAGCTTTAGTCCTTGAAAAAGATTTTAGTGACTCTGAAAAAAGTTTTTGGCAAAATGATTTATGGATTTTGAAAAGTGGGTTTTAGCAAAATGATCTTATAACGACTACAAGGTTTTATAAGCATGTAAGAAAAGTTGGTTTGGTTTTCGATTGAGAACAAATGTCTTTAGTACAATGATATAATGTGAGTGTGTTTTAGTGATTACGTCGAGTATGAAGTTTCTGGTACTAGAATATAAGTAATGAACAATGAACAATGAACAGTAAACAATGAACAATCAATGAACAATGAACAATGAACAATGAACAATCAATGAACAATGAACAATCAATGAACAATGAACAATTAATAATGAATTTTTAGCGATTAGGTTGGGTATGAAGTTCGTGGGCATGAGATTTATCAGATCGATTATGTCGATAGGTAGCATTTCAAAAAGTTTTGAAAATTGGGTAACAAAACGTTTATGGTATGATTAAGAATTCCGTGTATGTAGGTGAATGTGAAAATAGGTTGTAGTATAAGAAGTAAGTTTAAATAATGCATGTTGAGATGAATAAGAACTTGACTAATAATAATCAATTTGAGTATAAACATGATAGTTTGTACATAATAAATTCTATTAAAATAAAGTCTTGGTAACGATCACCTAAGTAAGGGAATCATCCCTAACTCGTTGGTGAGGTCGTTGTAAGGTAAGAAAAGAAACGGAGTTAGTCGTCAAGGTAAGGAAATCACTCCTATCTTGATGATACGCCTCCATTTATTGTTACGAGGGATATAAATAAAATTAGGTGAAATCATGTATGTGAACAACCAATAAATGTATAAAAAAAGTATTAGTGCGATATATGCATAAAAGTGAAATCTCGAAAATAAATTGAACTTGAAATGAGGGGATTGTTCATAAATGATTGAGAATAATAAAACGTAAATTCAATTAAAACTTGGACGGTTCCAAAACGGAACGTTGACTAACCAAAGTGGTCGAAAGGTCTTTTGAATTTGAGGAGCATGCTTTGGCCTAATAGGTGGTATACTCTCGCCGACACGTCGGTTAACGGTATTCACCCTTCCGGTTACTACATGTCCCAATTCAATCGAAAATTCGAGACTTGGCGGGATTTATGAAAATCAAGGAGTGGGACTAGTCGACAAGATGCGGGTTTCACCCCTAACTTGACGATTTCGTGCCCTAAGTGTGGTTGGTACTCGTCGGGTCAAAATTTAATTTCGACACGTTGACGAGGGTCCACTAGATTTCGAAATTGAAATTCTTCATCAAGATGAGGACTTCACTCCTAACTTGGTGACGAATCTCGTGTAAAAATAATAGGTAGATTGAGAGCCGTTCACCAAATTGTGGGTTTCACGCCTATTTTGGTGAAGTTGTCTCGTTTGTATGATACGAGTGTTTGCGGATTTAGAATAGTCGAGTAAAATGTAAGAGGAAAAGCGTATGTTAAAGATTTGACAAACGAGTATAAACATGTCAAGAATAGCACCTAAAGAATGGAATATTAAAACAAATTTTAACACATAATGAAACAAGTAATAACACATAAGAATGGCATATCAAGTATCAACACATAAGTGGCACATGTGTTTAAAAGATAAAAAAAAATGATAAATAAGAAGTAATTAAAGTAGCATGCAAGTAGTTTCGAACAAAACGTAAAAATAAGGCTCTAAAACTATAGACTAGGTAAAAGCATTCCTACTTTTCCTAATTCCCTATAGTTATGGCTCTGATACCAATCTGTCACACCCCAACCGATGGCGGAAACATCGGGATGAGACGAAGTGTGTATAGATTGCTAGAGACTTCATAACACTATGTGACAATATTTAATTAAATTCAAATTTCATTGCAATACTAAATTGTCATACAAGATTTAAATAGAAATAACAACATTGTTTCAAATTGTAACATAACAATAAAAGATAGATTAATCTAGGTGTGTATCTAGTCCACCCTAATTCTCGTTTCATCATGTCCATACTTCATCAATTAACCTGCAACATGTATTAAAATAGAGTTCAATGCAAAAGCAAAGGCGAGTATACAAATTTATTTACATAGCAAAATAGAATAAAAACTCATATCCAACATGTTACATAATGAATAAATTTACTAGCAATGCAATTTTTGGCGTACAATATGATCAAACCCAAGAATACAACGCATAACAAGCCTAATCCCAAAAGTTTAGCGGGATGGTAAAGTTTAACTTAACAATACCCACAAGAATAACGGGCGGGGCGTCAATCCTATAGCGCTATAATTGTTAAGGTGGGCTAGCAAAGTTAATGAGCATATAACGTTCCAAATCGTTCATAGAGCATACAAGCATAGCAAATATTCACAATAGTTTCATGTCACGTTCATAGATAGAGTATGTTTTGTTTAAGCATAAAAGTTGTTTTGAATAGGTATACATGTTGCATCCCAAAGTGTAAAGGGGAAAAAGGGATCGAGTATACTCACAAACTTGCATATGTTTTTCGATTATCCAAAAGTGATGAAGTTGTCGAGACTAGAAAGTTAAATGTGTTCGATTTGGAGTTCAAGAGGTGTTTCAATATGGTTTTAGGGATTTGGAGTTTAAATAACATGAAAATAACCATATGAAAATAATCATCTAACACATATGACACTTGTTCTTGACACTATGAAACTCTAAAAGAGTTTAAATGTTTTCATGGAACAAGGTTCCATTAGAATCGTGACAAGTTGTCAAGGCATAAGATGATACAATCTACTAGCTTGACGAATGTCCATTAGTTCATCACCAAGAGTTCGATTTGTTCGAATATTACATAAGTATTGTATAGAGCATAGTATATCATATAAGTCAAGCATAAGGTAGAAGACTAAAGTCTTCATTTAGGCACCTCAAAATGTCATAGAAATCATACATGAGGTAGGAAGAACAAGCTCCCATTTAGGCACCTCCAATGTTCACCATTACACTTGATGTAAAAACATTCAAGGAGGGTCTTGAACTTACATAAGAAATGAAATGAACAACTATTCTATGAGAAAACATCAAGAAGTGAGTGGATGTTCATGAAAGATAGCCCAAGCTAGTCTAACCATCACACTTTTACCAAGCTTCAAGCTTGAACACTTCTTGTGGGTAGAACCCTAACTAAAACAGAAAGTTTATGAGGTTTAATCCTCTGATTTTAAGTGTCTCAACCTTGTTTTTTAAGCCTAACTAACCATTCATTTGATTATGAGCATTAGGACATAGGTTTGAGATGAGAAAACTCAAGTTAGGTTAAGTTTAACAAAGATTTCATGAAAATAAAAACAATCAGTGGACTTTGGAGCCTTTTTTCCAGAGTTCCAGGGACTTATTTACTGTGAAAAACCCATGGAATCGAAGTTAAGGTCAAACCAAGCACATAGGAAAAAGAATGAGCAAAAACGGACAAGAAACGAGTGAGATATGCTCACTTTTGTGAAGTAGGATGAATCTGCTCGAACACCAATTTGCAGCTGCGTTTTTGATGTTTTGAGAGTGATTTGGATGAGTTAGTAAAGTGATTAGAGCTTGGGAATGGCTTGGTATTTATAGGGAAGGGTTAGGGTAGGTTGTGGTTATGTAATTAATGTTAAAAATGGTTTAAAACTAAAAAAAAGTCCCAAATTCGCGCTAAAATCAAGCTGAAATGGGTCTGATCACGTTTTAGCGCATTTGGACGAGTGCTTAAGGAATTAACGGTGCCAAGTTTAAACAATAAGGACTCCCAGCTCAGTTGGTGTGCGCGTATGTTTTTGTGATTGTAGACTCGGGTTCGAGTCCCGTGGTCTGCAGTTTTTTTTTTTTTGACAATTTTTGTGTTTTAAAATATTACTTTCAGCAATTACATAATCAGCCCCTGAGGTTTAGTTTAGCGAAAATGCACAAATAACCCTTGACTTTAATTAACCGAGTTATATTAAAAGAAAGCTAACATTTTAGTTTTAGAATAACTAAGTTAGTTTACTAACTTTAATATCTAACGAGATTAACTAGTTTATTAATAAAAATAAACTTTTAACTAACAAAATTAATTAATTTAAATAATCGTAATTATTTTAATTAATTTAAATCATTTGAATAATTATCATATTTATAACGAATAAAACCTTTAAACGTTTATTCATTTCACGAAGGTTCCGAGTCTCATTGTTTTAGGAGTTTTAACCAGTTTAACGAGTATCAAGTGTCGATAAGTAAAGAACCCTTGAATAATATTTCGTTCAAACGAGAATTTCATTGTGATTCTAGTCTCGGATTCCACAAAGGTTACATTGAAACGACGATTACAAGAACGCAAAGTTTCCAAGAATAGGATTATAAACAAAAGTTTCCAAATATAGAAGGTATGAAAACGCTGGGCGTTACACACACTATCAACGTATATTTGATTCTAACTCTTTGTCTGATCACCGGTCTATACATTCGTATCTAGTAAATCTAACCTCATCTTCTTAATAAGACCATATATAATTTCCCCATAATATTTGGTCATTTAGATAATGACATTGTGATCATTGGGGTTGGTGTAGGGCCGTTCAAAAAACTCGGAGCTTGCTCGTGTTTAGCTCATAAAAAGGTCGCTTGATATGGCTCGGTTCGTAACGAGCCAAATTATCTTGGTTTGGCTCGCTTGTTAGCTTGGCCCGGTTTAGCTCGGATTATTTTACTTTTAATATGTTTTATTTAATATACACGTAGTATTTTATAGAGTATTGGTTATTATTTGCAAGTATTTAGAAGTTTAGTTAGATATCTTTGAAATATTTGAGGGTTAATTAGGTTGCTAATGAACTTAATATTGTATTCCGTTGAGATTTGAAACTTATTTTGTATTTAATTGAACTTAATTTTGGCTTGTAATATAGTAGGTTGAATTTATTTTGGATATGTTTTTTTGAACTATTGAATGATATCTTAGAATATTGAATTTTGAAATCTTTTTTTAAATTCGAGCCTAACCGAATCAAGTCGAGCCAGCTCAGTTAAAAACCAAGCCGAGCTTGAGCTAATTTTCAACTCTGTTACAAATCCGAGCCGAGCCCGAGCTTGCCCTAACTGTACTCGGATCGGCTCGTGAACAGCCCAAGATTGGTAGCCCAATAATAGAGATAAAGCCTTTAGTAGCTAAGGTTTGGAGTTCACGGATTAAAAAAAAAATCTTCATTCTAAAAAAAAATGACATTGTGAATAGAAACTAACTCTGAACTTGATTTGTTATCAAATTAGGTAAAGATTATACGGTCTTTTAATTATGAAAAAAATATATAGAGCATATATCTAATCAATAAATAACAGATAGATATGCATATATTTACTTAAGTCTATAAATATAAATTAATAGATTTATAATTGGTTATAAGAAGAGACGATCTGCCGACTGCGAGGATTCTTCTTCATCTCTGCGTTTCGCATTCGCAACATATTTTTCTGGTAAGTTTTTGATATGGTGTTTTAATTACTTGCCTAACTCATTCATTATTTATCATGTAATGTTTTAACTCAATGATCGATTAAAAACAAGTTTCAGTTACCAGCATAGTTGTTAATGACGAGTTGCGACAAATAGCGATTTGGTACATGTATGCTACGTAGCGCTGTTTTATAAATAGCGATACACTTGAAAAAGAAATTGAAATACTCTGTTATATATGCTACTTTACATGTATATTTAACAAGACCTAAAATTCAACTATTTTATAGCTATATTTAATTGCTATTTATGTTTAAAAAAACAAATAAATTGTCCATTATCTATCGCTACAACCCTGAGCGAGGCTACGCTACGTAGCGTGCTATAACGATCGCTACACTCGCTATTGATAACTATGGTTACGAGGATATACGTTACATACTTAAGCTTGATTTGAGAAAGTCTTGACGATTTGAAATATTGTTATGACACCAGCAGGACATTAAACAAAGAAAACCTATCTATCTTAGATGGATCAGAGTCAGATTTCTTGTAGGCCAGCGGGTGATCGGATACCTCCCCTATCCGGAAAACATGTGTGGTTAGTTGCACAGACGTTGGAAGCCGAAGACATGATCGGTGACCAAATTTTCTTTAGCATACATGACCCACTATCTCAATATCGGTGTCGAGTCCCTGAGCTGGTTGGGAGACGTATCCGAGGCTGTTTCCATGGATGGGTGATTATGTCCAACCATCCATACAACGTCATGTGGTCTCTTTGGAACCCACTCACTTCTAAGCTCACCCGTCTCCCGCCATTGAATCATGAAGATGGAGATATTAGTGAATGTTGTTTGCCGTCCCCTCCGGATGACCCTGGTTCAATTCTTCTTTTAACCAGAAAGGTAAAACCTACATTTGTTTTTTGTAGGCTTGACCGCAAAAGAAAGAGGTTGAGGTGGACGGAAATGTCATACGCTAAACAACTAAAAAACATAACCGGAGAAGATGGCTCCGTGCATAGTTTAACTTGTTGCAATGGTAAATTATATGCCTTGAATACCGACGGTGATGATTTTCTCATAGAGGTTCACATTGTGGTTAAGGCTAGAGAAGTTGTGATAAGTCTATTGCCTTTTGTGAAGTTACCTAGTGACAATCATGTTTCCGGACCTTATAATTCCTACTTTGGGCCATTTCTGAAAGGAACTTGTTCCGGGCTGTTCTTCGTTATACTATATTTTAAATGGAAACTTGTTTGTTCTGTCCGCTTAGTTAAACTGGACATGACCCGCAAGTTGTTGGAGGAGATGGAAGACCTTGATGACGGTATATGTTTTTTGGATTTTGATTGTTACAATGTCCCCGTCATTCCCTCAGAGCTCGGGGGTGGTTATATACACATGCTTTGCGAAGAGGACAAAGCTACGCACTCGTACAACGTCAAAGATAAAACTTTGGCCCTATCTTCTATGCCTCGTTTAGATTTACCACCACCAACGTCGGGGGAGTCACGCACCAGCTATGTCTCGGTTTGGTCCATCCCTGAATGCAGGTATATATTACTTTTAACTGAATCTGTGCTAGTTTATCATAAATGTTATTTAAAAAAACATGAGCTAACTGTCATTTTCGTCTCTGTGGTTTGTCCAATTATGCCAGTTCAGACCAAATTTTAAATTTGTATCATTTTCGTCCATGACATTTTTGAAACATGGCAGTTCCGTCCCAAAAAAACATAAGTTAACTGTCATTTTCGTTCCTGTGGTTTGTCCAGTTATTCTATTCAACCTTAGCTTTTTGGATGGAATTGGCATGTTTCAAGAATGTCTAGGACGGAAATGGTACAAATTTGAAATTTGGCCTGAACTAGTATAATTGGACAAACTACATGGACAGAAATGGCAATTAACTCAAAAAAAAAAAGTTACTTAAGATCTTACTTTGTGGTGTAGGTTGAAAGGTGATCATGGAGAAATCAATCATATGGTTGATTCTAAACATGAAGAGGACAAGGAAGAAGATGTTACAACTGCGGTTGAAGTTAATAGCATGGCGAACCAACATGATGAGTCATACCTGTTTAATATTCCGTTTCATGTGTTGGAGATGATTATGGAGTTTTGTGTTGATATCGACTACGTCAACTTTCGTGCTACATGCAAGCAACTAACAGCACCCGTGACTCGATGGAGCAATAGAGCATCAATAACAAGGTTGCGGAGATATTCATTAGTTTCACCATGGTTGATGGTCTTAGACAAAGATCAAGGCGTTATCACTTTTACCGATCCAATGTTTGGTGACCAGTACTCCATAAGATCACCTACAGAACTGAAGGGAGATTTACAAATATGGTGTTCAATGTATGGCTGGTTGTTGATGTCTAAAGGTACAGAAAGCATGATGTTGTTTAACCCGTTCACAAGTGATATCCGCAAACTTCCAAATCTAGAAGTTGATTTCTTAGACAGTTTTTGTTTGTCAACACCACCTTCCTCCCCCGACTGTATGGTTGTTGGATTCGGTGGATGTGTTGTTTTCGTCCACTTTATAGCTCGGGAACCTGCAACCTGGCTTAGACTTGGTCTAGAATTTGATGGTGATGCTCCATCTTTTTTCCGTTTCTCAACATCCTGCGGCCAAGATCTTTATGCGTTGAGTAGTGAGGGACAACTTAGTGTTTTTACGAACATTTGTAAAGAAGATTACTCTTGGGTTGAGGTAGAGGTAGCGCCAACAAGTTGTTGCAGAACATTGGCACAGTATTTCCTAGCGAAACATGATCAAGATATATTATTAGTGATTGTGGAAGAATTTGGAGAATCTGTTGAGTTATTCAAGCTGAATCTCTATGCTAAAAAGTGGGAGAAAATAGATGGATTAGGAAAGCATATGATTTATATTTGTGGGACAACATGTTTGTGCATTGAAGCCAAAATACCAGAAATGGAGAACAAAATCTTTTTTGCACTGTTACATTCTAAGAATGGGAAGATAGTGTTCTACTCGCTCGACACTTGCAGGTACCATACATTCAGCGGCAAAAGCGTAGTCGAAAGTTTAGAGAGTTTCTTCGGAACTAAACAATATCTCCACCCTCATGCGTGGATCGAACCAAACTATTCCTAGACGAATACATTACTATTATGGATCCGTATTATGTTTGTTTTTTAACACTCTTGCTTTATATAACAAAATATGAAAGTTATTTAAATTATCCAAACTGATTTTTTTTGGGTTAAGGGTTACCCTGGTGATTTTAAATTATCCAAACTGATGTTCTAGGGCTTTTGATCAGAACGATTAACGAGTCGATTGATGTAAAACTTACCTCGAAACAGTTCTCCAAATGACGAAAACAGTGCTTCAATTCGGGTGTTTAAACTTCCATTTCACAAAACTTAAGCCGTTTAGAGCACCGTTTCGAGTTATCCTCGTTCTAATCAAAAACCCTAAAACATTAGTTTATAATTCAGAAAAAAAAAAAAAAAAAAAAAAAAAAAACCCTTAAAAGGTGGGACTGCCAGCAGTAATACTAAAACATCGTTAAGTTTTTTTTTAACGGATGTCCATTAAGAGAAAAATACTTAAAAAGTGGGACTGCCAGCAGTAATATTCAGAGTTTAATCAGTAAATAAAAAGACAATCAAAGTTTTATAATACTTTTAGACACGTCAAATGTTTAAAACCGTAACTATTAAAATTGTGTTTAACCACATGAGTTTGTGGCTTCTCAAAGATAAATTAATAGTATATACTCTAAAAGTGTTTGCATTTTTCATGTTCTAGTGGTTGAACTCTGTAGGATTATAGTGAATTGGTCTAATGGATTCTAAAGTCCAATATATACATACATGGTCTGGCAGCCCTGACTCTGGCCCACTGTGAATTCAAAAGAAAAATACATAAATCGGCCCATAATTGATGCAGTGGATTTTGGTCATAGTTTGGCCCAAAACATATGCATATAGCCAGCACCCAAAACCCGGCCTGCAAACCCGCCAAACCTGAGACGGACACACTCTCTGACGGTCTGGTCTGGATTTTTCAGATTTTCAGTTTTGGTCCCCGACCGATTCTAACCCGTTGCGCAAATGCCTAGTGGCAAGGTGTCGCTATTGCGCTATGGCCCTTCTTTCTTCTTTTGGATCACTTATAAGGGTGGAGGGTATAGGTTCGGGGAGTTGGGTGTTTTGAGTGTTTCCATCAAAACCGTACATATAAATGGCATATCTTTTCAGAGGACTTTTTTATCTTAGAAATCATGATTATTTCTTCAAGTTCTTTACCAAAAAAAAAGATATATATTAACAATGATGATATGAAGGTATGTCACTCAAGGCTTTACCAAGAAAACAATAGTTCTAAACGAGGTTCCCATCACAACCATGTAAATATTATACTGTTAGTATTTATATTGTTTTCTAAAACGACACGTTTCCATGCAAACCCATCTAGACTAGAACCCGTTTTGACCCGAACCATTCATCGTCCTCTCGATTCATGTATCTTGATGCAATTCTTAATTAATGTCTCAATGGCTCCTCGCTAATTTGTAGCCAAACTCAGGGGCGAATCTATATGATTTTTAGAGGGGGATAGGCCCCACACATACATAAATAAGTCGAGACTTGTTAAATAATTTAGATTAGGCCCCATGTTTTTAATAGGCTTCTTTAATTTTGTTTATAGACCTTTTAATCATGTGAGAGATCTATCTTCTACTATAATAAAAGAAACTAACTTTTAGACATGTGTCATTCATTGAATGTACCTCGAATTTATACTTATCTTATATTAGCTAAATAAATAATAAATTAATATTAAATCTTATCATACTTTAATAAAATATTATCCTTAAATCTAAATTGTTAATTTAATATATTTTTAAAACAAATACATCTCTTTCCTACTTATTTTATATTAAATATATAAATAATAAATTAATATTAAATGCTATCCTAATCTATTAAAAATATACCTTTTTTATTATTTGGTATACAAAATTATATTTATTCAACTCGTGTAAAATGCGGGGTTTTGAAAAATATAACTTTTTTTATTATTTACTATACAAAGTTACATTTATAGAACCCATGTAATACACGAAGTTTTAATTATCATTTGCTATGTAAAATTAGATTTATTCAACACGTGTAACACACGGGGTTTTTAAGGATATAATTTTTTTATCATTTGGTAGATTTTTCAACCCAACTACACACGGGTTTTTTAAAGTTACGACGTTTTTAATATTTAATATACAAAATTACATTTATTTAATATGTGTAATACATATGGTTTTTAAAGATATAACTCTTTTTTAGATCTATTCAACACGTGTAACATACGGGGTTTTTAAAGATGTAATTTTTTTATTATTTGGTAGATTTATTCAACCCGATTTTACACGGGTTTTTTTTAAGATACGACGTTTTTAGTATTTAGTATACAAAATTACATTTATTTAATCTGTGTAATACATATGGTTTTTAAAGATATAACTTTTTTTTATTATTTGATCTATAAAATTACATTTATTTAATCCGTACAATATACAGGGTTCATAAAAATATAATTTTTTTATTTAATATATAAAATATAAAATTACATTTATTCAACTCGTGTAATACACGGAGTTCTAACCTAGTGTTTTTATATTATAAAAGTGGTTGAGAGTAGAGGAAAGAGAAAATGTTACTCTAGTCTTCATCTGTAAATTTAAGTGGACACTCTTCACCTCTATAATTTTTTAATATATTATTATGTAAGTGATTTGTGAGTATAGGAAAGAAAAAAGGTAAAATGATAAAGGTATAAAAAATATTATTTAACTGAAAGAAGATAAAAAATATAGTTGTTTTAGTGTAATTATAAGGTAGAAAATAGTGGATATGATGTGAATGCTCTTAGGCCCTTTAATCCTGTAATAGGCCCTCACACACTTGTCCGAACCCAATCCGAGTTACCACACTTACCTCACTCTGTCTCTTCTCTCTCACTTACGTGTCTGTTGCACCCGGCAACCACCACAGGCCCAAATGAACGTTTTTCCTTACGTTGTGGATGCTCTTATTAATTCCACCACTTGCCAAACGTTGTGTATCCCACTTGCTATCTATATCGAACGGGAACAACCACCATCAAACCCGTAACTAAAAAGATCAATTTGGTTTCATCAGTAAAACTTACTATTTTATTTTTTATATATACTAATGGGAATGTCCGTGCGTTGCAACGGATGACAGTTCAAATGCTACTATAATAAGTTCAACCAGGGTACGTTTGAGAACCTTTCTATGACTTTCTATTTTTAACTATGTATTTGAAGCTAAATTTGAGCCCAGGCACACAAGCTTACTACATGTACTTTAAGCTTATGACATTTTAAGCTTACCACAAACCCGATGTAATTAAAACTTAATGACTAATAATAAATATATTGCTTTTAAATTCTGTATTTTTAGAGTGCAAGAAAAGGAGTTGTTCCTACACAAGTAGTAAGTAGGGCTGTTCAAAAAGCTCGCGGCTCGGAGCTCGCTCGAAGCTCGCTCGGATTTAGCTCGGAAAAAGCTCACTCGATTTGGCTCGGTTTAAAAGTGAGCCGAGCCGGCTCGGCTCGGTTAGAAAGTGAGCCTAGCTCGGCTCGGCTCGTAACGAGCCGAGTTGGCTCAGTTCGGCTCGCTTTGTAGCTCGGCTCGGTTTAGCTCGAATTATTTTACTTATAATAAGTTTTAATTTTATATACATTATAATATATTACAAAAAACTGATTATTATTTACATGTATATAGGTTTGTAATTTGATATTATTGCATATTTGAAGATTGATTACCATACTAATGAACTAATATTGTATTTTATTGAAATTAAAACTTATTTTGCGTTGTTAAACTTGATTTTGGTTTGAATTGTATTAGGTTGAACTTATTTTGAATATATTTCTTTTAAATTATTGAATAATATTTTAGGCTATTAAATTTTAAGAGGTATATATTAGTTTTTTTATAAAATCGAGCCAAACCAAGCCAAGCCGAGCTAGCTCGGTTTAAAACCAAGCCGAGCCCGAGCTTAGATTTTCAGCTCGGTTTCAAATCCGAGCCGAGCCGAGCCAGCTCGGTTTATAATCGAGCCGAGCCCGAGCTTGGCCTGGCTCGGCTCGGCTCGGCTCATGAACAGCCCTAGTAGTAAGAGATGCCAACAGTAGCTGTCATTGCAACCGCCCACCTTATCATGTGGGCTACCCTCTTTTGTTTATTATTATAATCAACCTTAATGCCTAATTTTCATTTAATTTTATTATTATTTGTTACAATTTTATTAGGTACATCTATCTATAAACAACCACCAACCTTCCTTAACCTTTCCTTATCTCTTTTTGAATGGCAGTTATAGTTGATTAGTTATAGTTCTATTTACTATTTAAATAATTAACTTTCATGGTTTGATAATTTGGATTTTAATTCATTACCAACAATAACTTTCAAACCAAGTTGTTCATTTAGGGTTCTTCAAATGTCAAAATTCAGCTTTAGTTATTAAGTATGAGCTTATAGGTGTGTAATTTGAGTAAATAGTAAGACCATAGCTGTAACTTCTCATATTCAAGAACTAAAGCTGAAATTTTGGCATATCATAAAGACAATTGGCGTAACTAAAGTCAGATAATCAATAATGACTAAACATATTACTAGAAGATATTGACAATACATTCTTATGTTATTTAAAGTTATGATAATTAAATTAGAAGTGTTAAAAAGTGTTCTTAAAACATGATTATATAAAAATATACATGCAAAAATACACTTAAATATTTAGATAATGCTCTCTATTGTACCTAGTTCAACATACCACATTTAATTAAAAAATATCAGGACAAATATTTTAAAGCATTTTGTAAAATGTTAATTGTTTGAAAACCATATCTATTTAAGTTGTATTTAGCTACGTGGGTTCCTAGCTAAACCCATATATTTTTAAGGATTGTCTCAACGATTAGTTAAAAGTGTACCTTAAAGTGTTCACACTTGTAATGTCCTACCGGCTCAGAGTTGGAGGCACACTTTATTGATGTGTCAATGACATAACAAAATCAGCGACCATTAAATTTTAAGGAAAAAAAGTGAAAGGTTAGTCCTCGACGTTGCACAAAAACCCGCCACTACTACAACTTTAATTTTATTAATTGAATAATTATTTCTAAAACTAAATGTCAAACACCCTTTTATTAATTATAAAAAATTGAATATATATATATATATATATATATATAAAATGTAATTTAATACATGGATGGAGTTGGATGGAAATGGGAAAGGCATGCGGTTAGCCAACTCATCTTTGTTTTCCAACCATATATTGATAGAGACCTCCTCACCAATCACACACACTCACTCACTCCATGTGTGTTCTAGTAACACAAACCATGTGTTTCTTCCTTTTAATCATTCTACACTCAAATAATACCATCTTCTAATGCTACATTTTACACTTGCAAACACGTTTAATATATACAACATGCTTGATCTAACATATTAATTACTTGTTTAGTGTGAGAAAATCAACACGCAACAAAAGTAATTAAACCACGGCTTTCGGTTATGATTGATGCTTGTATTGTACTATCGAGCCGTAATCATACAGTTCTCAAGTCACGCCATCCTTTTAATTGTTTCTTTTGCGTATTCGTTTGTTTGTTTGTTTTAAGTGTGTGATACACATGACGTGTGTTACGTTTATGTTATTATTTCTTACTCTTTTTTAGGAGAGAAACAAAAAAGCATAAAATGATGACCGAAAGGCGAAAACAAGAAACTGAATGCTTTCTTTTACGTTATTATACGTGTTTTTATGTATATCATGTTATTTCCTAAATATATATAATGAGGATAAGACTATAAAAGTACAAGATTGTTTATTTTTGTATTTATAGACTGGAAAATGAAGAAAAAGGAAGATGCCAATATGTATCACTCACACTATCACTCACTTTTCGTGAATGAAAGGCAACCTATGAAATGCATCATATCAACTGTTTAACAACTTACTCAAAGTATTTCACACTCACTACACTTCACACTACTTGCATTTAAATGGAAGTAAAGCATTTTTTATGATTGAATATTAAATTTGATTTTTTTTTAATGAAAACAACAATTTGTTATGCTAATCTATACAGTGATTATCAAGATGCGGTAACACAAGAGGGGTGAATATTTTGAATTTATTTAAATAGTTATTTTATAAAAAAAGAATAATCTTTTTTATTAGCATGATATTTTGTGTAGAAAAAAAATCTTTGTATATTAGCATGATATTTTGTGTAAACCTTGTATGTTGTAGAATTATAAAGAGTAAATTATTTTTCGAGTCTCTGTGTTTTAGTGGGTTTAACTACTTAAATTCAAAATAAAAAAAACTTTAACGTCCTAAGTCCCTAACCGCTCATTTTATAACGTTTTGAGTCTAATTTTTTAACACTTGTATTTTTAATTTTTGACTCAAGTGGTTAAAACCATTAAAACACGGTGACTCAAAAAGTAATTACTCTTTCAATTATAAATAAAAAGATTTTAAAGTAAGAGATATACTATCCTACAAACAGAAACTTGTATAGATAATCTATGTAATTCTACTCTTAGTTTTAATTCAGTATCAACTGAAACTCAAACACTCAAGCTCATAGCAGAAACATCACTTTACAGATCTTGATTTTTTTTATATATTCTTTTTTTTTTTAAATTAAACTTATTAAAACAACCTCCGAGCCAAACGGATAAAAGGCCAAACACACAAAATCACCCCGACCCAAACGGGCAAAGGGCAGAGAAATTACAACATATATAACTTTACACCGTTCTTTCATTATGCCCTTTGGTCAATGCATATTAACTAATACACCGTTCTTTCATTATGATATTAATTATAAACATTTGAGCATTTATATTTCAAATCAAATGCAATCAAAATGAAATTGTGTGCACAACTGAACTTTAATCCCAATTAATATTCTAAATTTAGAGTTTCAACAATGACATGTAACTCCAGAATTTGAACCTAAATTTTGAGAATTCAAGGCATGATAAATAAGAAAAATCAGTTTTGCTTAATTAATCATCAATGAATATTTAATATAATAATAATAATAATAATAATAATAATAATAATAATAATAACAATTGAAAATGTAATATTTCACATTAATATGTAGACCTGTTTTTCTTCATTCTTTATTTCAGTAATGGCAATCTACCAAAGCAGGAGCAGAAAACACCAAATGTTGTTGTGAAGAACCCAATTGAAACTTCGATTGAACGACGTCGTCTACCACTTCCGGTGGCGGAAAGTTAAGATCTAACGATAACTTACAACTCGTACTACCTCCCGGTGACTTTTCCGTTACAGATTCCGTTACCCGGTTAACAGAAACCGGAACCGGCCGGTGTTTTCTCATGTGTCCACCAAGAGCTTGACCGGATGAAAACTCCGATCCGCATATTGAACATTCATGTACTTTTATTTTGTTGTTACCAGTTTGGACGTAACCTATCGTTGGCAAGGGAAACTTCTCGTCGTTATTGTTGTAAATTATATCATATACCGTGTTTTCTCTGTCTTCTGTAACCGTTTTCTGTTGATCGTTATCTTCGTGAGAAGGGTTATTCATTGAAGTAGATTTCTTGTCTTCCACGTTAAGTTTTAGCTTCTTGTGACTTGCTCTGTGTCCGCCTAACGCTTGAAACGACGGAAACGTACGGTTACACGTTTTGCACTCGTAAACATCTGTGATAGTTGTGATCATCTTCTCTGTTGTTTTATGATGAATCGGATCGGATTTGTTTTCAGCCGGAGAAACATGACTTTGAGCTAGCATAATTAGACAATTCGCCATATCTTCGTCTTCTTCGGATGACATAACCATTGACTGGCAGCGATCAGGTGTAGAATTATCAATCGAACAGTAGTCTTCATGAGTTGTATTGCCGGAAGTGGTATACCAGGGCCTTTGACGCTTCGTACGCTTTCGTTTGATGATGTTTTGAGCTCGATCTCGACTCGTGTGTTCAGTGAATTGTGCCATGAGCTCTACTTCCATGGTGAATCTGTGTGTAAATTGTATGAGAGAGAGAGAGAGTGTGTGTATATATGTGTGTGTGGTGGTTTACTAGTAAGGGAGAAAAGAGTGAGAGAGTTAGTTCAATATATATGCATAGTGAAAGGGTTAAAAGTGTTAAGATGGAAAAGTAGTGGATAGGAAAAGAGAAGGTAGTAAAGTGTAAGTTTTTTCTTCAAGTAGTTTGTTGCCAACGATCTTTCTTGCTTAAACAAGTGCTTTTAAGTAAGTTTTAACAAGTTCGGCCGCGTGAACTTCACTTGCTTATTAATGTACCTCGCGTGCTTCTCATTCAATCTCCCACCCTTGTTTAGTTTTATATTATTTTCTTTTCGTTTTTCTTAATTAGCATGTTAAGTTAGGGGCTCTTTGGCAACATTTGAATGGTTATGTGCTGAATTACTAAGGTGGTGTTTGTTTTTTTGGCCAAAAGCTCTTCTGAGCACTTATGTCTATGTCGCGCAGACATAAGAGTCCTGCAGCTTGTTTGTTTTCTTGAAGATCTGCAGAGCTTTTACCTCAGCCTCACCTCTTCCCCAAACAGATCCTTCCCCTTGTCTTCAAACCTCTGTCAACCTCTTCTCCCTCTCTCCCTCTTCAAAACATCCATCTGCTCCAAAACCCTAGCTCTACCTCCACCTCCGACACCACCTCCACCTGCCGACACCACCTCCACCTCCGCCACCGCCACCACCTCCACCTGCCACCACATCTCCACCACCACCTCCACCACCACACCTCAGCCACCACCTCTACCACCACATCTCAGCCACCACCATCGTCAAAACCCACCACCACCAAACCCATCAATTAAAACAAAACCTAGATCGGTGAGAGAGAGACCGTAGAGAGAGAGAGAGAGACCGTAGAGAGAGAGAGAGACCGTACAGAGAGAGATCGGTGAGAGAGAGACCGTAGAGAGAGAGAGAGATCGGTGAGAGAGAGAGAAAGAGGCCGTAGAGAGAGAGAGGTGGTGTGATGGCGGAGGTGGTGCGGTGGTGGTGGTGGTGCTATGGGCGGTGGTGGTGACAGATTGTAGAGAGAAAGAGAGTTTGTAGAGAGAGAGAGAGTTCAAGGCAGAGAGAGAGAACTGTTGTGTGTGTTGTATGTGTGAAGTGGTTTTTGTAGAAAAAAAATGAACCCTCTTCTCCTTGCAGACTGCAGACATTTGGTCCACCTCTTCTCCTGCAGATGCCTGCAGATGTGGTCCGCAGACTGCAGACTTTTTACCTCTGAAAAAACAAACAATACCTAAGAGTTCTGAACCATTAAGTGTTAAACCGGTAAGAGGTCTAAACCATTAAGAGTTACTATAAATCTTAACCGTTCAGAGGCAAATATCTGACCAATTCAGATTAGAGGTCTTAACCATTCAGACTCAGTATAATGCTTAACCATTCAGACATCTGCTCATGAAACAAACAGTCTGGACCATTAAGTGTTGAACCAATAAGAGGTCTGAACCATTAAAAGCCTCATTAAGAGGTAAACAAACAGTCTCTTACACTTTTGACCTTCTCTTAAGTATTAATATTAACTAGTAGTTAGGGTCTCTGCGTTGCGACGAGACTGTTATACAAAATAAAAAAAAATAGATGTAAAAATGTTGAACCGCAAAATTTATACCAAAATGAAAAGGAATTTTCACGCGTTATAGCAAAGACGTTGACAAAACTTGAGATCGTAAGTAAAAAAATGCAGCAGGTTGCGACAGTACCGTTAAACTTGAACAATGCATGCGCGTTGTGGCGTGTTAAATTTATAAATTATAGGGTTATTAAAAACTAAAAGTAAACCATAAGAGTTATATGGTACTCTTAATACTTTAAGAGAAGATTTATACTTTTAGAAATAATCTAAGAGAAGAAAACATATGTTTATATGCAAGGAGTAGGATCAAATACAAACCACATTTCGCATATAAACTGTAAGAAATATTTAAAAAGTGTCACGTGACATCCAACCAATTATAAAGAAATAATAAAATAATATCCTAAATAATATCAATTATATTGAATTCCCTATAAATATGTTAACAAGCAATTATTCTTTATTTGGATATTCATTTTGTTTTCAATGTGCTGATTAAGAAAAAGTGTTGATATCATTCAAATATGTGCTAAAATCAATTATCTTTATTAATTTTCATGTGCTAATATAATTCAAAAGTGCTACTTTTATGTAACTATTATTTTGTTATGTGCTAATTTAACTTTTTTTCAAGTGCTAGGATTTGTTCTTAATGCTTGTAGGATAAATATGATTTGTACCGGATCCAACCCCCTTATATACAATAAAGGCTTATAAATTACACGTACTTTTATTACTTGTATAGTGAATGTCAAATGGCATCCACTATTGGCTTACGAATTCCAGCAACCAATCAAAACATTCAAAATTTGAATTGGATAGTGAAATCTTCCCACATACAATATTTGATAAATAACATAGAGTAAATAATAATAAAAATATATGAAATATTATATATTATATACTATCAATTTGCAACAAGTTGTGCAATAGTTGTTATACTTTGTGTAAAGTTATTTGTACAAAGCTTTTCACATATCTCTTCTACAAAATAATAATTGTTTTTTCATTTATAACTCAATGTTTTTCATCTTTTACAATTTAGCCCCAACATATTTTTATTTTCATCTTTAGCCCCTCATAACATTCATCTTTCATAAGTTATTCGTTTTACGTTTCGTTTTAAATTTTGCAAGACACGTCGCAACGTGCGTGTGGTGTTTCCTGTTTTTTGTTATATTTTTTCCCATTTGACAAGTCCGTCGCAACACGTTTATTTTTCCCGTTCAACTTAGTTATTTTTTTCTACATTTTACGTTTCGGTCTAATTCTTCACATTAACGCACCGCAACGGGCGTGCGTGGTTTAACGATTTTACGTTTGCTTTTCGATCAGTGTTATTTTTTCCTTTTTTATTTATTTTATTTTTACGAATTTTTCCAATGTTGGGATCGCTGGCAATGATGTGGCATTGGTGCTACTTGGCATGGTTTTACGAACGTTTTAAACATATTAAGTTTTTTTACTAATCATTTGTTTCGAGTTTATCCCTATACTTCCTTTACTTAAAAAACTTTTTTTACGTGCATATTTTTATTTACGTGTCGGTATACATATGATTTGCTCTACGTTTCGACGTAAACTTTTTCTGCAAACAAGTCAGGTCAAATATTAAAACTCATTTTTAGGTGCATATTTTATATACTATAAATTTGAGTTGGTCTACGTTTCGATTTGGGAGATGAGTCAGGACAAATATAATATGTATTTGTATGTGTTTTATGTATGTTCCGAACCGTGTGGAGTCAAACTGTAGTTTCTTTTACATATCATTTACTTTACGTTTTGATCAAATCGCAATTCCTATATAGGTTATTTCGAGTTCAATCGGATACATCAAAACGTGCATTTTCATATGGTTAACGCATCACACGACGTTTGGACTAATCCTTTCGATGTTTGTGATGTTCTCGCGCCGCAACGCGGACGAGTCTTATTGCTAGTTTTAGTTTAATAGCATATTACATGTTAGTTTTACTTTACATTTCATGATACTATTATTTTGTTTTTATTAACCATTAACCAATCACATGTATGAAAATGTGATGCGATTTAAACCACATATAAATAAAGAGTTGATAAAGAGAATGCACGTTAAAGGCACGCGACCCCTCATTCGCTCCATGTCGTCTTCATCTCAAAGCCTTCTATATTCCTTTTCTTAAATTCATTAATGTCACACACACAGTTTATGTCGCTTAATAAACGTTGGAACCAATAACTCGGCAACATGTGTACAAAAATGGTTTTGTGGATGAGGGTGTTTGCATCATCTAATCACAATCGATTGTTTGATGTTTTAACTTTTAATGGTATGCTATAGTCGACATAAAGTGCCATTGTTTTCGTTTAGTACACTACTAAAATCCCCGTTTGACTATTTTTATCTTAATGATGCATGGTTCTACGTCTTAAAATCCCGTTTAGTATATTGCGAGTCATTAAACATATCATAAGATGTTAGTAAAAGTTTTAATGTAAATAAATTTCTCGAGCCCGAGAAACAGTCCCGGGTGATAACCTAGTTGTATATATACGTTTTTATGACATAAGTAACAATATTGTGTAAAATGGTATAAATGCATCATGTTAATGTGTAATTAAAACTCATTTCTGACCTGAGTACACATTTGCATCATATAAATGTGATAAGACATATACAATCATCATGTAAATTGATACAACTACACCGTATAAATATTATAACCTCACTATTAACTATATTGCACAATATATTACACTTATTTTTAAATATCATTTAATAAAATATATTAGAGTGGTGTACTCGTGTTAACCCCACTAATAATTATATCACACAATGTATTACACTTTTTTTAATATATCATTTAGTGATTATATAACAATAGTGATTATACTAAAAACTCAATTTGTATCATATAACTTTTAACTTTTCTTTTGGGTTTAAAAAAATGTTTAAACTTGTATCTACTGAGAAAAGTCAACACATGTAATGATGAAGGTTGTGTCACTTTGTAAAGTTTTAGTCGAAAGAAAATAAGATAACCTAACAGATGAATAACTAAAATGATTTAAACGAAACCAGACCCAATAACTTTTCTTGGCTATTCTAATACAAAACAAAGTTAATTTGTAAGCCCCTTTTTTCCTTCCAATCAAGCATATATATGCATATGCTGACAATAGGTAACCTGTCTTATGCACTGAAAAGGACACCATGTGATTTTTCACTTTTTTAGAAATAATTAAATTAAAAGGTTGTGATCCATCATTTCTCCTTCTTGTTATATAAAACATACAACTGTGTATAGACATTGGATATAAAGAAGTTAAACGAGCCGTATTCATGTTTAGAACTTGTGTTGTTCACGTCGTTAAAGATCTGTTAAACCCGCTAAAACATAATTTGTCAGCCCTGATATTATATTTTGATGTTAGATTAAAGGAAGGTGAGATATTATGATGTTAGATCAAAGGAAGGTGGGAGGGGAGTAGGGGGTTGATGTGAAGTTGGGGTGGGGAGGCTTAATGAGTTAGTTATTTTATGGGTGGTGTAGAGTGTGTCCACCATGACCATATAATACATTTGACAGGTAACCTCGTGATTATTCCACTGCTCCCACTCTCTTCACTTCCTCTTTCATATATTCTTTTGTATACTTCTTTATCTTTCAAACTTGTTATAAATACAAAATAATTGAATTTAATTGCTAAAAGCTATAGCATACCATTAAAAGTTAAAACATCAAACAATCGATTGTGATTAGATAATTAACTCATTTTTACACTCTATACAAACTTTTATTAGCGGCGTCGCTGTGTGCCCAAAGGTTATTTTGTGTTATGTTAATATCACGTCTCCAGCTATATAACCTTTTCTTATTAAGTCATGCGGACATATTAAAATTACTTTATAGATAATTTTTATAACCTTATGAGGTACGTTATAATCGAATTTGTTTATGATACAACTCGATACATATTTGATGACCTATAAAATAGTTTTTATATTTGAGAGATTAATATAAAAGATGAATAAACATATACTCATCATGAATAAATTTTAATATATACGTGCGCGCGCAAACACACATATATATAGGTATATATATATATATGTAAACAAACAAATACAACTTCACACGTTCTCGCTTATGGCAAATACAAAGAAAATTTTTCAGGCTTTGTGAAATGTAGTTTTGATATATTGATACAAGAAATGTCGCCTTTCAAAAAAAAAAAAAAGGAGTTTCTTTGTAATATATATTTCAGTTTTGATTTGCTATAAGTGAGCATAACATGATTGCAATCTATAAAAAATTTAATGAAATTTAATAAATAAATTGTCTTTACATGCATTAATCATTTATTTTAAATATATACATATACAAATAAAATAGATAAAACGGCTTGTTTTATGCTTCTTTTTCCATGAGGGTTGTTTGTGTATAGTTATCCCCAATGGGGATGGTGTGCAACTGTGTATGAGATGTGTGAGCTCATCATATACACTTTATTTATTCTTTTGTTTACTTTAGTGTGTCCAAATAATTAAAGGCAAAAATAAGTGCAACCAATGCAACTATAAAATTGCTTTTGGCAGTTGTATAACGTTTTGGTATTAATTTATTTTTTTCGGTATGTATACATTTAAATGAATGTATTATTGTTGTTCTAAGATTTTAAAAGGAAAATACTTGTTCTAAAATTTTAAACAAGAAAATACAAATTTGATTGTAGTATTTTAGATTTATCGATCGGAACCATAACATCTATGTATAGCATCGTATATATTCGGATAAGATAATGTGTTCGGTTTATTATGTAATGTTGATAGAAATCTAAAGCCCGTAACAACAACGACATCACCTAATTGTTGAATTTATCTCGATACAACCCTTATGATTATAGTGTATTAGGTACATCCCCTTAGTGTAATGTTGACACTACTATCTTGTTGATTAGTCAACTTCTTGCTAATACAAACTTTACCTTTGCTTAACACTCAATTATAACAAAGATACAATTAACATTGTAAACATGAAGTGTCATTATTGCATCTTATTTTTGCCTACTAATTATAGATCAATATATGTTTCCTGCTATATTAATTTTCGGGTATTTTTTTATAATTATAACTCTAAGTTACATAATGATATGTTTAAGTATCGATTACCAATCACTCATAACTTTTAACTATAAAGTTTTTTTTTCTTTTTCTAAACATTAACTATAAAGTTTAAAGTATCTTACAGACTTGTTGCTTAAAGATAAACCTTACTCTCTAGTGTTGATATCAAATCCTATATGTTTTGATCAAATATTAGCTTTGAACATATATTGATCTAATATCAATTTTGAACATATAGTAGATGAACAAGTTAAATTTTCGAAAGTTAATTGTTATTAATATAGGCCAGGTCTATTCACACACGGCTGTTGTCTTTTTGCACATCCAAAGCGCCTCGCTATGGCCAAAGCGGGGCGCTTTGGCTTTGGTCAACAGACAAGGACTGACTTCTGTTAAACAAATAATAATTAAACAAATATTAATAAACAAATAATAATTAAACAAATAATAATAATTAAACAAATAATTAAACAAATATTAATAAACAAATAATAATTAAACAAATAATAATTAAACAAATATTAATAAACATATATTAATAAACAAATAATATTAAACAAATAATAATTAAACAAATAATAATTAAACAAATATTAATAAACAAATAATAATTAAACAAATAATAATAATTAAACAAATAATAATTAAACAAATAATATTAAACAAATAATAATTAAACAATATTAATAAACTAATAATAATTAAACAAATAATAATAATTAAACAAATATTAATAAACAATTAATATTAAACAAATAATAATTATTAAACAAATATTAATAAACAATTAATAAAAATTAAACAATTAACAAAAAAAAATAATAAACATGAACCAAAGCGCCCCGCTTTGGCCTCGGCGCGGCGCTTTGGTTCTTCGTTCTGAAGAACAGAACCCAAACAGCAGGAGATTCAGGCCAAGATCAACAACAATCAACATGAACCAATCAACATTTGTGAAAGCAAAGATTAATGGCAAACCACAGCTGGTAAAAAGTTGGCAACCACAGCTTGCACCGTAGGCTCTCAACCCGTCTTCCTTACGTTTTAGTTCCATACTCAAAAGCTCAATCGCATATATTGAAACCTTTCTGAGAATATATACAAGCATGGGCTGATTCTTGTGGTGCGTCATCACTTTTCGGAGGCTTGTTTCAAAGCTACTTCTAATCTCGGCGTATGGTTTATCAACAACATGATCAACATACAGTACAAGTTTATCCAGTGTGTTGCGATGACTTGGAAAGTGACTTTTTAATGTTGCATGCATGCTCTCAACCCTGTTGGTCGTAGTCTGGTGAAAGTTGATAGTTTGGTTAATCCAGCAAGATACAAACTTTTCACGGTACGGATCCAACCAGGATTTCTTCAAATAATCAAAAACCTCTAAAATTAAAAAACGTAAATAGTCAGTTTTTGTTATTATATAAAATTTGAACATAATTATGTAAGAAATACTCACGTTCACGGTCAGCTTCTTTCAGCTGTGCTTCAAGGTTTTCCAAGTTATACCTGTATATTTCCTCGGTCGTAGACTCGCACAATGTCCAAAATGTCCAAGTTATACTTGTAGGACCGGTTTTTCGACCGTTCGATTGCGTAACGAACGTTTCACGTGCGGAATCCGTGAACGAACGTGACCGAACACACGATAACGTACTACTAACGTGATTTCATTGATAGATTTGACACTTCGGTACAAGAATTCACGTTTACACTACTTCTCTCTCTACTTTCTCTCTCTAGAAAGTCTCCTCTCCAAGTCTCCTACTAAACTCTTCCAAGAACTCTAACTAAAATCATAACATAACCTCTATTTATATGGTCAAGGCACTTTAAATGATAGTTATCATTAATTACAGTTTGCCACCTTGCCATTTCTAACTAAATAAGACATTATGCGCATGATTCCTTCCGGTTTTTCACTACGACTCAGATTGACGAAGGCGATAGACATTAAGTGCATCAACAATCTCCCCCTTGGATATTGCCGTAGTCAATCTCGTAGCGAAACTCATAGCGACTTGACTTTCTCTCTCTTTAAGACTCGAACGAAGATGTAGTCGACAGACAACTGCATAACAAACTCCCCCTTGGATGTTGACGGAATCTTTAGTGAGAGTCTTCAAATACTCTTGTTCGAACAGAATCCTAGAGGATCTGTATTTTCTTCAGAATCTTCAGGCTCCCCCTTTCGTCAAGCTTCCGTGCTTTTGGGATCGACACCTGGCTTTCCAGATACAAGCTCCTTTAGCGTTGAGCTCGTCTTCAGACTCCCCCTTAGACTCGGCTATCGGGATCGTAGTCTGGCTTTTCGTAGCAACAAATTTCAAAAACCTGCACATCTCAAACTCTCTATTACAAACCAATAAAGTTGTGATTCAACTTAATGAATCAACTAAACATTTGAGAATTTCTAATACAATTTGAAACATTCCAAATTCTGATTCAACTTAATGAATCATCTTAAACATTTCAAACCAATTAACCAAACCGTCTGTTCATCATGTTTAGCCTTTGAGATTTTGAATGTCAGCTTTTCATCATCAGTTGTCGAAAAATCTTTTGGATTTTTCAAAATAAGAAACATAAATGCAAAGACAGAAATTAAATGCGGAAATGAAATATGTACAAACATATTTTTGTGAGTTGTGTAAGAGGATCATATCAGTTTATGAGACATATCACAAGCACCGTTAAGCTTTTAGACATTTTAAGTTCTAAACGATTCACGTAGATTGACGATATTGTTGTCCACTTAAATTTTCATACAACTTTCAATCTATTCAGGATACTATTTAAGTGTTTTATGAACTTAGTTCGATTCATGTGTCCCACCTCTTGAATATACTCCTGTATCCAGAATCTCAATATTCAGTCTTACAGGCAAGAATACTACAATGATATCTGTACATAAATTAGGGGAAAAATGCGAGAACTGAGGGATCTCAGGTCAGAACTTCCGTTCAGCAGAGAGATATCAGCTTCGACTTAGCAGTGTGTCCCCTTTAGAGGATCTTTTTCAGCTACAACAGATGATTATCAATTTTATTTGTCTAATCAGCTGAGGGCTTTATGCTATGTTTCAAGCATTTTTGCGGAAAGTATTAGCCAAGGACTAGGTCAGAACTACCGTTCAGCAGAAGTCCCGGAATAATACCCCAGACATCATAGAGTATAAACACCTAGTATATCAGAATACGAGACCTTTCAAACGAGATTTCAGGGGTTACCTATATATCAAGTAGTGTTCCCCACGAATTTCACAAGTTTTGAAATTTAGGTTTATATCCCAAAAAAATCTACTAAATGTACAAAACCTATCGTCACATTCATCAGTGAGACCGTTTATCACATTTTACATTACATTTCTTTAGCATGCTGTGATAGTCCACTGATTTACTATCATTTCCTCTTTTTTCACAACAAAACTCGTTTTGACTTTTCAATGTTTTTGACATTTTCAAATTTTCTAATTTTTTTAAAATTTTTCTCCCCCTAAAATCAAAAATATGTTTCAATTTTGATTTTCTGGGAAAAATTTGAAAACCAAACTGTACAAACTTGACAACTTGATGAGAATCACTTCACTTCTCCATCCACTTGGCGTAAACAATCAAAACTCCCCCTCACAACAAACTATTTTCCCATTATGATTTCAAAACACTTAAGTTTGTTTTAATCAAAATGGTTTTTCCGGAAAATTAGTTTTGAGTGACGTTTCATAAACACGGGGTTTCATCACATTGTTTTACAAATTACCACTTGTAGGAAAGATGAATCAAGTACAATTTAATGTCCCTGATTTATCTTTTGAAAGACGAAAAAATCACCAGAGTGAAATTTCTCAAGAAATGTGCCGATTCATGTTCCACGCTTACCAACCTGGGAACTCCGGCAAGTCAGGTTTTTTCATTTGAAAAGTTTCACCCAAGCCTGACTGTCCTTGGGTGATTTTGAATTCTTGTTCAACAATGGTGGAAAGTTTTTCTCATCCATTGCTAAACTAGAATTCTCGACATTTACCTCAACACATGGCTCTTCTGGTTTTACCATACCAGAATCATTGCCTGACTGTGGCTTGTCTGCCTTTGATGAGCCAGATTCATCGCCTGAAGGTGGCTTGTCTGACTTCGGCACGTCAGATTCATCGCCGACCTTTTCCTTCTTCTTTTCCTCTTTCGTCCTCAGATTTGCATCTGACGAATTCGGTTTACTTGACTTTGTTGTCGAGTGAATCGATTCATCAGCACTCTTATTCGATCTGTCGGATGAACCCCGAGGACAAAATCTTCTCCAGATATTCTCTGGCCTTCTTCCTCTTTTTCGCAGTTTGTCTTTTTGCCCTTGTGAAAGCTTCACTTTCTTTTCTTGAACTTTAGGTTCTTGAACCTTCTGTTTCTTTGTCATTCTGTTCTGAAACTTTTAGTTCCTTGGGCTTGACAGGGACTGGTTTCTTTGCCAATTTCTGAGAATTAACCCTCAATCTTTCACTTGATTTCCTTGGGCAATCTCTGGCAATATGACCTTTGATTTGGCAGTTATAGCATCTTCTTGTCTCAAATCTTTGTCTCTGACAGTTAACAGCAATGTGTCCTTGATAGCCGCATCGGTAACACACTCTGTTATCATGCCAATCACCATTTTCATACCAAACGCTCAGATCAAAGCACTGTTTGGCTTGGTGATACTCTTTCCTCTTCTTGATTGTTGGATTTGTCTTTTGAGCACTGTGGTCTGACCTGCACCACTTATTACCAACAATTTTTGAATTTCGTTTTTTCAATTTTTGTACTTTTTGATTGCGATTGGATGATTGATCTGATGAGCTTTTATTTTCTTTTTGAACAATTTTCGACTTTTTAACAATTTGTTTTTGTTCTACACTCTTCTTAACAGGTTTTGCTTTGAACATTCACCTATTTCAGTAGAATGGCAAAACAGTATTTTTGAATTTTTTCTTTTAATTCTAAAAAACAATTTTTGTTTTTCAATTTTTGTATTTACATCATCAGATTTCTCATCACAATCTTCAAACTTGACATTGTCAAAGTTTGTGACACAGTCACTTATTGGAATAGAATTGATTGGTTTTGGATAGGGAAACTTCAAACTATCTGATGAAGTCACAAAACCTATCAATTTCTTCTCAAGTTCATCAATCTTGCTTCTGGAATTTCAGCTTCTTTTTCAAGCTGAGATATTCTACCAAGATGAGACTTGATCGCATTTTCATTCTCATTCTTCAAATTTTCAAGAACAGATTTTCAATTTCCAAAATTTTTAACTGTTCTTGGAATTTTGATTCGTTCGCTTTTCAAATTCTTGTTTTCAAGTTTTATCCAAATCTTCATTTTCTGAGGATTTCTTTTTGCTTTCAAAGTCTTTTTCTTTCTCTTTCAAAAACCTTGTTTTCTGATGTCAAACTGTTTCAAATTACCCAACAGTTTGTCATTTTCAACTTTCAGTTTTCTCACAAATTTCCTGAATCATAAGAATCTGTTTATCATCAGCTTGCTTCTCATCTGTCAACTTCTTGATGTTCCAATGCCAACACTTTTTGCAACTTTTACGAGTTTGTCATTATTAGTCTTAAAGTTGTCACATTTGAAACACACTGATGCATTCTTAACAGATTCTCCAACTTTTGAAGCCTTTTCTTCCTTATGCCCTTTGATCAACCCATTTTGGTTTTTCTTCTTTTCATTCATTAATCCTCATCTGTTTCTTCAATTCTTTCAACGAGTGGACAAATCGTCAGTTGAGAAAATTCTCCAGAACTCTTTCAGGTTCAAGATGTAATCTTCCAATTCTTCTTTCGGTAAAGCACTGACAAATTTTTTCAACCCATTCTGCTGGTTCTTTAGTTTATACCAATTTCAGACATTGAAACGAACAAGAAGTCTATATCTCCCAATGATATCCTTAGTGTTTTCTCCTGGATCACCTGAAACGAATCAAATTCTTTCTTTAATACCTTTCTTCTATCAAGTGTTTCTTTAGTCATATTAAAGAAATCCATATCCATGATTCGGTAATGAGAAATACACAGCGACAGATTTTCAATCAATGAAAATGATTTCACACAAGCAAAAATCTAATGAATATATGATTGATGAAAATCTGGTGACCACTAATCACTTCGACTTACCTGCAAATACACAAATAAACGATCAGTAAACATATCAGTAAAAATAGCAAACACACAGCTGATTGGGCCTAAGAATTAATGGGGCGGTGCACTTTGATAAAAAACAAACAGTGGGGCGGTCAACATGTGAGCTGTGATTGTGCCGAATTTAAACAAGTGGGCGGCACCATTTGAACTTAGTGGGTCTTGGGCTTCACATGGGACGGTGGCTTAATGATCAACAAACAACTTCACATGCACATTTATTTGATCGATAGTTTTAATCGTTTTTGACTTCTTTTATCTCCTCTTTTGATCGGCACCTCCAAGTTTGATGATTGGACCTTTTGGGTTGCTTAATGTCACACAAAAAGTTAATAGTTTGTGATACGGCCACTGCTTAATATCTCACATGCACTAACGACAACAACCTGTAAGATCAGACAGTCACATGAAGAAGGTGACTAATAAGCGACCCTAAACTGACACTTGGAGCGGACCACATCAAACACAAAAGCGGTTCAATGATTAACCTATAAGCGGTTCAACTGTTGACTTAAAAGCGATCCACAATTTATAATTTTTGAGCGGTTCACACTTTAAACTATGAACGGTTCATAATTTTGATTTAAAAGCGGTTCAAACTGATTTCCCTATGAGCGATCCATGCTAATTCCACATAAGCGATCCACAATAGTGTCACATAAGCGATCCACACCTGAAATTTGACGCGAATTCGGACCGAAAAATCGCGATATCTCCAAAACGGCTTGGAATTTCGAGCTGAAACTTGGTAGGGTTTTAGATCGGGTCTATGCGCACAACATATCCAAAAATCAGACGAAACGGACCGTATTTACCTGTTCAATTTGATGAAAACCGATGAAAAACGTAAGAAATGAGTAGAAGATGAAGAAATCGATGAAATCGGATCTGATTTGGCTTTGAATACGCTGAAATCTGTACGAGAACGACGTGTTTGATCAAGCAATCGAGCTCCTAGCTCTGATACCACTTGTAGGACCGGTTTTTCGACCGTTCGATTGCGTAACGAACGTTTCACGTGCGGAATCCGTGAACGAACGTGACCGAACACACGATAACGTACTACTAACGTGATTTCATTGATAGATTTGACACTTCGGTACAAGAATTCACGTTTACACTACTTTCTCTCTCTACTTTCTCTCTCTAGAAAGTCTCCTCTCCAAGTCTCCTACTAAACTCTTCCAAGAACTCTAACTAAAATCATAACAAAACCTCTATTTATATGGTCAAGGCACTTTAATGATAGTTATCATTAATTACAAGTTTGCCACCTTGCCATTTCTAACTAAATAAGACATTATGCGCATGATTCCTTCCGGTTTTTCACTACGACTCAGATTGACGAAGGCGATAGACATTAAGTGCATCAACACACTCCTTATCAGAGAATTTCTTCTTGCTGTTCTTATTAATATTTTGTTGAATATGGAACCGACAAAGATACTTATGCGCTTTTGGAAAAACTTGTTCACACGCGTTCATTAGCGCAAAATCCCTGTCTGTTAAAATCACGCGCGGTTCCATACATCCTGCCAGCATAGACTTGATCCTCTGCAACACCCATAGGTAGTTCTCTGACTTCTCAGCGGAAATTACCGCACAAGCAGCCGTAAACGATTTGTTTGTCGACGTCATGCCTACGACCTGAACAAATGGCAGGTTGTACATGTTCGTTTTGTATGTGGCGTCAATCATTAGCACATGCGGGAAGGCACACCACATAGTGAATGATTTTTCGTGAACAAAGAAGACGTCTTCAACTTCGTTCGATATCTCATTCGTGCGCATGTAATAAGTGTAATTTTTTTCGATAAGAATGTTTTCAAGTTTTTGCATCGGAGACTTACCGACATTTTTTTCGGCGTTGATCTTCTGAACAGCGTTGTGTATATCTTTCGGAATAAGCTTTCTAGCCGGATTGTTTTTTGTCAGCGTTCGCCAGATACTTTGGTTGCGAATATCTTGCTCTGCCAACTCCTTAACCAGTTTTTTGTCCTCCGAAGAAAGCCCTTCTCGCATACGCGTGACCCTCGAAGTTTCAATAGGAGTGTTGGTTATGCTTCGCCTTCGTCACCTCGATCCTCCAAACACTTCCGGATGATTCCGAAAACCCGAATCATCTCGAACGGGCAGCCTATTTTCTTGCTACCCGTTTTCCTCTGTGTAGCTACCTCTTATGCTCCCCAACCAAAAGTACATTGAAACCAAATCTTGTAATTCTCTCCTCTTTATTTCGACTCTTAGTCACAATGAGGTAACCATTGTCTTTGTCGTGTCTTGTACCCAACGCACCAACTCTTTACGTGACGAAAAGGTCTGCGTTGTAATCAAATGAAAATGTAACCGGGTAACAACACTTCCTCGTCAACAGACACATCCTCCGGCTCACCATCGTCACCGAGGTTCGAATAGACTTGATGTTCAAAGCTCTGTTCCACACCGTAACTCTGGTTTGGATAGCACTCCTGCTGTACAAAGCTTTGCTCGCCACCGTAACCGAAATTCGAAATAACCTTGTAAGCCTTGTTGACAACCGTAACTGTCGTTTGGATAACACTCCTGCTGTACAAAGCTATAGTCGCCACCGTAACCGAAATTCGAATAACCTTGTTGTGCGTAAGGGTCCTCCACAGGGGTATTCAAATCCAGCTGCACCGTGTTATCACGATACGAATGCCAGATACAACCTCTGTCTCCCTCAAGTTGGACGAACACCGGTTTCCTCAAACGAGTCAGAAATAGCGGTCCCCTCGTAAGAATCAGGAACAACTGACTCGTCAGAATATTGACCGAAAAGATAGTTACTGAACCACGACATCGTTTTTTTCAAAATGTAACTAATAGAGCAAAGAAGATCGACAAAAACAATCCGAATTATGAATGTCGAGTCTGGCCAGGGATTTAAAGGCAGCATTTGGGGTCGAAGCGCCGCGCTATTGGCCAAAGCGCGGCGCTTAGGGTTCACGGGGCGACTGAAACCTCGTATCACCTT
Organism: Helianthus annuus; assembly: GCF_002127325.2. NCBI lineage: Eukaryota > Viridiplantae > Streptophyta > Magnoliopsida > Asterales > Asteraceae > Helianthus > Helianthus annuus. The sequence continues at coordinate 66,651,538 of NC_035445.2, forward strand.
TATGTCTGTCAGTCTGTCAGTCAGTCAGTCATTCGAAACCTCGTATCAACTTTTTGTCGCCCTAAGCGCCCCGCTTTGGCCATAGCGCGACGCTTAGGGGTGTGAAAATTATTTTGGCCGTGTGTAATTAGCATGATCCTTAATATATTTTTAAAACAATTTATTTAAGGTGGGAAGTGTTAACTATGTGGAATCCACCGAGGTTAACGAGCTAACTAAAATATTAAGCAACATTCTTTTCTTCATATATACTCTTAGTTCCAATTCTTTAGAATTAATACACATATAGCCCCTTAATTTTTCCAACATCTCTGAATTGTCACTTTATATTCAAACCAGTAAAGTTGTCTAGTAAACGAGCAAAGCCGAGCTTATTTAAACTTGTTTACGTGCCGAGCCCGAACATCACTTATCGAGCTCGCGAGCCTAAACGAGTTTATTTTTTATATGATTTTTTATTAAATATATTAATTAATAGATAATAAATGAGCTAAGCTCAAACTTGAGAAACTATCAACAAGAGCTCGAGCTTTAAAAAACAAAGGTTTGAACCGAGCCAAGCTCGAGCTCAAGCTCTCCAAGTTAATAGAGCTCGAGCCTGGTCGAGCTCCGGGCTCGGCTCCGCTCGTTTGCACCCATAACTATTACACCTTATGTTAACTATTCATTTAAGGCTTCTATCCGGAAAAATAAAAATCCAATTTCAAATTGAAAAATAAATTACTTTACATCTATAATTTCATAAGAAATACGAAAACCTGTTGACCATTTCATCAATTAATAAAAAATTATTAAAAAATAGATTCTAAGAGATTTAATAAGTAACATGCATCAATAAAACTAAAAGTATATGTTTTTTTTTAATGGCTAATGGGGATTGAACCCCTGACCTCTTATATCCTAAGCTCTATTTAAACTCACCAACACCACTGGGTTAATTCCCATATGGATAACTAAAAGTATATGTACACATATAAATTGATATATTTTTTAAACTCCTGCAACTATAAACTATTTACTTTAATCACAAGTTCAAATTAAAAATGTCGCTTAAACAACAATGTTGGTAGGGCAAACAGCGTACATGTTGCAACATGTCACTTACATTATATTTATTTCATTTGTTACATGTCTGTGTTGATTGTTTTGATATGCTTTAAATGGGTGATAATTGAACTATTGAACCTGGATGTTTAACTGTGTCAATATCAATGGTTGTAGAAATCGCTAGTTGGCTGGTGGGGTGGAGACTAGCGATTAATCGGGATTAACTGGGGATTAATCAGATATAATCGGGATTAATTGTAATTAATCAGAAATTAATCGAGATTAATCGGTGATTAATCGGGGATTAATCGGTGCCTAGTCGGGATTTTTACAACCATAGCCAATATTCATCAACGTTGACCCTAACACACTATAAATCGTGTAACTTAAACACATCTCATATAAATTATTTATCCAAAGATGCAACACGTGATCACTTTTGTTTTTGAACTTTTTTTTAGAACGGTAAAGAATCTAACATGTAAACTCACCCTGCTCAGGGTTATGTCTAAGGTCGACTTCTCGACCGTCATGAAACCATGCTCCCTGATGCGCGGGAACCGGATGAAATCCGTAAACATCACCCTCTATCAAATTCGAACCCGGGATTAAAGCCATGATTCGTCCCTTTACCAATTACCCAGATGTCGCTTGATCAACACTCAAAAATATTATATTAATGGATGATGGTTAATGAAACCATTACACTCAAAAATAAATGAGAGCTCATACTATGTTAATGAGAATAATTTTATTTTTTTGGAACGACGACTTTCTTGTATTTAGCTATCGCACTCCCTAAATTGGAGAGCTCTGTTGCCCCACTTCGACCAGACTATGTTTTCTTAAGCGGGCTCACGCTGGCTTTAGAGTTTGGGCTTGGACGTTCCCCCGGGAACCATACCGCCGGCGGCCACTTGACAGTCGTTGTGCCACCACAAGAGCAGAACTTTCTAGCTTAACACACAGTGGGACAAAAATCGGGGTGTGCTCAGGATAAAGCCTGACACCTCTGCAAGGAGGCTAGACTCTATCCATTATTCTCTAATCTACCAAAATGACACAAATGAGAATTAAACTTGAGAGTCTCCAGGAGAACCTAAATCTACCTACCACTACGCCATGTGATGGATTTTGAGAATAACTAGTATTAAGGTCCCGCGTAGCGTGGGGAACATAAAACCATGCAAAGTAGCACCAATGTCACACCACTACCAGCGATCAACGTCAAAAGCTCATAAAAACAAAATAAATAGAAAAGGAGAAAATAAAAACCGAATGAAAAGCAGATGTAAAATCGTTGAACCACGCACACCCATTGCGGCGTGTTAATGCGAAAATTTAGGCTGAAACGTAAAACATTGAAAATACCTAAGTCGATCTAGGACCCATACGTTGCGACGAACTTCTCAAATGAGAAAAAATAGACGAAAAAACTTTGAACCCCACACGCACGTTGCGGCATGTTAACTCGCAAAATTTTGTACGAAACGTAAAACAAAAAAACTTGCGAAAGATGAAAACTATGCAGGCCAAAGTTGAAAGTAAAAAAATATTAGGGTTAAATTGCAAAAGATAAAAAACTTTATGTTAAAAGTAAAAAAACTAAAGGGATTAATTTGCAAAGATAAGATGTTTGGGTACAACAACATGAAGTTAATTTATAATATGTAAATTGGTGTGATAACTTTATAGAGATTTCTACTTTCAAAAAAAAAAAAAAACTTTATAGAGACATATTATTTCTGTATTTTATTTTGAATTTAATGGATGTATTTTAAAATAATAAAAAATAAGTGGTGCCATGAGCCCATGAGCTTCGTTGATGGCCAATCAAATCACCAAATACCATGGAACGTATCATTTGGGACTTAGGAGTGTGCTTCACACGTTGATGTCCTGTCGGGCCCTCTATCTAACCATCTTTTATTTTAGTTTTCAAACATTTATTTCATGGTTTTACATACAACTAGGTTTAAATAAGTTTGCCGCGTTACAGGGAATTTCTTTTGTTATTTAGTCTGTGTTTACATGTGTTTTGAAAATCACTGCGAGCATGTTGCGAACAGAACGCTGACAATAATAAAAAGAAAATGTAGAAAAAAACACTAAAAGATAACCGAAAGAAATCAACCAAAAACGTTGTATAGTAACGATGTTCGTATGAAACCCGTGGTCAGAGATGAGCAAATTGTTCTGGGGTACTGGTACCAAATTTTCCGAACCAAAAGATCATAAGTACCAATTCCGGTACCGACTTTTGGCGTTCATGGTACGGTTCACTACCATTTTTTACCTTCATATACCGGTACCGTAACCGGTATTTTCGGTATCAGTAACGATTCTGTATCGGTTGGCACCGAGCTCATCCCTACCCCTGAAACTAAAAAAGAAAAAAATTACAAGTTGAAGAAAATCAACAAAATAAAGTTGTACGATACCGTTGTTCGTACGGTAACCGTAATCAGGGATGAGCAAATGGTACCGGGTAGCCGCACTGAATTTCCCGAACCAAAAGATTTCCAATATCAATTCGGCACCAACTTTTGGCGTTTTCTGTATTAGTGCCGGTTTTACCTTCATGTACTGATACCGAACAGGACCGTACCAGTATTTTCGATACCACTACTGGTTCAATACCGGTTGACAGCAAGCTTATCCCAACCCATGATATTAAAAAAGGATTAAAGTTAAAAAAGTAAAGAAAATAACTATTATAATACTAGCTTATGACCTGTGTAACACACGGGTTTGTTTTAGTCCATTAGATCAAAATTTCCATCAAATCAATCGTAAGTATATAATGTTTTAAAAAACATTCATTAATTGATAGAAATAATAAATGTCATATGATGAAACATTTTACATTTGCTAACAACATTACAACGATAAATTTAAATCCATAATGAAATAAATAATAATTAAACAGCGTATGCTAATGAGACATTAAAATTAGACCATGATATCAATCTTTCAATGAAAACAATCATAATTACATAGTGCTTTACGTTTTATTCATTAATTGATTGCGATTGCGATTCATTTATTACATGCCAAAAAATATGAATAAAAATATATATTTAATATTAAACCAACAAATACTAATGAATGAAACGAAAACACTATAATAAACTAACAAAACTTGAAAAGTACATAATGCTTTAAACAAAATTTTAGTCCACAGCTTAAAGTCTTACATATAATAAAAACCATACAAACAAATAAACACTGATATGTGTTATTACTCATGTTTAAGATAACCTCTTTCGTGTTCATGTGAGCAAGAAGAGAGGAAGACACAAAGGATGTGTCAAACACAGTTCAGATGATACAGGTTCATGTAATAAGAAGAACCCCTCTGTTGAAGAAGCAACCAGTGATAGTGTTTTGGTGGAAAACATGGAGGGGTTGGTGACATTGTCGAGGGTTGTCAGGAAATGCTATCACGATATGGAACATTTTCTGACAACCCTCAACAATGTCACCGACCCATCCACGTTTTCCACCAAAACACTATCACTGGTTGCTTCTTCAACAGAGGGTTTCTTCTTATTACCTGAACATGTATCATCTGACTGTGTTTGACACATCCTTTGTGTCTTCCTCTCTTCTTGCTCACCTGAGATGTAAACGGAAAACATAGCATTTCTAGAATAACTTTACTCATAAGAATCAGATTTATATTGACACGAAATTAGCAACAGAAAATCAATACCTGAGATTGATAACAGATGTATGCTCGCAACATATCTTCTTGCTTTGTTTATGGTTTGCTGTCATTAGGTGGATTAATGATTAGATATTGGTTGTTCATACTTTCTTAAGTATAGTTATAAGCTATTAACGAATGAGAACATATTAATTTAAAATTTAACCTTATGGTAACCAAGAGCAATCTTCGTATAGTCTGAAACATAAGGCACCCTTGAACATGGGTCATCGTCCAACTCAAATACTAAAAAAAAGATTATATCCCTGCATAAAAAAAACGATAAATTTAGGGAAAATGGGTTTGAAAGATGATAACCCAATAGTGGAGGATCTCATTCTACAGCTCCGATAAATGCAAGGGTGTTCTCAAATAATTGTTCCTGGAACTTTTGAAGACCGACAAATCACGACAAATGTCCACAGTGCTGCTTCTTTGGACATTTGTAGGTCTTCAAACATCTAGGAAGCATTATTTGAAAAACACCCCTGAATTTATCGAAGTTGTAGAATGAGAACCTCAACTATTAGGTTATCATCTTTCAAGCAAATTTTGCCAAAATTTAACAATTTTGTTTTTCATACCTCCCAAAGCCACCTATCTAACTCCAAAGAGATCGGAGACAACTTGAAACAACAAACAGACCAAGAACATCTTCACGGATGGTAAAAGTACCTTAACTTCTGAGTGAACAACAATGGAGAATTGAGAGTAACCTCCCTGATCTGTAGACCTTAACATCTTCTCGGTCACTCCGTATGAATGGCAAAGATGATTCAACCAAATTGGCAGACTAAACTACAAAACATAAAACATAACAAATTAATATAGTGTTTCATATATCCAAGGCATCTATTATTCAAGAAACAACTTACATAGTTACCTTAAAACCATGATCTTTTGAATTCTACCATATTAGACAAATATCCCCTGTCCATTTAAAGTGGAGCCTATCTTTGCTATTGCTGATCCATTTGTAGAGGCCACTGCCCCTAAATTACACCAATAATTCAAACAATAATGTAGCTGAAATATGAGGTAAAAGATGAACTGAATAAAAACATTTCAAAATCCGACCTGCATGTATGAATTTCTGAAGTCCACAACATGAGATTATCATAAAGAAGCTGCATTTTTTAAGGTTCTAATGAGATTGTAGTGATTTATCACTGTAAAGACAAATATATATATATATATATATAACAAGGTTAAAAATTACAATAAAAAATATTATTATGAGTAATAATTCATCATAAAAACCAAAGATAAGTGTGAGATAAATGGTCCTAAAACATAATTAAAACTGAAAGCCTAATTTCATAACTAATGCATATCTTCTTCTATCATTCTTTTGTTTTGCACACCGTATCATAAAATCTAATACATATCTTCTTCTATCAGTCTTTTTTTTGCACACTATCAATCACACACCAACATAACTGATAACATGTCTAAAGTCACCTTTAAATTATGATATACTTAAACACCCATTTTCATTGTTTGTTTAATCAACAATAGTATGTGAAGAACTAATCAGAAGAAACATAATCAATAATCAAAACATTCAAGTGAAGATAAAGACAAGAGGATGCACGGTGAAGTTAACTTAATCCAAATTGAGAAAAAAGTTACCCGGGTTTTGTTGAAACTGTTTGGCTTCCAAAACTGTTAAAGGAGAAAAATAAATCAAGATTAAACAGTTTGATTGAAATGAAGGAAGTTGATCCTTAAATCTAAAAGTCTAAAACATAAACTACAATGTTAAATTAAACATAAATGAACAAATCTTCATGCATGATCTGTATACCTGAATTAGAGCAGTGAAGCCAGCAAAGATTTGGATGAAACACAGGAAAATTTCAGATCAAAAAATTTTCTAATTTATAGACAATGGAAAACTGTCTCTTTATCTTCAAACTCATAAAAAGAAGTAAAAATAAACTGTGATAAGAAAAATTAATACGATTAAAATATAAAGTATTAAAAAAGTAACAATTACATATAAAAAGAAAACTAACCAGACACTTAAACTCTAATAGCAAGAATCAAGAAACTTTAACTTCAACTCCATGGAGCACTGAACCTCTCGATGTATGTCATTGATCTTTCTCATGAACTCCAGGTCTCTATCTCCACACTCTATATTACTCGCAACACACATGTCACGAACGGAAGTAGTCGGCATCGCCCTCAGGTCTCTCGAAACCTGGTCTCTTGTCAGCAGACCAAGTTGCAATCCGTTAAAACATCTCTTCAACTCTTGAAGAGTAGACCTATCAGCAAAAACTTGCTCTTCGATTTGTTTAATAAATCATTTCTTGAAATCGTCAGATTGTGCAGAAGTATATAACTCCATTTTAATGTATTTATAAGAACTAAGGCAAAACAATAAGAGTTGCTCTTCTATTTCACTGAATGAATCTTGGTATGATGAAACAACATTTGAATTGGCAATGGTATTATATAGAATATGTAACAGCCCAAAGGTCAAATTTAAATGCAACCATTAAATAAAAATTTATATTTAAAACCCAGTGTACATTTAATGATTTAAGAGGGAAAAACGTGTATATAGGAGAGGTCTCTTCATTTACCCTATAAAACATTTTAATGCAAAACCTTTGAAAAATCAGTTTTCATGGGAAAGCAAGTAAAATTAAATATCTAGAAACCCAAAGAACAAAATTTAAACCTTCAAAAAAAGGTTATCATAATTATCAGACGACTCTTCATTTACCCTATCAAACATTTTAAACACTATAAGGATCATCATTAGTTTACTTGAAAACATCACCACTTCATTTTTAAAAAAACTTTCATCCTAAAACAAACCATCAAAAAACACTCACACTCTTTCTAAATAGCAAGCAAAGCTTCTACCACTGGTCGGAAACTGCCGATCTTAAAATTAAATTTTCAAGATGGTCACTCGAAGAACAGAGAAAAAATGAAGAACTCAACAAAAAAGTTGCTATGTGAGTGATAAATATTATAAGCAAACCTGGAGTAGCATTGCACTGTTGGATGAAGTTGTCTGTTCTACTCCATCAAAGTTTAAAGAAAAAGCAGAAGAGTTTATCACACATCTGCTGAAACAGGATCAGAAGACCTGTGATATGCTAGCTGACCTGCAAATTAAAACAAAAAATGAAATGAATGGAAGAAGGCGAGATAAATAGATATCCTAGGAAGTGTATTGTAATGTGTAATTTTTAATATTTTACAAAATCACAATTTTGTAATACTATTTAATATAGAATGAAGAAAATTCAAAACTTTACCTAAGGAGCTGCTTCAACTATGGCTAAGTTATCTTGAACTATGGCTTCAGTAGGTTGTAAATCTCAAAGTACTTATTAAAAACAACTTATATCACACAAAATAAGCAAATAAAGCACGATTCTTCATCTACACGATAAACAGATAAGTCGTTTAAATGCAGATAAGAGAAAATGACACTTTAAGCAACAACCACAAACACAAAATCCAAAAAACATGTAAAACTGACATATTCGGGGATTACAACAAACATTTCTTCATATGTTCAGTTTCAAATTCACCTAAAAATTCATGAAAAATTATATCTTCCATCATCTGATCTCAATCAATCAAAATACACCAAATCAAGTCTAATAGATACCTATTAACCTAATAACAACTAATAATCAAGCTAAAGACCAGAAAAACGTCACTTACTTCCTCCGATGAACAAATTAGGGTTTCAGTCAATAAAAATCGCAATTAAAACAGTTCTCAGGATCAACAACTTGCAAACAGAACACACAAAGTAGTAGAATCAATAAACTGATTCAAACAAACAATAAATAAAACATATATAGACATAAACCCTAAAACATCAAAAGAATCAGTACTGATAGACTTACAACAACTTAGGGTTTTTGATGTTGTTTAGTATATATGAGAAACGGCAGAAAGATCAAACATTGTTGGCTTCAAACCTATTAGAACCCTAATCGTGAAATCCCCATTTGAAGAACCCTAAGTCTAACATTGAAATATGTGAAATATATGTAAAACAAAACAAATCAAAGAATAACACATACCGATTCATGAAAGAAAGATTGAAAGGAAAGGGTTTGGTAATATTGCAACTGATTCTTCTTCAGATTATGTAACAGTAGAGAAAGAAGCGTGATTTGAATTCAAACTCTAGGGTTTGAAGTTTCATCTGATTAAAATGGCTTGAAGGAGTGGTTGGATGGTGTAATGGCGTGTAAAAAAAAGCTGCAGGGTTTTAATTGGGAGAGAAGGTTTATTGTAATGTGTAATTTTATATTTTTCAAAATCACAATTTTGTAATACTATTTAATATCGAATGAACAAAATTCAAAGCTTTACCCGAGGAGCTGCTTCAACTATGGCTAAGTTATCTTGAACTATGCTTCAGTAGGTTGTAAATCTCAAAGTACTTATTAAAAACAACTTATATCACACAAAATAAGCAAATAAATCACGATTCTTCATCACAACGATAAAACAGATAAGTTGTTTAAATGCAGATAAGAAAAATGACACTTTAAGCAACAACCACAAACACAAAATCCAAAAACATGTAAAACTGACATATTCGGGGGATCACAACAAACATTTCTTCATATGTTCAGTTTCAAATTCACCTAAAAATTCATGAAAACTATATCTTCCATCATCTGATCTCAATCAATCAAAATGCACCAAATCAAGTCTAATAGAAACCTATTAACCTAATAACAACTAATAATCAAGCTGAAGACCAGAAAAACGTCACTTACTTCCTCCGATGAACAAATTAGGGTTTCAGTCAACAAAAATCGCAATTAAAACAGTTCTCAGGATCAAAACAACCTGCAAACAGAACACACGAAGTAGTAGAATCAATAAACTGATTCAAAACAAACAACAAATAAAACATATATAGTCATAAACCCTAAACATCAAAGAATCAGTACTGATAGACTTACAGCAACTTAGGGTTTTTGATGCTGTTAGTATATATGTGAAACGGCAGAAAGATCAAATATTATTGGCTTCAAACCTGTTAGAACCCTAGTCGTGAAATCCCATTTGAAGACCCTAATTCTAACATTGAAATATGTGAAATATATGTAAAACATACATAGTATCAAAGAATAACACATATCGATTCATGAAGAAAGATTGAAAGGAAAGGGTTTTGGTAATGTTGCAAACTGATTCTTCTTCAAATTATGTAACAATAGAGAAAGAAGCGTGATTTGAATTTCAAAACTCTAGGGTTTGAAGTTTCATCTGATTAAATGGCGTGAAGGAGTGGGTGGATGGTGTAATGGCGTGCAAAAAAGTTGCAGGGTTTAATTGGGAGAGAAGGTTGGCCCAATGAATAAGCTGTAGAGTTTTAAATAATCTAGGTTAGAGTTTAAAACAATTTTAATTTTAAATATAAAATCGTTTTATTGGTCAAGTTATGTATGTATGTCTGCATGTATGTGGTCATGTATGTGTTTTAGAAAAAAGATGACATTATTTTTCAAGAATTGACATCACCCTTTTTAAAATACCTGCCTATGATTGGGGGAGGGCTGTTTTATAACATCAGCCTTAATCCCCATTTATTAGATAAGTAGACTAAAATAATAAAAGTATTAAAAAACTTTATATTATTATAATATTAAAATCACTATTCATTTCAATTCGTTTAGTAATATATAGTAAATAAACTATTTTTTTCATACCTAAAAGGGATTTTATTATAAAAATTATTAAAAAAAACACCCACCAACTCTCCACTAGCCAATCTAAAAATCGAATCAATCATCGTATCCAGTAAATCTAACAAATAGCAAAAGCCATTGGTAAGGTCTGGGGAGGGTGAGATTTAGGCATACCTTACTTCTATCCATAAGGATAGAGATGCCTGCTTCCAGAGATATCAACTGCACCAAAATGTTGAAAATTAATCCTACAACTCGTATGAGTTGAAAGTTGAAGGGGCAAAGTGAAGATTGATATAATCAGTTTTAATTAAAGTTTGGTTTTATTTTAGATAATTATATTGTGATTGATTTAGGAAAGGTTTAATTGTTTTGAAGAACAAGTTTAGTAGTACTATAAATAGAGGTCTAGGTTATTGTTTTTATTTGTCTCTCTCTTTGTAAGTTCGTAAGTTTGTTTTGATTGAATAGAAAGAGTTGTGGGTTTGTTCCCCCAATATCTCGTGTTCGTATTTGTTAATACGATTATTTGAACCATCTGGGCCAACAATTGGTAATCAGAGCTGTGGTGACTCATTGTACACGATTTGCATGGAAGAAACGATCCCAGAAAAGTGGTTGCTAACTTGCTATTCAAGGAAGGTTTTGTTTGTTGTTCATCGAGTCAAATAAAAAAAAGGAGTTTTTTGCATAAGGTTGTTTACTCGATCAAGTCAAAAAAGCATAAAACAACAATATTTATTTGTTGTTGCTGTTCTTTCACTAATTCAAATAAAATAAATAAAAGCAAGTAATTTCAAAGCTTTGTTTTATTTCTTTTGTTGGTATGTACATATCCAATAAAAACTGAAAAAAAAGTGGTAAAGTTTTTTGTTATCCTATTTTTTTTTAAGTGTAAAGTTTTTTGTTAAAGGGATTTTTTTGTGTGGAGGATTTGTTTGATCGAAACCAAGAAAGTGCTTTGATCTGGTTCAGGTTCGTTTGCACGTAGAAAAGAAATTCACAGAAAAGAAGTTCGTAAACAAGGTGATGGTTTGCTGGTTAATTGTTTGAGCAGCAAAAGGAAGACAAGCAAGTTTGGGTTCGTTTTGAATCCATGTTTTAAAAGCAAATTGTTGAGCAGCAAAAGGAAGACAAGCAAGTAAAAGGAAGACAAGCAAGTTTGGGTTCGTTTTGAATCCATGTTTTAAAAGCAAGTTTGTGTTTAGCAAGTAAGTACGAAAGAAAGAATGTAAGAAAGAAAGAAAAGTTCGTAGTGTTTGGCTATTTATTAGAGATTGGTTTCTGTAACACCCGGTGCTTTTGAAAGTCAAAGTACAAGTCAAAGTCAATGTAACACCCCAGTGTTTGGTTATTTATTAGAGATTGGTTTCTGTCTCTCCTTGTTCAATTCCTGTTTTGACTTCTTTGACTTATAGTTAGTCTAATTTATGTTTCGCGTTAGTTGTATTATGTGGAGTAATTAATTATAATCGCAGTAATCGATGTATATATTTATCGCTACGAATCGCTTTACGACTGTGAACAATAGAAAGTAACAATGCGATAAAGTCAATTAAACGCTAATCGAACTAATCTAATCAACATCGCGCTCGCAACTCGAATTACGCATTTTGGTTATTGTTATACGTGTGTGTGTGCCTTATGTGTTACTTGTGCATGTTTATTTATATTATGTGTGGTAATCAATCGAATCGCAATCGAACTCAATCGCAATCAAATCGCAAACACTAAACGAATACGAAATGAGGATGGTTGTATGTTGATATAGTATAATAATTAGTGGAGAAGAGATAGCGCGAGATATGAGTAGTTGGGATTAAAAGTAATTTGACTAGGAAACTCCATCGCATCGCATCGCTCGCAATCGAAATCGAAACGGCAAAACTCGTCGCGCAAAATGCTCAGATCAAGCGACTGATCGATCAGGCGACCAGCCGATCGAGCAGCCGTTCGATCGGACTGCCGTCTGATCAGACATGCTGTCCGATCGAGCAGCCTGGCTGATCGACCAGCCCCTTTCCTCATTTGGAACTCTATAAATACCACCTGGCCCTTTCATTCTTTTTTACTTTTGGAAACTCTCTGACCGAACAGCTCATGCTCCTCACCTTTTCTTGGATTTCTCTCGATTCCGGTAAGATCTCGTCCTAAATCTTGTACTTCCTTAATCTACACGCACTCCTACACCTTTCTATGTTTTGAATCTTAACTTTTAACCGTGAAATCATCAAGATTTAAGGTGTTCTAGGATGACGTCATCATGTGTTCTTGAAGAACTTCATGTTTTGGCCTCAATCCACCAAGAACAACTTAGATCTAACCGATTTCCACATGAACAACAAAGATCTTTCATAGATTTAAACATATTCATGGTGAAAAGGATTGAGAGAATGTTTTCCAACCCTCTTTCAACTCTTTTACACTAAATGCACTCAAACCGATAGAATCGGAGCTTGTACCGACTTCCTACTTATTCTTGTGGTTGTGTTGGTCCAAGATCCGGATCCTATCGACGAGGGTTACCGATTACGGGTTAAGCTTGGAACACCGTCTTGAACCAGTTAACTGACCGGATTTGGGTGATTCCTGTCCGATCAGGAATACCAAGTATTAACGAGGTTTCTGTTGCTTAACACGTTATCAATAACATCTCGATAAAACGACAAACAACCAAAACAACCAAGTGTAAGACGAACAGGATGACCCGGACGGGGTGCCGTCCGATCGGACTGCTGACCGAACGGACAGTCACCCGAACAACCGGCCAGCCGAACGGCTTGCACCTTGGGACCCACACTTCACCATTTTTGCCAATCTATGAAGTTTGAGTGTTGAACGAATCGCTGTTCGATCGGACTACCATCCGATCGAACTGCCGTCCGTACCATGAAACACTTGAGCTTCCAACACTTAAACAATTTTCAACATGTTCAATGCACTAGGAATGCCACCGTTCAATGCACTAGGTATACTCGATCCCTTTTTGCTTTACGCACTTTTGGGTGTTACATGTGTTACTCATACGAAATCACATCGAACACACTACGCAATACTTTTAACGCTAACCGTTACCGCATGTTATACATGACTCAATGAATTGTTTGTTATGTTTACACATGGAACGCTGTCTACCTGCCTTAGCAACGATAGTACTATAGTTTGGACTCAGCACCCGTTCACACGGGGGTTGTTAAGGACAATTATTTGCATGGATTACAGTGGTGATCATGTATTACGAACTGCCTTGGGCAGTCAACCGCAGTCATTGGTATCGATAGGTTCATGTCGATAACTAACATGCTTCGTTTTCCTCTGTGTACGTGCTGGTTATGCGTAAACTATTTCAAACTCTATATGCTATTATCAAACTTGTATACTCCCCTTTACACTATGTGTATTGACTTTATTTTAACGTATGTGACAGGTGTTTAGGATGCTTATCTGCTAGGAAAGCGAGGCTAGAATAAGGTCCTAGAGGCCAGCAAATAGTTGTCTGTACAAATGAAATCTGAGTTGTCGGAACATAACTATTTTCCTAGATTTTGTCTGTAATAATTGTACTATCTTTTATGACATGGTATGGGACATGTTGCTTTAAGTAATTGATAAATATAATTGTTATGAAAACTTCTGGACAATCTGTTTCGCTCAGTGCCACGCCGCGATGTTTCCGCCATCGGTTGGGGTATGACAGTCAAAGTAAGAAAAGATTGCTAATTGCGATCTGTCACTCCTTGCTTAACTATGGATTGTGCACTTTGACTTATAATCAAACCTTTTATTTTAATCTGTAACACCCTTGTTATTATTTTAAGGTTTTCGTATAGTTTACGACAATAAACATGTAGTTATAATTACATGTACTTTAAAAATACGGTTAATTTAAAACTTTTACAAATAAAGGTTTATATACATCGTAATGAATTTGAGTTTGTCGTTTAAGAGTTACAACGAAACGCCATGCAGAAGCTTTTAACTTTATGGTGTTCGGTCCTTCATCGAGCTTGATCTCCATCCGGGCACTCTTGGCAATCACCTTTGATCAAAACCAACTTAGAAGTTAGTTTTGATAGTTAATTAACAAGTTTAAACAAGTTATACGGGTCAAACAAACAAAATTAAACAAAATGCCAGCAATATCAGCCCTCGCGGAGCGCGACGAAGAAGGGGAAAAACCTTCGCGGGCCGCGACCCTAGTCACGTCACGCGACACCTAAACAGCTTTGCCGTCGCGTAGCGCGACGGCCTAGGTTTTCCAGAATGTTGTTTGTTTGTTGCTGTACAGACCCAGCTCAAATAATTTAACTTGTTATGCACTAAAATGCGCATAACTTTCATTTTACTAATCCGTTTTACATGATTCTTTTTCCTACGCGAACGTAATTTAATCCTCCATCACATGGAGTTAAAACCTGACATCTGGATGTAACACCTCGAATTTTTGTGTCCAATAATGTGTTAACACGTGTCATTTGATTACACGTGGCATTGATATTAAATAAAGGACTAATATTGACAAACCTTGAAAGTATATAAATTCGAGGGTTATAAATGTCAACCAAGGGTAATTATACTGTATAGTAACCCTAAATAATGCTTGTACCTTCAAACGAATGAATCATAGATCGTACGGAAACGAAACACGAAAGAAAGTGAGAGATTACAAGCTACAAGGGTTAACTGTGTCAACATGTTTAAATTTATACCTCTGAGTGACCCTTTAACGTTCCCAAGGCTTTGTAACGGTGTTATACGCTCACTAGAATATATATATAAATTTCGTGAAGTTTCGTTATGAAACGAGAAAGTTACGATCGAATTCGTAACGAGAAGGGTTAAAAGCATCAATAATATAAATTAAGGCCTTCTGGATAATAAATAAATTAACCAGGGGCTTAACAATACGGGTAAATAACGCGAGGTCCCTAATCGTAATTAATCGAGGGCCTTATCGCAAAGTTACCCCTTCAAACCCGAAAGGTCAGGTAATTAATTACAAAGATTTTTAATCATGACATAAAGATTTGAAAAAGATTTAATTTAACCCCTTACGGACCGTAAAGGGTATGCCCTACGGACCGTAAGGAGGGGGAATGATTGCTGAGATCCGCCTATGGCTTACGGACCGCAAGGCCGAAGCCATACGGTCCGTAAGCAGCGCCCAGCGACAGAAATGTGGCTGTTGGCTGTTTTAAGCGGCCAGACACGAATTTATGGGTTTTCAGAGGTATGGTTGCCCCCTACTCGACCCATAATCCTCTAGGACACATGCCATTCATCCCATTTCAGTTGTAAAGTGATGTGTGATGATCTTGAGCTTGGACTTTGGCTATAAATAGCATACTTGTGTACATAACTTCATCACAACACAAACACTCTCATCTGATCATTTCAAAGGCTCTCAAGTGTTCCTCTCTGCTCTCTAAGCAAGTCTTAACTTCTGTAAGTTGCTTAGACCCTTTGTAGTTTCATTTATGCTTAGTAAATCACTAAGAAACAAACCGTCGTAAATACGGTTTGACTATTGAATAAATCCATGATGGTTCAGTCTTATGACGAATCAAAGGTAGTTATGAGTTGGTATTTATGTGGGTAATAAACCTCTAAAAGGGTTCCCTCTGATCACCACTCTAACTATGTCAAATGTCGAGTCAAACGTGCGGTTAAAAAGTCAACAGAAAGCTATTTTTGCGATTTATGCATAACCTGTAATGTATATGCTATGAAACCTGTTTAGACACTCATAAAACATGATAATAAGTATATAAACTTGTTTGCGCTCGTTTGAATCGACCATTTGCTATATTAAACCGGGTCGGAGCCGAATGTCGCAAAAGTTTGACTTTTGCTTTGACTTCAGTTCTGACCCATTTTAGCGAGGTATAGACATGCCTTAGGACTCTCTTAGGACCAGGTTACATGATGGTATAAACCTCTGTGATCGGTTCATGAATTGTCCGAGTCTTTTACGCATTTCCGTTAATCGCCTAAAAGTTGACCGTAACGGCCTTTTCGAAATAAAACGAGTATTTCGGACACGTGAACGGACCATAACCTGCTTATTAAAATTATAAGCATGTCCTTAAAGTTTCACGTCGATCCGAGGTCTAGAATGAGAGTTATGCTAAATAGCGCAATTAAAGTAAACTTTTGTAATAAACAACGCATTTAGCATAACGCCTATCTAAACCAAGATTTCGTCACCAAAACTTTTACCCACTGTATTAAAATAATATTTTGGGAATTTTAAAGATTTTTAATAATTTTTACCTCGCTCATAACCTGCGGTTATGGCTACGGTTCGGTAAATACCGAATATGCCCTTTTCGGCCAAAACTTGAGTTCTACAAGGTCTTTTGACCCGATTCCAGTTGCTACTGATTTTAAATAATAAATAAAGTATTTTAGACTTTATAAACTGTTCGGGAAACTCAGATTTCCTGTAGAACTCGAAAAGCTCTTTAAAAATCTTTAAAATGACCGGAAACCCCCTACGGGGCATAATATTAACTTAAACTCGTTACGGGCATCACGGAAGGTATCCTACTGATACCACAACCTCTTTAAGGCATATTGACTTAGGAAATAAGCGTAAGACTCTCATGGTTAACCGTTTCGCCTATTGCGCGCACGGTTCGGCTTATGAAACTAGTTTTCATAATTTAGCCGATACGGGTCAAATTATATTATTTGAACCCCAAAATCCAGAGTGTGAACCATAAACCCATATAAAACAAGTCTCTGAACTTGTTGGGTCAGAATCACACTCCATTCTCGGTTTTCGCCTTTTTCGCGCGATTAAACCATATATATATATATTCCGGAACCAACCGGTCTAGGCTACGGCCAATATAAAGACCCGTTAGGATTCTAAGAGGTTAATTAAAACCTTCGTTCCAGATTAGGAGCCCAGTAAAAGCTATCGGTGATTTAATCAAACTAAGGAATAATACTTGCAAAGGTAAATACTTTAACTTATTTCCCCTATACGGGCTTGGGTTACGGTATGTTAATACCGCTTGATTGAGTATTATATTTTTCCATCGCTTAGGTGGTTAATTAAATAATATGATCGGCTCATTTAAACAGTTTTGTTTCTTAAAAGCCTTTGGGGGGTTTAATGACCGTTGTCCCGGATATCCTTGGCATCATTTTACGAAATGGCCACGACCATCGACATCCCGGTGTAGGCGTACACCCGGTATACATTGTCGACATTAAATTAAAAGACGTAGCCGTTGGTTTTTATACTACGGTTTTACGCAATGTGGTGTGTCTATAAATCTTTAATCCGGCACGACCCGGACTACTGAACGCATAAAAGAACATGTAAAACGTTCACAAGATTATTATGATTTTCCCAAGTTATAAAAGAGTTTGTGCCTTGTGCATTCAAATCAATTTTAAATTAACATTTTCAAATGTGTCAGTTGAACGTATTTACCAGTGTAAACTGACGTATTTTTCCCCAAAAGATTAAGTGCAGGTACTATACGAAATGGGCTGGTAATAGCTTCCTAGGCATCACGAATAGTCTCGCAAACTCGATGCCGTATCTGAATGAACAATATTTTATTATTATTTTGATCCGCTGTGGATACCTTCGACTTCTGTAATACATTTGATATTATCACCAGAGGTTGAAGTATATATTTATCTTTAAAGCTTCCGCTGTGCATTTATATAATTGTGTGGTTTGACTATATTGTTGCCAACATCGTCACGGTAATCCCCCACCGGGCCCACCGGTGATACACGTGGAAATCGGGGTGTGACAGGTTGGTATCAGAGCCAACATTGAGTGAATTAAACACTATCCTATTGTGTTTAATCTCAATGACACAATTGCACATACTTGAGTCTAGACAAGAACACAAAACTTGTTATTCCAAATTCGTCAAGTTATTTAAATTTTTAAGCAGGAAAATCAGTTTATTCCGAGGTTTTGGAAGGGGAAGAAGATGCGAGATAGTAATCAATCACGAAGCTGGACCGTCTACAAGACCTCCTTCAATGAAGAGCGAAGAACCACAACGACGAAGAGACCTTTACGAACCCGCGAGGCTCCACCTCGCACATCGACGCCATCTACCGGCACCTTTGGGCCAAACTCTTAAATGGCCCACAACAGGACCATCCTTATACCTCTTTAACGTTCTATCGGAAATGACGACGTCCAACTTCATTTCCTTCATTCTACAACATACAGGAACCTTCACTTTGTTCCATTAGGACCACAAGATCACTTCTAGACCATAATGGATGAAGATACTGGAACCTGCTCGTGGTCGCCCACGCATCCGATAGAAGTCTCTATGGGTCATCCTTCCATCCCACACCCTATGGGACCAGATAGTTTCCAAGTTGTTCGACCGACATCATGGTACTACACACCACCTCAACAGACCACAATAGCGACATTGTCAGGATGGTGGTAGGACACCATTTGGGCAGTTACGCCACCACCTCCGACAACCAGGATGCCTGATAAATTCAAATTTGGTATTCCACACGAGGACCTCCACTTCCGCACCCCTCGACATCTAGTAGTAGCCACAATCCGCCACTACAAGAAGAAAACCTTTCCTATACAGGAGGCGAACTCCGCACCAGCTGCACCAAATTCGCCACCATTTGGGTATCTCCAACCCACTATGCTTACACGGGTCCAACGGCTTACAACCCGTTCGAACCGTCTCACCATTACAACCATTATGAGCGCGACCCATATGTGGTGTCGGCTAGATATAATTCACGCGTCTGACGGAGCTCACGAACATGGGACCACCGGACTACTAGCTTATGGGTATCCAATACCTCCCAGACCTCCAGTTCCGCAACAAGCGCCACAACTACGTTTCCTCTCCTCCTGAACAGGAAGAGATACTCCCTCGACTAGATCGTGTCCAGAGAGTTCGAGGAAGAGAAAAAGAGCCACCGAGGATTTCTCAAAGGCTTGGCGAACCTACTAAAGGGCAAAAAGAAGAAACGTGACCACTAGCCCTTAATAGTTGTACTAATGTAATTTCTACTTTAAAAGAAGTCCCTGGTGGTTATCGTATTTCAGTCCCTACGTGGACTTATCTTTTAGTCCTTGCATGGACACCTATCTTATTTAGTCCCTGCGTGGACTTGTCACTTATTTTAAACCTCTATGGAGGTATGTACTATTTGAAAGACCCGTTTAGGGCAATATGTAATTGTATTTGAGATTATGGAATGTATGTTATGAGTTTTGTTTTAATATGTATGAAATAAATCAAAACCATTCCTTTTAATTGATCTGCCTAAATAAAGAATCTTACGAGTGAAACCTAGCCTGGTGTCTTTTAAGATCCGGCCAAGATGGTAGGACTTAATTAAAAGATTCAGATTCCCTGTTAACCGCTGCAAGCATGTTAACATCATGGCAGATGTGATTCGTTAAAATCACGCGCGTCATTCTTATACAATAATCCTTTAAGGATTTCAAAGCCCAACTAAATGATTTATAAATCGTGGGTTAAATCACCTATGCAGGTGATCAATCGTATTAAAACATCCATTAGTGATGTAGTGCCTACGGGCCAATCTTATTAAAACATCCATTAGTGATGTAGTGCCTACGGGCCAACCATATTGAAACATCCATTAGAGGTGTAGTGCCTATGGGCCATAATAATTGTCTTATAAAGACAAAAGGCAGTGGTGGTCTATGACTCCCTGTCAGAAAGAGATAAAAGAACTACGGTTCAAATCTCTATGCCTTTGATTCTCTGAAATCTCGGCTAATATTATAAAACATCCTCGTGATTAGGCTTTATGCCGCCAATATTATTGTTATAGCTAAAATAGGATATATTCAAATCCTAAGATTTAATGAGTAATAAGTTAACCAAATATGGTCTCTGTTACCATGGTTGACAAATTGTCATAAAAGACAATTATATAATAATCTCCTGAATAAAATTTTGTTATCTTCTGTAACAGATTCAAGTTACAATGGCGGATCCCAATGGAGAGAATAGCCATACAAATGAAGATGACTACGACAATGCGCCAGTGCATCTGACAGGCGCACAGCTAAAGGCTCTGATTGACAATGCTGTTCAGGCAGCTCTTGATCGTCAATATACTGAGTCCCAAGGCAGAACCGTATCAAAACCACCCTCTAAACCAAAGACACACTCCAAACCACCCTCTCAACCCAAGAAAGATGACGACAACACTCGTCCACTGAGAACAGCGTTCATCGCGATAGGAATATACTGATGCATCCAATGCTAAGGGTTGCACCTACAAATACTTTGTATCTTGTAAGCCCCGGGAATTTACAGGGGAGAAAGGTGCTGTTGATTGTATCACCTGGCTAGATGAGATGGACACTATTGTGGACATCAGCGGGTGTGCAGAGAGGATGTGGTGAAGTATGTGTCCCAGTCATTTAAGGGCGAGGCCCTGGCATGGTGGAGAGCGTTGGTGCAGGCATCAGGTAAGTCTGCTTTATACAAGATGACATGGGAGGAATTTATTGCTCTCATTAAGGAAAACTACTGCCCTCAGCATGAGGTTGAGAAGATCGAGGCTGACTTTGTGTCACTGGTGATGACGAACCTGGACTGCCAGGCTTATTTGACGAGCTTCAATACGATGTCTCGCCTGGTTCCGTACCTTGTGACACCAGAGTCTAGAAGAATCGCCCGTTTCATTGGGCGCGAACACGCGAAACGAAACGCCAAAACTCAACTCGTCGGACCACTTCGGTCGAATGGCCAATCGATCGAATGGCCATCTGATCGGATTGCCATCCGATCGAAGTGTCATCCGATCGGTGGGCTATCCGACACTTGCCTCTTTTCCCATTTTGGAAACCTATAAATACCCCTCTGTCACATCACAAGTGATTTGACAGCTCCCTCATTCGACCAGCAGCGTTCTAGACCTCATTTCTCTCGATTTCTCGCGATTCTTGTAAGTTTTCAACTCAAATCTTGTACTTCTATGATCTACACGCACTTCTTCATCTTTTTTACCTTTGAATCTTAACTTTTAACCGTGAAATCAATGGATTTGAGGTGTTCTAGGATGATGTCATCATGGAGTTCTTATGAACTTCACGTTTTAGCCTTATTCCACCAAGAACAACTCAGATCTGAAGGATTTCCACATGATTTAACAATGTGTTCGCATAGATCTAAACAATTTCGAAGCTAAAAGGATTGAAAGAAGCTTTTCCAACTTTCTTTCAACTCTTTTACACTCAATGCACTCAAAACCGATAGAATCGAAGCTCGTTCAGGTCTTCTACTCAGTTCTTAGTGAAGCATCATTCTGAGATCTGGTTTCTATCAAAGAGACAACCGATTTTGGGTTAAATATGAACAACCGTCACGAACCAGTAAATTGATCGGATTTGGGTGATTCCTGTTCGATCGGACGACTTGGGACTTGACGAGGTTCCGTTGTTTAGTACGTTGTCGTACTGTCTCGAGCAAACCGCAAAACTTTCAAAAATAATCAAGTCAAGATGATCAGATTCGTTGGGACGGATCGGATTGCCATTCGATCGAACTGCAATCCGATCGGATTGCCATCCGATCGAAGTGCAATCCGATCGGATTGTACTTAAGCTTTTACACTTAACATTTTCAAAATTTCAAACAAACTGAATGCCAACGGATTGCTATCCGATCGGAAGACCATCTGATCGAGTGACCATCCTGCTGTGAACTTGTTCTCAACTGTAAGGTCTCTCCAATCGGATCGCTATCCAATCGAACGACTGTTCGATCGACGACCTGAAAGGTAGAGATACTTCTCTGTTTTCAAAATGCTACAACGAAAACTTCAAAGCCATCATACACAAACACATCCTTAGCAAACGAATGTCAATCCGACCGAATGGCCATCCGATTGGATGGCCATCCGAACGGATTGACATCCGATCGAATGACCATCCGATCGGATTGCCATCCGATTGGATTACCGTTCGACACTTGGTTCTTTGCACCGTTTAACGCGCCGTTCTTCGCTTATGCTTATGCTATCGTTAACTGTTCAGGCTAATCTCTCTCAGCGCTCCCTTCAATCCAAGAGAGTGTTTACTTGCTAAACACGATCTGTGAGTATACTCGATCCCTTTTTGATTTACGCACTTTTGGGTGTTACAAACGTTACTTATTCAAATCACAATCGACATTCAACGCAAACACTATTTATACGCTGACCGTTATTGCATGTTACGTGTTATTCGATGAATGCTTGAATGTTATGTTAACACAGTGATTGTTGCCTGACACCTTAGCAACGATAGTACTATAGTTTGGACTCAGCACCTGTCGTGGACAGAGGTTGTTAAGGGCTTTACTTCACGTGTCCCAGTGGGGATATGTGTTGCGCATTCTACAACTCAAAGTCACGTCTGTGCATACTTCTCTGTCGATAACCTACTAGCCTTCACTTTGTTACATGTTACATGTTGGTTATGCGTAAATGATTTCAAATTCTATTACACTATTAAACTTGTATGCTCACCTTTACACTATGTGTATTGACCCCTATTTTAACGTATGTGATAGGTGCTTAGGATGCTTGCTTGCTATTTGATGGAATTGAGCTAGGATGGAGTCTAGAAACAAACAAAAACAATTTATTTATTTTGAATCTGAGTTGTCGGAACATGTTATTTGTCTTGAGATATCTATGTCTGTAATAATTGATTTACTCGATGGGTTATGGTATGGGACATAATATTAACTATCCGGTAATTTCGTAGTTATGGATTTCTCTTGGACAATCTGTTTCGCTCAGTGCCGCGCCCCGATGTTTCCGTCGTCGGTTGGGGTGTGACAGTTTCGGGATCGGGAATCAATTCTAACGAAAAGTAGCAAACCAGAAACAGAAAAGAAACGAAAGATAGAAAAGACACGAAACCTGATTAATGGACTTCCAGGTATGGTCGAAATCATGAAAGTTCGCAGTGTTTGGTTATTTATTAAACAAGGTATGGTCGACCAAGATGGAAGGATTTCTAAAAGACTATGGCTTTTGGGACGTTATTAAACCTGTAGTCGACGTAGCTATAGATGAAAGGAAGATGTACACTACATTGGGGTACATATGTCAAACCATGCCGAAAGACATCTTAGTACAAGTTGGCATACTCATGAATGCAAAGAAAGTATGGCGTGCTTTGAAGATTCAGCATCTTGAAATTGATCATGTACGAAAGGAAGAACAGGAAAAAGCAGCTCAAGAAGCCGCTGAGAAAGAAAGACTGGATGAGATCGCTGAGAAAGAAAGATTAGATGCGAGTGTTCAAGAAGAACAAGCACGTAAGAAAGCAGCTCAAGAGGCTACAGAGAAAGAAGAAGCTTTGCAAGTTGTTTTGGTAAGTGAAGAGAAAGAAAGACTAAAGAAAGAAAAAGAAAGAATTGCTTTGGAAGAAGAAGAGAAGACGGTGAACCTTCAGGTATGTTTTCCTGACTTAAACAACCTTGAAGATAAAGAATTTATAAAGATCAGTGAGCAGCAACGAAGCAAGAATCTGCCACTGATCATGATGATGAGAGAAATGATCTAGTACCGTATGCAAGGAAGGATACAACTAACAAATCTGCACATTTAGAATTGTAGGTCCCTTTTGAACAGGATCTGATCGACTGGAATATAGGTGAATCGGATATGATCAATGCGCGGAATTCATTGAATCAAACTACAGATGTACGATAACAAATTCAACTCTGAAAAACTGTCCGATCTTTCATTAATCGAATATGAAAGTACATAAGCTCCTTTGAAAGGTCAGACTGACATGAGTTCGCCAAAGAGTCAAAATAGCAAAAGTTACAAATGAACAGTTCGGCTAGCTATTTATAGACAATAGCATCAGGATAGAGTGAGTGCTGGCCGATCGGCTGACCTGCTGTTCGATCGAACATCCTGCTCGATCGGTTTGCCTGTTCGATCGGTTAGGCTAGCCGATCGGTTAGCATGGTCAACAAAAGTCAGCACTTAACATATACGCGCCATATCCTGATCTACTAAACTATCTAACATACATACATACATACATATATTGTTTACAAACATTACAAAACATGAGACGTATACACTAACAGACTCCCCCTCGGATGTAGCTGTAGTTCCTTCCAGTATAGTCTTCATTTCTTCCTGTTCCTCCTTCGCTCTTTCGCCTTTTGCCTCCTCTTTTCTTCTCTTTCTTCTAACATCCTTCGCCTCTTGTGTCTACCTTCAGTCATCCACCATTTCCTGTACTCTGGGTCACTATCACGCTTTTGATCCCATTTTGGAATCTTGTTTTCTTCAGATTCAATTGGCGTCTGATCTGTTGGAGGTACAAACCCCATTTTTCGTCTTAACAATTCAGCTGCTTTCTTTGCTATCTCTTTAGATCTTTGACTGCGCTTGTATCTTTTCAAGAACTCATCAATTTCAATGTCTCTCCATTTAGACTTCCAATATATTCCTGAATTGATGTCTTGAGCGAAGCGAACATCCACAATTGATTGATATTGCATTGCTTGAGCTTTGTCTCTCTTCTCATAAACAATCTTGTTAAGAAATAAGCAATCAATATCTTTCTTTGAGCAATTAACAAGCCACATTGGATCCAATATACTGATTCTTCGGGATTTTCCAGTGGACTTGTCATAAAGAGAGATAACTGCCTCAGCCGTTGTTTCATTGTAAAACCATCCTTGAAATAAATCATGAAAATCTTGCTCGATGGCTCTGAGAGGCATGTTCTTCAGACACTTGGGCAGCTTTACATCCAGAGTTATATCTTTCTCTCCGTTTTCCAAGTATGTGACAATCTGCCTTGGATACTGTGGCTTCCAATCAGGATAGCCATTCTTTGCTTGCAATTTGATGTAGTTCCACAGATCTTGATCATGTTGTCTAACTTCAGGACCATAGTAGAACTGCTTGATGTTCTTTGTCTTTACCAACTCATCCACATCCCACCATGGTAGAGAACTAATATCAGATAAGAACTCGAAGTATTGAACTCCTTCTTCTCTCCTGATGGCGTACACTTTAAGATCTTCAAGGTATCCCCATGATAGAATATCTCCCCATGATAGATTTTTGTTGTGAGTGAAGTACTGGAGAGCTCTGAGAATTTTTCTTTCTTTAGGCATATTTTTGAACCATTTCTTTCTTTCTTCTGCAAGAATCTCTCTCGGAATAGTTTCAGGAACACCTTCTGTGGAGATCTTTTCAACAATCTTCCTTTTAATTTCATCTTCATTTCTGTTTTTAAACATCTCAGCCAATGAAGGAAACGTTTCATCAACCCCAGCATAGTGAAAATCAATTTCATCTTCGGAAGAATCTGAAGCATCTTCAACAATTACATCATCATAGTGATCTGCTTCATATGCATATCTGGGCTCGAAGTCTTTTGCTGGTGACCGAGGAATCTCGTCCTCAATATCAAACTTAAACTTTCCTTCTTCTAACCCCAACTCTTCTAGCATTTCAGCTCTGGTTCTTCTAACCTCAACCTCACCTTCTTGTTGAACATTCAAGTAAATAACAGTTGGGTTTGAGAGAAATACCTGATCAACATGCTGCTTTCCTGATGATGATGCTTCATTTTGTAAATCATCCTCTTGTTCATTGATCTCATCATTCATCAATTCATTGATTCTTTATTGAACTATTGGATCTTTGATCAATAACCCAGAAGCACCCTCATCATTATCATCATCTCCCTTATCATCTTTATCATCATGATCATCAGGCTTGTCATCCTTTTCATCATTATCATCTTCATTTTCTTCTTCATCATCTCCAAATAACTCTACATCGGAGTCATCATCAACGATTTCTCCACGAGCTTTCTTTGCCTTTCTTCGCCTTTCTTTAACTTTCATTTCACGAGCAACTTCTTGAACATTGTAAGGCACTGGATAGGCATCACCAACAAGTACAAACTTATCTGTCTTCCACTCTAGTAAAAGCATTTCTCTAGCCTTTCTCTTTCTTTGAATAACAATCACTTTTCTAAGAACATTTTCAGCATCCAAAGGCTTAGAAGATTCTCCAACCATCATGAAATCTTGATCAACATGTTCTTGAATATTTTCAGCATCAACCATTTCTATATCTTCTTGGTTTAATGAACCACCAACTTCAGGTTGACTTGACGATCCACCAGCTTCTTGAGTATCATCAATCACACCTTTGTTCTTTTGAGTGGCTTCTTCAGCTAGACATCTTTCACGTTCTATTCTTCTTTCTTCAGTTCTTTTCACTTCTATTTCATTGAATGCAACATGAACATCCATCTTGAAATGACTCTCTATGACAGAGTATAGCATATGAAGTTGTTCATCTTTTACCACCTTGTCTGCCTTCATGGCTTCCATCTCCAACTTCATTACCTTCATTTCGTTTGATGAAGCTTCACTCATCTCACTGAGAAGCTGATTAAGCGTCTGATTCACATCTTCCAAATTTTTTATTTTCACATTCATTGAAGCAATCTCTGCCGTCAACAGTTCAAACACCTTTGAATTATCATGAGCTTCATTCTTCATTTTGTTCATTGTTTCTTCTTGCTCTATCAGCACTGCTCTGACTTGATCAGAAGCTTTCATCAAATTGTCAACTTGTTTCTTTAGAATATCACGCTCTAGTTTTGTTTTGGCCTTTTCTTTTTCCAACTTATTGACTTTTTGTAACAATTCTTGTACTGCTTCATTGTTAAACATGTCATAATCATCTTCAGGAATATCTTCTATGTAAATTCCTGTTGCTTCTGGAAGACCTTCAAAAATGTAATCATACTTTGAATCTTTAGGATGTGACAATCCTGGTTTATCTTGTGGAGGAGCAGCTTTGAATCTAGTGATTTCTACATATTCATCATCACCTCCAGTTCTTTTCTGAGTTTTCACCACAGGTTCTTCAGTACTTTGTATCTCAGGTTCCTTTGGAGTTTCAACAGTTTGATCCTTTGATTTCTGAACACGTTTTTATGTCTTTCCTCCCTTTTCTTTTGATGGTTCAGCACCAGCTTTCTTTGCTCTAACATTTCTTGGAATGATTCCAGCTTGAACCGCTTTACGCTTCTTTATTTGTTTCTTTGGCTGATCAAGAACATAAGGTGAATCTTCTTCATCTGATGTTTTCTTTTTCTTTAACGACTTTTTCTTTAATTGAGCTTTCCCTCCCCCAAGAGTTGTTGGATCCAGTTCTGATTCTGATTGAGTTGCTTTAGAATCATCCTCACTTGAATTATCTTGATCCTCGTCTTCAGGATCTTGAGCACTTGATCCTTGAACTTTTTGTGATGCTACTTCCTCATTCCTTTTCAGATAATTTTCAAATGATTGGTTCAGAAGATCAGCTTCTTGCTCAATGACCACAGATGGCTCTAAGACAGTTTCATCAATCAATCTCTCCTGCGGTTCTCCAGAAGACCCTACAAAACAAATATTAACAGAGATATTAGAAATATTTACTTAAACATAAATTCTGATTGTCTTAAGGCTCCCCCTTTCACTATACCCTTATCTCCATCCTTTGGAATGGTAACTGCAGGGGATGACTTAGGTGTTCTCTTTCGTTTTCCATTTCTCACACACCACCATCTAGTCTTCTTCTCAGCCATCTCGCTCATCTTATTATTTTCATTGTCTGAATCACTATTATCATGTCTCCACTTCTCATTCTCAGGAGCAACATAATTTTTATCGTTGATTCTGCATATCATTTGTTTTGTTTTTGCATCTTTTTCCTTGGTGATTCTTCCAATTGTAATATAGTTTACACTACTCAGCTCCATGATATCATCACTGTTCTTTGGAAGATCCTTGATCTTATCATTGATTAACATCATGATGAACCTAGGGTACATGATGTATCTGTCTCCTTCATTTTTGCAATTTTCTTTCATGTACTCAAAGATCACTTGAGAAACATTATACTTTCTGTTCAATACCAGGCTAGCAATGAAGTTCATGATGTAATCGGGTACTTCATCATATGCTCCTTTTCTGTGTGACATTGAATGCACCATGCAATGCATCAAGTACCGGTAAGCCTTTGAAAAATTTCTTTTAAGCATTTTTCCATTTATATGCCCAGTGAATCCCATTCTACACCACAACCCTTTAACAAGACGTTCTGACATGATTGTTGGATCATCATCAGAATCCTGTAAATCAAGAACTCTCCTAACATCTCCAACACCAAACTCAAACTCCACATCTATGTCTTTTCCAGCTTGGTCCTTCTTTCTCAATACTGTGTGTATCATTTTGTCTGATTCTTCAAATTTTGCTATGTCCCAGAAAGCTCTAACATGGGACTCATAAACCGCAGTTCTGTTAGAGAAAGCTTTTGCAACTCTGCTTTCTCTTAAAAATTTTGCCATCTTTTCAACCACCGTACCATCCGTGGTTTCAGCATCAATTACGCAATGTACATTGTGACCTTTGTCTGTATCCTTTCCTCTTCCCTGTAAGTATATGCATTATTAATCATTTGTACAGATATTGAGGCATAAGGATGAAGGATGAAATTTTTGAAAATTTTTCTAACACTGAGAATCTCTATGTGATAGTACTAGAGAATCGACTGGCCTGTTCGATCGAATAGCATTGCTGTTCGATCGGTTAGTATGTGCAGTGAGACAGTGACTGATCAATCGGTTAGCATGGTATGATAAGTTGCTGTTCGATCGACTAGCAATGTTGTTCGATCAACTAGCAAGGTAGCAAGGTATAATAAGTTGCTGTTCGATCGGTTAGAAATGTTGTTCGGTCGGCTAAGAATGTTGTTCGATCGAACTGTCACTTGTTCAGATAACAAGGTATGATAAATTGTTGTTCGATCGACTAGTAATGCTGTTCGATCGACTAGCAATGCTGTTCGATCGGCTAGCAATGCTGACCGATCGACTAGCAATATATGGCAATGGAATTTTCACTAATGATGTCCGATCGGCTAGCAGATGCTTTTCGATCGGTTGGCAATCTTGCACAGAAATCTATGTAAAAATGAGGAAGCTGTCTGATCGGCTTGCAATGTTGTTCGATCGGCTAGCAATGCTGTTCGATCGGCTAGCAATGCTGACCGATCGGCTAGCATACATCTGAACATTCCAACACAAAGATTTCATAACATTTGTTGGCACAATTTTCACGGCATGAACTATCTTATTATTCAACAACAAAAACCAATTATTATCATTGTTGTTCGATCAGCTAGGCTAGCCGATCGACTACCATCTCGTTCAAGAACAGATATGAACACTAAGGATTCTTCAAAAATTTTCAGACAAATCAAAACAAATTGAACACAGATCTATATTCCTAATGATGTCGCGATCAAAACCCTATGTTCAATGCCATCTAACTCGTTCAGAACAAGGCTTAATTTGACAAAAACCTTGCCGACTGCCGAACATCAAATCCTTAGATCTACTTAGTTTAAACAAGTTTTAACACAAATTGATCCGGCAAACTCATAGATCTAAGCATTTCTAGCAAAACCCTATACTTGAATTTCATCAAAAGTTCCTAAAATCTCCTAGATCTATGAAAGAAGCACCGACAGGAACGAACATGAAGAACACAAATAAGAAAACAGATTTGATTGAGAAATACATACCTTTGGCATTGTGAATGATGAGCAAACCAACAAACCAATGTTTTATCTTCAAAGGGAATCAAGAAACAATGAAAAAGAAGAAAGATTTTGAAAGAGAAATGTTGGTCGATCGAACTGTGTAACCGTTTGACTGACCCTTGACCACCTATTTATAGGTGTCCTTGAAACGGCTTGGCTGTTCGGTCGGCTAGCAATGCTGGCCGATCGGCTAGCCTGTTCGAACCAAGTGACCTTTTGACTTTTAAACACTTTGACTTTTTGACCGTGTTGACTTTATCAGTGTATGAGAAATCCACTTAAGTATCTAGGTCCAAGTAAATGACCCTAGGTACTTAATTTGTCTACCAAGTTCAACTTAATGACCTTGGTTGACCCGAGACAAAACATACTGATATTTTGATCAATCTTTTTCTGAAAAATTACAAGTATCAAATTAATGAACTTGCATGTACTTTTCATTTTCTCTGGTTTTATCAAGATTAGCTCCCAACTCATCTTCCTGTTTAGAACAACTTCCAGTATCTGCATCAGACTGAGAATCTGAAGATCAACTCTCTTGCTTTGGTTTGTCTTAAAATAAAGCAGAAGAAAAATCTTTTTGGATTTTTGAATGCACATTCTAAACTAGAAATGAATTACAAAAACTAAAGTACGGAATGTGATGAAAGTAAAATATTTACAAACATATTTTTGGTGAGCGAGTTAGGGAATCATATCAGCTACCGACAAATTTCAAGTACCGTTAAGCTTGACAACATTATAAGTATTAAACAATTCACATTGATTGTCAATATACTGATCCATTTTAAATTTTTATACAAGTTTCAATCTGTTCAGGATACGAATTAGGTGAATTAAGAACTTAAACTTATTCGAGTGTCCCACCTCTTGAATATACTCCCGTATCCAGATCCCAATATTCAGTCTTACAGGTGAGTATACCACAGATGATATCTGTAAGGGGTTAGTTGCGAGGGCCGTGAGAGCTCAGGTCGATACTTCCGTATACTCAGAGAGATGACGGCTTCGACCTTTCGGTGTGTCCCCTTTAGAGGATCTTTTATACAACAGCAATGACTATCAATTTTATTGTTTTATCAATTTGCTGAGAGCTGTGCTATGTTTCAAGCAATGCGGAAAGTATTATTCGGGGACTACGTCAGAACTTCCATTCAGCAGAAGTCCCGGAATAATACCCCAGATATCACTGAGTATAAAGACCTAATATTTCAGAAAGAGGGATCTTTCAAACGAGATTTCAGGGGTTACCTATATATCCAAGTAGTGTTCCCCATGAAATAAGTAAGTTAATGTTTTATGTTTATATCCCAAACAAATTTACTAAGTGTATAAAAACCTATTGACACATCATCAGCGAGATTGTTTAATGCTATATTCATTACATATCTTTAGCATACTGAAACTGTCTAGCTGATGTACTATCATTTTCCCTTTTTACACAAGCTCTTTTTCAGTTTTCTATTGTTTTTGGATTTTGGAATTTTCTCATGTTTTTGGGTTTTTCAATTTTTTAATGTTTTTGGATTTTCTGAAAGTATATACAAATATACCTATCTCCACCTAAAGACCAAAACAGGTAAAAAATCAACAAACCATTGCAGATTGTCTCTCATCGTCATCTACAGTGGAGTCTTCATCAATGCTAATAATCCCCTCCATTACCGACAAAAGCTTTATACCATTCAATATTAGCAAATATTGAAAACGTTTTTTATCAAATGCTTTGGTATGTAAATCAGCTTTTTGCTCGTCAGTATGGATTTTCTCAATTCGTATCAACTTCTTCTCGAAACAATCATGTAGGATCGTGTCTTGATCCGAACGAGTCGTTCAGAGGAAATTCTATCAAATACAGATGCGGAAAATAAGTATTTGACTAAGGAATAGCTAGCACATCACTTTAAACATCTCTTTGCATTGATTTAACATTGATTACATCCAAATCTCGATCCAGCAGCACCTCGGTACGAGTTACAAGACTGTTTTTAAATGATTCGCTTGAACGACTATATATAGTTGTTGAGATTTAGCTTGAACATACATGTCGTTCAAGCGAAACCTTCAACTGACATAGAAGCGAACCTATCAAAGTCACTACAAGCGAAACCTTCTTATAAGACCATACAAGCGAAACCGAATACTATCACTTATACAATCTCATGTTTTCTCGTATAAAGTGCTGTTAGAGCTTATGAGATCGTTGGTACTTGTGCTGGATTAGTTTAGATAGTAGTTTGTATGTATTTTGAATGTTTAGGGGCTTATTTTGTAATTGTCTAGAAGTTGTGATCCTGACTTGGTGTAGTTAAGATTCCAGCAAATTTATAAATTTGCTGGCAAGTCAGGAGTCTACTATAAATACCCCAAGCATTGTAACCTAGCTAAGCTTTTGGCTCTTGGTTGAATCAAGTGTTGTTTACATTCATATCCATATCCATATTGTGTGCTTTAATCTGATATCCAAGGTTGTTCATTGCTATATCTTATTGTTTGGATTCAATACAGCACTAGTTGTATTCATCAATCCATTAGCTTCATCTTCATTCTTGATCTTTCTTGACTTTTCATAAGTTCAAGCACTTAATCAATAGGTGTTTTGGACTAAAACAACCAACCACTGTGATCCGGATACGTTTTGGGATCTACAATTTGGTATCAGAGCCTTTGTGCTCTTGGTTGTTGTGTTCTTGTTGAGATTTTTCATTGTTTTGAAGGTTTTTCAAAGTTTCAAGGTTTTTCAAATTTTTGGGCTTAAAATGGATTGATTTGGTGTGTTTAATCGATAGGTTGTTGTTAATACTTGATTAGGGAGTTATTTTGGACATTTTGGTGCATCAAAACATGGTTTTTGGGCTGTTTTTGAGTGATTAGAGGGTTTTAGTTCGTGTTAAACCCTCTGTCCAGCGAATTTAACTTGAAGCCAGCGAAAATTTTTTGAATATAGCGAAATTATCTGTTGAAGACAGCGAACTCAGCGTTGAATATAGCGAATTAATTCAAATCGTTGAGTGTTTTATCGCATAATCATCAACTTCGCCGACCATTGTTCGAGCAAAATTGTTGATCATCAGCGAAATAGTGTCATTTGTTCCTTGAGCGAATTTATCGAAGGCGACTTCGAGAGCCGTGATAGCGAACCACAGCGTTCTTATCACGGTTACCGGTGAAATTAACCTAACCCCTGTTTGTGTTTTGATTTGTCAGCGAAGATAAGTGATCGCTCGTGCAGGCTTACATAACTCCCCAGCGAAGACAGCGGACTAGCTAGCGAAGGTCCTCAATCAACATCGTTCATTGGCGAAATTATAGTTCCTGTCAGCGAATTTAAGGTCTATTCAGCTCACATTTGTCTAAAACAAGGAAAGATGTCGCTGAATCAACTAAGTCCAATTGCTCAAGCGGAACTCGAAACTGGAACCACCACCCGCCCGCCAAAGTTGAAAGGGGCGGAAGACTTTAGCACTTGGAAAACTCGCATTCAATCGTTCTTCGAGTACACGGACTACAACCTATGGCTCTCTGTTACCGCTGGACCTCACATTCCAACGGTAGTTAGAGGAGATGCAGTAGTTGCTAACAATGATGCTACTACCTTCATTGACAAAGACAAGGCTCTCATTCAACGTGATCGTCGCGCACACACTGCTCTAACCATGGCTCTATCAACCAACGATTGCAACATGTTTGAAGAACACCGAACTGCAAATGCACTCTGGAATGCATTGATCGAGTACTATGAAGGAAATGAAGAACTGATCGAAAGCAAGAGAGATATGGTGCAGAAGCAATACGACATGTTTTGCGGAGTCCGTGGAGAAAGTTTGTCTGATCACATTAGCCGCTTCCTGAACATGATGACCAAAATGAAGAAGGCAGGAAATCCTGTTACCAATCATGCTGCAATAAAGAAGCTGCTTGATTCACTTCCCAAGGAATGGAGCCTGCAATGCATGATGATCAAGAAGGATTTCCTCAACAATCCTAATCCTGTCACTCTGTCAGATCTGATTAACACCCTAAGAGCCTTTGAAATGGATGTTAACAAGAGAGAAATGAACACTGCTGGATATCAACCTAAGGCAACTCAACCTTCAGCTGGATTGAAGAATGAGGCATTTCTTGCTTCAGGGGGCCTCACTCCACAAGCCCCTGACCTAATTTATGCAAACGCTTCCGCAAGCGCATCAAAAGCCCCACAACTTGTTGAGAAGACCATCACTGTTGACACTCAAGCGTTGAAAGTATCCACTGAAAATGTGGCACTCTTCAACACATTTCTGAGCAGCTACGAAGCCCTAATGTCTGGGGAACTGAAAAAGGAGATGTTCACTGCTGAAGACATGTATCAGGTTGATCCAGATGATATGGAAGAAATGGATCTGAAATGGCAAATGGCCATGATTACCTTGAGGTTAAAGAAATTTCAAGACAAGACAGGCAAGCGTTTGGGTCTTGGAAAAGCTGGCTTTGACAAATCTAAGCTGAGGTGCTACAACTGCAAGAATCTAGGACACTTCAAGCGCGATTGCCCTCAGTTGAAAGAAGGAAACAGTGAAACTACTCCTGCTGTTAAGCAAATCACAGTTGAAGAGAACAAAAACAATGC
Organism: Helianthus annuus; assembly: GCF_002127325.2. Classification (NCBI taxonomy): domain Eukaryota; kingdom Viridiplantae; phylum Streptophyta; class Magnoliopsida; order Asterales; family Asteraceae; genus Helianthus; species Helianthus annuus. The sequence goes on from NC_035445.2 coordinate 66,686,240, forward strand.
ATCTCCCAGCACGCCAAAGGCTTTAGTTGTTGAAGACTATGATTGGAGTGAAGAGATCACTGAAGCAAAGGAGCAAGTTAACAAAGCCCTAATGGCCAAGATCTCAGGTGAATCATCTGCAAGGAAGTTTGAGAACCAGACAGCTGGAATTCCAACTGGAGACAATGATGCTGACAAGGGACTGAAAAGCATTCTTTCTTCAGTAAAGCCTAATGACCAAGCAGAAAAGTCTGTTGCTGAAGAAACATCTGAGAAAGGGAAAGATAAGGTCCAAGCTACAGCCATGAAAGCAGATTCATCAAAGGAGAAGGCTGACAAGGACTTGGTAAATAGTACTCCACTCAGTTTTAAAGAAAAGTTATGCTCCGCAGCATGCGTTGATGTCGTGGCACATTATAAATTTTTAAACCTGGAATTTAAAAGGCAAAAAGAAAAAGCTTTAAAATTTAACAACGAGCTTAAACAGAACGAGGCTGCATATCAGAGAAAGTTGAACTCAACTTTGGCTGAAATGCAAACTCTTAAAGAATTTGTGTTTAGAAAAGATTTTATAATTAATGATCTTACAGAAAGATTAGAAAAAGCTTTGAACGAAAAGAACAAACTTCAAATTATAATAGATAAATGGAATGTCAGTCAAAAGGCCTTTACTGACATCAAAAATTGCCAACGACCAACGTTTGTGAAAGATGGGATTGGATATAAGGATAGGCACGGAAATGAAAGAAAACTTTTCTTTCCGCCTCACAACAAAAACTACGTGCCTATGCCTACTCCTCATCCCGAAAATGATCTCATAAATGAAAAGGTCTCAGTTGAACAAAATGAATTTTATGAAAATGAGACAAACGCTAACTGCTCTAAAAGCAATGCAGATTCAATTGAGTGTAAAGAAGATGTGTGCGATGAGGATGGAGACTGCGGCGGGTCTAAAATAGGAATTGGTTATTCAGGCGACAGTTACTCCACCGTTAACTGGTTCGTCTGGAATTGTTCTAAAAACAATGTTAAGGATGAATGTAATAGTTTAAGTAGGATGGATGACTGTAATGGCCAAGTGCCTAAAATTAAATCCTTGGATGACTGTAAGGGCCATGTGCCTACATTTGAGACCCGTGATCATGAACCTTATATGTCTGAATGTCATGATTTGAATTATGCGTGTTGTGATGATAAAGTTGCTTGTGAATCTCCTGTATTTGTGCCAGAATTAAAAAGGAATAGTTTTGGAAAATTTCTTACAAAGGAAATTCCCGAATTCATTCCTTCCAGAACAGGTATGACAGAATCAGACAGGAGCGTCACTGAAGACCAAGATAATGAAGATTCAAGCATCATTACCACAGAAGGCGAACAAACATCAGAAAGTTCGCATTCAGAAAATTCAACTGAAGATCAAACAACTAGTGATGAAAGCTTCGAATGTTCAAGTTATGGAGCAAGTGAAGAACAAAGTTTGAGTGAGGACAACACGTCTGAAAGCTCACTCGATTCAGACAGTGATGAAGAACATCAAGAAGATGAAAGCAGAGTGGACAAGAAAATGAAGAAAGCAGAAAGCTCAAGACTCTCATCACATACATCATCTTCTCACACCAAAAGACCCAGACATAAAAGATGCTTTCGCTGTGGTCATTTAGGACATACAGCGAAACATTGTAAAACCCAAAAGTTTCCTAAACCAGAGCATGATTTTATTACAAACTTCTCACATCAATTAAATTATCTTAAGAAATCTGTTAAAAATCTGGTTGAGTCATCTGCATATTTTTGGAAACAAAAAGATGTCAAAGTTGGTCAAAATCACGATAGACTTGAAATGAAGCAGATCTGGGTTCCCAAATCAAACTAATTTGTATATTTGTATATTTGTGAATATCAGAATAAACTCCAGAAGTGGCTTCGGATGCTCATGGAATACATCTGGCACGTAGACAGCGGATGTTCAAGACACATGACTGGATTGAAGGAACTGCTGAAAAACTTCCGCTTTATTGATGGTGACTTCGTGTCTTTTGCTGGCGACGAAAAGGGAGGAAAGATTGTAGGAGTAGGAGATGTGGTGTCCGAAGCCCTCACGCTGGAAAATGTCAACTATGTTCCTGAGCTGTGCTATAATCTCATGAGCGTTTCTCAAGTGTGTGATAAAGGAATCTCGGTGCTGTTCAATGACATGGAATGCTTGTTCCTGAAGCCCGGTTATGTTGTTCCTGCAGAAATGATCATGCTCACTGCTCCAAGACAGAACAACACATATGTGCTCAACATGAAAAATGCCAAGACAAATGACAACTTGACATGCTTAATTTCTAAAGCGTCAGAATCGGAGTCACTGCTTTGGCATAGACGACTGGGGCATGTTAACTTCAAAAATATGAATAAACTCTCTAAATTGAACTTAGTTAGAGGTCTTCCAATTAAAGAATTTCCATTTTCTAAAAAATGTATTGCATGCGCCCAGGGAAAGCAGCATAAGAAACCTCACAAGTCCAAAGCAGTGAACACGCTTTCTGCACCACTTCAATTGTTGCACATGGATCTTTTCGGTCCTATCAGTGTTAAAAGTCTTGCTAAAAGCTCTTATTGTTTGGTTGTAACAGATGATTACTCTCGGTTTTCGTGGGTATATTTTCTTGAAGCAAAGAGCGAGACAGCTGAAGTGTTAAAATCATTCATTCCCCTGATAGAGAACGTGTTCAAGCTGAAAGTGAAGTCTATAAGAAGCGACAACGGGTCTGAATTCAAAAATCAGACCTTCATATCATTCTGTGCAGAAAAAGGAATTCATCTTCAATACAGTGCAGCCAGAACTCCCCAACAAAATGGAGTTGCTGAACGCAAGAATAGAACGCTGATTGAAGCTGCAAGAACCATGCTGGTGGACTCCAAGCTTCCAATTATCTTCTGGGCTGAAGCAGTTAATACGGCATGCTACGTTCGGAACAGGGTACTCATCGTGAAACCTCATGGAAAGACAGCATACGAGCTTCTCTTCAAAAGAAAGCCACTTATAGATTTCTTCAGGCCATTCGGATGTTCGTGCACTCTATTGAACACTCAAGAAAATCTCATCAAATTTGAAGCGGTGGGTGATATCTGCTACTTTATGGGGTATTCATCCACACAGAAGGCTTACCGTGTTTACAACAAACGAACAAAGATGGTGATTGAATCGTACTACGTGGACTTTCAAGAAGGAAATTACACCAACACTGGCAGCACTCCTGACTGGTTCTATGATGTGAATGTGATCTTCAATAACTTTGAAATTCCGGAGATTGTATCAGACCCTGACCCAGTCGAAGACACTCAAGTTGAACCATTGTTTGATTCGTCTGACATTGGTTTGACTCCTTTTACCACCCGCTTATCTCCATCATCCGCTGATCCGATTCTGGCTGTAAATGAAACAAACGGTGACACTTCTCCTGAGAACACCCAAGACAACGGTGCTTCTTCTTCACAGGCGAATGTGAATGAACCAACTCAAGAAGATGATCCACCAGTAATTTATGTAGACGAACACTTCACCAACCTTCCGCAGCAAATCGAATCTCTGACAAATGCCGGATACAAGACAAATAGAAATCATCCTCTTGAAAATGTCATCGGCGCTGTAGAAGAAGGAGTACGTACTCGCAGACAGTCAGCAAGCATCAACAAGGGTCTCTTCGCAGCTTTTCTATCACAATCAGTTCCACGTGACATCGAAGACGCTATTCAAGACTCGAGCTGGGTTCAGGCAATGCAAGAAGAATTATCTCAATTCAGGAAGCTCAAATGTAACACCTCGAAATTTTGTGTCCAATGATGTGTTAACACGTGTCATTTGATTACACGTGGCATCTATCATAAATAAAGGACTAATTTTGACAAACCTTGAAAGTATGTAAATTCGAGGGTTATAAATGTCAACAAGGGTAAATATACTATATAGTAACCCTAAATAATGCTTGAACCTTCAAACGAATGTATCATAGATCGTACGAAAGCGAAACACGAAAGAAAGTGAGAGATTACAAGCTACAGGGGTTAACCATGTCAACATGTTTAATTATACCTCTGAGTGGCCCTTTAACGTTCCCAAGGCTTGGTAACGGTATTATACGCTCACTAAAATATAATATATAAATTTCGCGAAGTTTCATTATGAAACGAGAAAGTTACGATCGAATCCGCATGAGAAGGGTTAAAAGCGTCAATAATGAAAGTTAAGGCTTTCTGAATAATTAATAAACTAATCGGGGACTTAACAACGCGGGTAAATAACACGAGGTCCTTAGTTGTAATTAACCGAGGGCCAAACCGCAAAGTTACCCCTTCAAACCCGAAAGGTCAGGTAAATCATTACGAAAGATTTCGTTATTAATTACAAGGATTTCGTAATCATTTCAAAAGATTTTAAAAATCTGAAAAACAGGCCTCTCACGACCCGCGTGAAGTTTAGGGCTAAGTTGAGGCGGGCCGCGAGCCTCCTAAATTACGCGCCTGATATTTGAATATCAGGCGACCCGCATTAAACATACATGGGACTCCCATGCGGGCCGCGTAAAACGCCCAGATGCAGAAAGTTAGTAACTACTTGCCTTTTGAGCTTGTGAATGATCAAAACCTCAATCAATGAGGCATGGGCGCCCCCTACTCGACCCATATCATTTAGGGGCACCTGCCCATCATCCATACTCAGTGTAGCATGTGTTGTAATGATCCTAGAGCCCAAATTTCACTATAAATAGCCACATTATGTGCATAACATTCACACAACACAAAACACATTCATCTGATCATTCCAAGAGCTCTCTAGCACTCTCTTCTGCTCTCTAAGCAAGATACCACTTCTGTAAGTCGTTCATAACCATTTTGGTCTTACATTTCCCTAGTTTTAGCCTATAAACCCAACCGTCGTAACTAACGGTTGTCATTACAATAACTTGCAAATGGTTCAGTCTTATGACGAATCAAAAGTGGTTTTGAGTTGGTATTTATGTGGGTAATAAACCTCTAAAAGGGTTCCCCCTGATCACCATTCTAACCATGTCAAATATCGAGTCAAACGCGCACTTAAAAAGTCAACAGAAAGCTATTTTAGCGATTTATGCATAATCTGTAATGTACATACTAAGAAACCTGTTTTGACACTCATAAAATATGATATTAAGTATATAAACTTGTTTGCGCTCGTTTGAATCGACCATTTGCTATATTGACCCGGTTCGGAGCCGAATGTCGCAAAAGTTTGACTTTTGCATTGACTTCAGTTCTGACCCGTTTTAGTGAGGTATATATATACCTTAGGACTCTCTTAGGATCAGGTTACATGATGGTATAAACCTCTGTAATCGGTTCATGAGTTATCCGAGTCTTTTACGCAATTCCGTTAATCGCCTAAAAGTTGACCGTAACGCCATTTTGAAAATAAAACGAGTATTTCGGACACGTGAACGGACCAGAACCTTGCTTATTAAATTATAAGCATGTCCTTAAAGTTTCACGTCAATCCGAGGTCTAGAATGAGAGTTATGCTAAATGGCGCATTTAAAGTAAACTTTAGTAATTAACGGCGCGATTAGCATAACACCTATCTAAACCAAGTTTTCGTCACCAAAACTTTTACCCACTGTATTAAAATAATATTTTCGGAATTTTAAAGATTTTTAATAATTTTTACCTCGCTCATAACCTGCGGTTATGGCTACGGTTCGGTAAATACCGAATATGCCCTTTTCGGCCAAAACATGAGTTCTACAAGGTCTTTTGACCCGATTCCAGTTGCTACTGATTTTAAATAATAAATAAAGTATTTTAAGCTTTATAAGCTGTTCGGGAAACTCAGATTTCCTGTGGAACTCGAAAAGCTCTTTAAAAGTCTTTAAAATGACCGAAAAGCCCCTACGGGGCATAATATTAACTTAAACTCGTTACGGGCATCACGGAAGGTATCCTATTGATACCACAACCTCTTTAAGGCATATTGACTTAGGAAATAAGCGTAGGACTCTCATGGTTAACCGTTTCGCCTATTGCGCGCACGGTTCGGCTTATGAAACTAGTTTTCATAATTAGCCGATACGGGTCAAATTATATTATTTGAACCCCAAATTCCAGAGTGTGAACCATAAACCCATATAAAACAAGTCTATGAACTTGTTGGGTCAGAATCACACTCCATTCTCGGTTTTCGCCTTTTCGCGCGATTAAACCATATCTATATATACCGGAACCAACCGGTCTAGGCTACGGCTAATATGAGGACCCGTTAGGATTCTAAGAGGTTAATTAAAACCTTCGTTCCAGATTAGGAGCCCCGGTAAAAGCTATCGGCGATTTAATCGAACTAAGGATATATACTTGCAAAGGTAAATACTTTAACTTATTTCCCCTATATGGGCTTGGGTTACGGTATATTAATACCGCTTGATTGAGCATTATATTCTTCCATCGCTTAGGTGGTTAATTAAATAATATGATCGGCTCATTTAAACAGTTTTGTTTCTTAAAAGCCTTTGGGGGGTTTAATGACCGTTGTCCCGGATATCCTTGGCATCATTTTACGAAATGGCCACGACCATCGACATCCCGGTGTAGGCGTACACCCGGTATATATTGTCGACATTAAATTAAAAGACGTAGCCGTTAGTTTTATACTACGGTTTTACGCAATGTGGTGTGTCTATAAATCTTTAACCCGGCACGACCCGGGCTACTGAACGCATAAAAGAACATGTAAAACGTTCACAAGATTTTAATAATTTTCCCAAGTTATAAAAGAGTTTGTGCCTTGTGCATTCAAATCAATTTTAATAAACATTTTCAAATGTGTCAGTTGAATGTATTTACCAGTGTAAACTGACGTATTTTCCCCAAAAAGATTAAGTGCAGGTACTATACGAAATAGGCTGGTATTAGCTTCCTAAGCATCACGAATAGTCTCGCAAACTCGATGCCGTATCTGAATGAACAATATTTTATTATATTTTGATCCGCTGTGGATATATTCAGCTTCTGTAATACATTTGATATTACAACCAGAGGTTGAAGTTTATATATTTATCTTAAGCTTCCGCTGTGCATTATATAATTGTGTGGTTTGACTATATTGTTGCCAACATCGTCACGGTAATCCCCCACCGGGCCCACCGGTGAGACACATGGAAACAGGGGTGTGACAGGTTGGTATCAGAGCCAACATTGAGTGAATTAAACACTATCCTATTGTGTTTAATCTCGATGACACAATTGCACATACTTGAGTCTAGACAAGAACTTAGGACAAATTCGAATTGTGATTCCAATTTTGTCTTTTTTATTACTGGAATTTAAAGTTTTATAAAGCAGGAAAATGCCACCTGTTATATTCCGAGGAAGATGAAGGGGAAGAAGAGGCAGAGGAGATGTCGTGACACATCACGATAACGAAGCTGGACCATCAGGTACAAGACATCCTTCGATGACAAGGAGCGAAGAACCACAACGACGAAGAGATCTTTACGAACCCACGAGGCATTCCACCTCGCACAGCTCGACGCCATCTTATCGGCACTCCTTTGGGCCAAACTCAGAGAATGATCCCAACAACCCACAACCTTCCTTCATACCTCTACAACGTTCGGTATCGCACCGAAATTATGACGACCCTACTCCATACTTCATAGGTCAGTTTAATCCGGCTGACTACATACAGGAACCTTCAGGCTTTGTTCCATTAGGGCCACAAGATCATTTCTCCGAGGACCATATGGATGAAGATACTGATCCAACTGAACCTGCGCGTGGTACGCCCACGCATCCGATAGAAGTCTCTGATGGGTCATCCTTCCATGGCACACCCTACTAGGGACCAGACAGTTTCCAAGCGTTGTTTGACCGACACGAGTGGTACTACACGCCACCTCAACAGACATCACAACAACCGCGACATCCACAGGATCCCTTTGAGGATTCACGCTTTGTGGCAGTTACGCCACCACCTCCGCCACCGGCGCAACCAGTAATACCTGATCCGCCGAGGTGTAGGAGGACAAATGCTCGTATGTCCACACGAGGAGGAGGGGGTATCCACTTCAGCACCCCTCGACACTCTAGTAGTAGCCACTATCCGCCACTACAAGAAGAAGGACCTTCAAGTCCTATACAGGAGGCGAACTCCGCACCAGCTGCACCAAATTCGCCACCATTTGGGTATGACCAACCCATACCTGCTTACACGGGTCCAACGGCTTACAACCCGTTCGAACCGTCGCAAGCACAATACAACTACAATTATGAGCGCGACCCATATGTGGCGTCGGCTAGATATAACGCACGCTACCCTGACGGAGCTCACGGGAACATGGGAACAGCGGACTACTCAGCTCATGGGTATCCAATACCTCCCAGACCCCCAGCTCCGCAACACGCGCCACAACCACGATTTTCTCCTCCTGAACAAGAAGAGATACTCCATCGACTAGATCGTGTGGAGAGAGAGTTCGAGGAAGAGAAAAAGAGCCACCGAGGATTTCTCAAAGGCTTGGCGAACCTACTAAAGGGCAAGAAGAAGAAACGTAACCATTAGCCCTTAATAGTTGTACTAATTTCTATTTTGAAATAAGTCCCTGCGTGGACACTTATCGTATTTCGGTCCTTACGTGGACATATCTTTTAGTCCTTACATGGACACCTATCTTGTGTTAGTCCCTGCGTGGACTTGTCAATTATTTTAAAACCTCTATGGAGGTATGTACTATTTGAAAGACCCGTTTAGGGCAATATGTAATTGTATTTGAGATTATGGAATGTATGTTATGAGTTTTGTTTTAATATGTATAAAATAAATCAAAACCATTCCTTTTATATTGATCTGCCTATATAAAGAATCTTAGAAGGTGAAACCTAGCTTGGTGTCTTTTAAGATCCAGTCAAGATGGTACGACCTAATTGAAAAGATTCTGATTCCCTGTTAACCTCTGTACGCATGTTAACAATCATGGCAGATGTGATTCGTTAAAATCACGCACGTCATTCTTATACAATAATCCTTTAAGGATTTCAAAACCCAACTAAATGATTTATAAATCGTGGGTTAAATCACCAATGAAGGTGATCAATCTTATTAAAACATCCAATAGTGATGTAGTGCCTACGGGCCAATATTATTAAAGCATCCATTAGTGATGTAGAGCCTACGGGCCAGTATTATAAAAACATCCATTAGTGATGTAGCGCCTACGGGCCAGTATTATAAAAACATCCATTAGTGATGTAGTGCCTACGGGCCAACCTTATTAAAACATCCATTAGAGATGTAGTGCCTACGGGCCAATCATATTAAAACATCCGTTAGAGATGTAGTGCCTGCGGGCCAACCATATTAAAACATCCATTAGAGGTGTAGTGCCTATGGGCCGTAATAATTGTCTTATAACGACAAAAGGCAGTGGTGGTCTATGACTCCCTGTCAGAAAGAGATAAAAGAACTACGGTTCAAATCTCTATGCCTTTGATTCTCTGAAATCTCGGCTAAAATTATAAAACATCCTCGTGATTAGGCTTTATGCCACCAATACTATTTATATAGCTGAAATAGGATATATTCAAATCCTAATATGTAATGAAATAATAAGTTAACCATATATGGTCTCTGTACCATGGTTGACAAATTGTCATAAAAGACAATTATATAATAATCTCCTGAATAAAATTGTGTTATCTTCTGTAACAGATTCAAGTTACAATGGCGGATCCCAACGGAGAGAATAGCCATACTAATGAAGATGACTACGACAATACGCCAGTGCATTTGACAGGCGCACAACTGAAGGCTCTGATTGACAATGTTGTTCAGGCAGCTCTTGATCGTCAATATACTGAGTCCCAAGGCAGAACCGTGTCAAAACCACCCTCCAAACCAAAGACACACTCCAAACCACCCTCTCAACCCAAGAAAGATGACGACAAACACTCGTCCACTGAGAACAGCGTTCATCGCGATAGAGAATATGCTGATGCATCAAATGCTAAGGGTTGCACCTACAAATACTTTGTATCTTGTAAGCCCTGGGAATTTACAGGGGAGAAAGGTGTTGTGGATTGTATCACCTGGCTAGATGAGATGGACACTATTGTGGACATCAGCGGGTGTGCAGAGAGGGATGTGGTGAAGTATGTGTCTCAGTCATTTAAGGGCGAGGCCCTGGCATGGTGGAGGGCGTTGGTGCAGGCATCTGGTAAGTCTGCTTTGTACAAGATGACATGGGAGGAATTTATTGCTCTCATTAAAGAAAACTACTGTCCTCAGCACGAGGTTGAGAAGATCGAGGCTGACTTTGTGTCACTGGTAATGACGAACCTGGACTGCCAGGCATATTTGACGAGCTTCAATACGATGTCTCGCCTGGTCCCATACCTTGTGACACCAGAACCCAGAAGAATCGCCCGTTTTATTGGGGGCTTGGAGCCCGCAATAAAGGCTAGCGTAAAGGCCTCTCGGCCGACGACCTTCAGGTCAGTTACTGACCTCTCCTTGTCTCTAACTTTAGATGCTGTCCGTCTGAGGACACTAAGGAGCAAGGAGGCTGAGAAGAGGAAACGTGAGGATAATACCTCGCGGAGGTCAGGGAAAAAGCACCGTGGAAACGGTGATGATAAAAAGGGGTCGGAGGCAAAGAAAGATGGGCAAGCTGGTGAAAGGCCCAACTGCAAAATCTGCAAGAAACCCCACTCTGGGAAATGTAGATTTGCATCGAACTCACAGTCGCAATCAAAGACTCCTTCCTGTGGACTATGCAAGTCCAAGGATCATAAGACTGTGGAGTGCAAAAAGATCAAGGATGCAACCTGCTATGGTTGTAATGAAAAGGGGCACATCAAGAGTAACTGCCCTAAGTATGCCAAGAAGGCGGAAGAGACAAAGAAGTCAAATGCGAGAGTTTTTCGCATGGATGCAAAGGAAGCGGTCCAGAACGACAACGTGCTTACAGGTACTTTTCTCGTAAATAATATATTTGCAAGAGTACTATTCGATTCTGGCGCTGATAAATCCTTTGTAGACCAGAAATTTTGCCAACTACTAAATATGCCTATCAAAACCCTTGATGCGAAATACGAAGTAGAGTTAGCAGACGGCACGATAGAAACCGTCTCCACTGTCTTAGAGGGATGTGAAATATCCATTAGGAACCATTCTTTTCCCCTATCTCTACTTCCCTTCAAACTAGCGGGTTTCGACATAGTCCTAGGCATGGACTGGTTATCCCGTAATCAGGCCCAAATCATTTGCGGCAAGAGGCATATAGTGCTAAAGACTCCGAGTGGTGAATCGCTTACCATTCGAGGAGATACGCAGTACGGGTTACCCGAGGACGTATCTATGCTCAAAGCTTCTAGATGTTTGAACAGAGGCTGTGTAATTTACATGGCTCAGGTGATAATTGAAGAACCTAAGCCGAAGATCGAGGATCTTCCTGTCATTTCTGAATATCCCGAGGTTTTCCCCGAAGAACTACCTGGTTTACCACCAGATAGACAAGTGGAATTCAGAATAGATATCATACCAGGAGCAGCTCCTATAGCTAGAGCACCTTACAAGCTAGCTCTTACTGAAATGAAAGAATTGAGGACCCAGTTGGATGAACTGCTGGCGAAAGGTTTTATTAGACCCAGTTCATCTCCCTGGGGAGCACCAGTCCTATTTGTAAAGAAGAAGGACGGATCGATGCGGTTGTGCATCGACTATCGGGAGCTAAATAAAGTTACCATAAAGAATAGATATCCTTTGCCGAGGATCGATGATCTATTCGATCAGCTGCAAGGAGCAAGCTATTTCTCGAAGATCGACTTGAGGTCGGGTTATCATCAGCTAAGGGTCAGAGATGAGGATGTACATAAGACAGCATTTAGGACTCGCTATGGTCATTACGAGTTCCTAGTGATGCCTTTTGGGCTCACAAATGCACCGGCTGCGTTTATGGATCTCATGAATCGCGTCTGCAAGCCGTATTTGGACAAATTTGTCATAGTCTTCATCGACGATATCCTTATATATTCTGGCTACGAGAGGTTCAATTTTTAGGTCACGTTGTGAGTGAGCGTGGTATCCAAGTGGATCCCGCTAAGGTAGAGGCGGTCATGAACTGGCAAGAGCCAAAAACGCCTACCGAAATTCATAGTTTCCTGGGGTTAGCAGGATACTACACGAGGTTTATTGAAAATTTTTCGAGGATTGCTGCGCCCTTGACTTCCCTAACCAAGAAGAAAGAAAAGTTTATTTGGGGCCCAAAACAGCAAGAGTCCTTCGAAATCCTGAGGGTACAGAAGAATTCGTAGTTTACTGCGATGCATCACACACAGGCATGGGGTGTGTGCTTATGCAGAAGGGCAAGGTGATTGCCTATGCTTCAAGACAATTAAAGGTGCACGAAAAGAATTACACCACCCATGATTTGGAGTTGGGTGCCGTTGTATTTGCACTGAAATTATGGAGGCATTACCTTTATGGTATTAAATTTGTGATTTATTCTGATCACAAAAGCCTCCAGCACCTGTTCAATCAGAAAGAGTTGAACATGAGGCAGCGCTGTTGGATGGAAACCTTGAATGACTATGATTGCGAGATCAGGTACCATCCCGGCAAAGCGAATGTGGTCGCTGATGCCTTGAGCAGGAAGGAAAGGGTGAAACCTATTCGAATCAATGCCAAGAGCATTGAAGTCAAGAACAATTTGATTGAGAGGATATTAGCTGCACAGCGAGAGGCTGTGTTGGAAGCTAATTATCCTAATGAAAAGTTAGGAGTAACTGAGGAGCAGTTGACTCTTAGCAAGGATGGAATCCTTAGACTGAACGGACGTATATGGGTTCCGATCCATGGAGGACTACGAGATGTTATCCTCCAGGAAGCCCATAGTTCCAAATATTCAGTCCATCCTGGTGCAGACAAGATGTATCAAGATTTAAAGGCGAACTATTGGTGGATAGGCTTGAAAAAGTCTGTGGCCGCCCACGTAGCAAAGTGCTTGACTTGTGCTCAAGTCAAAGCCGAGCACCAAAAGCCATCTGGCTTGCTACAACAGCCTGAGCTTCCCAAGTGGAAGTGGGAATGCGTAACTATGGACTTCATAACCAAGTTACCCAAAACCAGGAAAGGAAACGATACAATATGAGTCATAGTCGATAGGCTGACTAAATCAGCTCATTTTCTACTCATCAAGGAGACGTATAGCTCCGATATGTTAGCCCAACTTTATGTAGATAAGATTGTAGCCTTACACGGCATACCTGTGTCTATTATCTCCGACAGGGATACTAGATACACGTCTCATTTCTGGAAAAGTTTCCAGCAATCTTTGGGCACGCGTTTAAACTTTAGTACGGCTTACCATCCACAGACGGACGGTCAAAGCGAGCGTACTATCCAAACATTAGAAGACATGCTTCGTGCATGTGCGATCGATTTAGGTGGTAACTGGGATAAGAACCTACCCCTGATCGAATTCTCCTACAATAATAGCTACCACACCAGCATAAAGGCTGCGCCTTTCGAGGCATTATACGGTAGGAAATGTAGATCGCCTGTTTGTTGGGCGGAAGTAGGAGAGGTCCAATTATCAGGACCAGAGATAGTTTTCCAGACGACGGACAAGATTGTCCAGATCCGGGAACGTCTCAAGGCTACCCGCGATAGGCAGAAAAGCTACGCCGATCCAAAACGTAAGGATCTTCACTTCGAGGTAGGTGAGAAGGTGTTGCTTAAAGTATCGCCCTGGAAGGGGGTGATGCGTTTCGGCAAGAAAGGCAAACTGAGTCCGAGATACATAGGACCTTTTGAGGTCATTGAACGGGTCGGGTCAGTCGCCTATAAGTTGAACTTGCCTGAAGAGCTCAATGGAATTCACAACGTGTTCCACATCTGCAATCTCAAAAAGTGCTTCGCCGATGAATCATTGGTGATTCCACACACAGATGTGCATATAGATGAGAGCTTAAAGTTCATAGAAAAACCTTTGTCGATTGAAGATCGACAGGTGAAGAAGCTTCGCAGAAAGCACGTACCGATTGTAAAAGTCAAATGGGATGCTCGTAGAGGTCCTGAATATACGTGGGAAGTCGAAGCTACAATGAAAGAAAAGTACCCCTATTTATTTGAGTAAATCTCGGGTCGAGATTTATTTTAAGGGGGTGAGGATGTAACACCTCGAAATTTTGTGTCCAATGATGTGTTAACACGTGTCATTTGATTACACGTGGCATCTATCATAAATAAAGGACTAATTTTGACAAACCTTGAAAGTATGTAAATTCGAGGGTTATAAATGTCAACAAGGGTAAATATACTGTATAGTAACCCTAAATAATGCTTGAACCTTCAAACGAATGTATCATAGATCGTACGAAAGCGAAACACGAAAGAAAGTGAGAGATTACAAGCTACAGGGGTTAACCGTGTCAACATGTTTAATTATACCTCTGAGTGGCCCTTTAACGTTCCCAAGGCTTGGTAACGGTATTATACGCTCACTAAAATATAATATATAAATTTCGCGAAGTTTCGTTATGAAACGAGAAAGTTACGATCGAATCCGCATGAGAAGGGTTAAAAGCGTCAATAATGAAAGTTAAGGCTTTCTGAATAATTAATAAACTAATCGGGGACTTAACAACGCGGGTAAATAACACGAGGTCCTTAGTTGTAATTAACCGAGGGCCAAACCGCAAAGTTACCCCTTCAAACCCGAAAGGTCAGGTAAATCATTACGAAAGATTTCGTTATTAATTACAAGGATTTCGTAATCATTTCAAAAGATTTTAAAAATCTGAAAAACAGGCCTCTCACGACCCGCGTGAAGTTTAGGGCTAAGTTGAGGCGGGCCGCGAGCCTCCTAAATTACGCGCCTGATATTTGAATATCAGGCGACCCGCATTAAACATACATGGGACTCCCATGCGGGCCGCGTAAAACGCCCAGATGCAGAAAGTTAGTAACTACTTGCCTTTTGAGCTTGTGAATGATCAAAACCTCAATCAATGAGGCATGGGCGCCCCCTACTCGACCCATATCACTTAGGGGCACCTGCCCATCATCCATACTCAGTGTAGCATGTGTTGTAATGATCCTAGAGCCCAAATTTCACTATAAATAGCCACATTATGTGCATAACATTCACACAACACAAAACACATTCATCTGATCATTCCAAGAGCTCTCTAGCACTCTCTTCTGCTCTCTAAGCAAGATACCACTTCTGTAAGTCGTTCATAACCATTTTGGTCTTACATTTCCATAGTTTTAGCCTATAAACCCAACCGTCGTAACTAACGGTTGTCATTACAATAACTTGCAAATGGTTCAGTCTTATGACGAATCAAAAGTGGTTTTGAGTTGGTATTTATGTGGGTAATAAACCTCTAAAAGGGTTCCCCCTGATCACCACTCTAACCATGTCAAATATCGAGTCAAACGCGCACTTAAAAAGTCAACAGAAAGCTATTTTAGCGATTTATGCATAATCTGTAATGTACATACTAAGAAACCTGTTTTGACACTCATAAAATATGATATTAAGTATATAAACTTGTTTGCGCTCGTTTGAATCGACCATTTGCTATATTGACCCGGTTCGGAGCCGAATGTCGCAAAAGTTTGACTTTTGCATTGACTTCAGTTCTGACCCGTTTTAGTGAGGTATAGATATACCATAGGACTCTCTTAGGATCAGGTTACATGATGGTATAAACCTCTGTAATCGGTTCATGAGTTATCCGAGTCTTTTACGCAATTCCGTTAATCGCCTAAAAGTTGACCGTAACGCCATTTTGAAAATAAAACGAGTATTTCGGACACGTGAACGGACCAGAACCTTGCTTATTAAATTATAAGCATGTCCTTAAAGTTTCACGTCAATCCGAGGTCTAGAATGAGAGTTATGCTAAATGGCGCATTTAAAGTAAACTTTAGTAATTAACGGCGCGATTAGCATAACACCTATCTAAACCAAGTTTTCGTCACCAAAACTTTTACCCACTGTATTAAAATAATATTTTGGGAATTTTAAAGATTTTTAATAATTTTTACCTCGCTCATAACCTGCGGTTATGGCTACGGTTCGGTAAATACCGAATATGCCCTTTTCGGCCAAAACATGAGTTCTACAAGGTCTTTTGACCCGATTCCAGTTGCTACTGATTTTAAATAATAAATAAAGTATTTTAAGCTTTATAAGCTGTTCGGGAAACTCAGATTTCCTGTGGAACTCGAAAAGCTCTTTAAAAGTCTTTAAAATGACCGAAAAGCCCCTACAGGGCATAATATTAACTTAAACTCGTTACGGGCATCACGGAAGGTATCCTATTGATACCACAACCTCTTTAAGGCATATTGACTTAGGAAATAAGCGTAGGACTCTCATGGTTAACCGTTTCGCCTATTGCGCGCACGGTTCGGCTTATGAAACTAGTTTTCATAATTAGCCGATACGGGTCAAATTATATTATTTGAACCCCAAATTCCAGAGTGTGAACCATAAACCCATATAAAACAAGTCTCTGAACTTGTTGGGTCAGAATCACACTCCATTCTCGGTTTTCGCCTTTTCGCGCGATTAAACCATATCTATATATATCGGAACCAACCGGTCTAGGCTACGGCTAATATGAGGACCTGTTAGGATTCTAAGAGGTTAATTAAAACCTTCGTTCCAGATTAGGAGCCCCGGTAAAAGCTATCGGCGATTTAATCGAACTAAGGATATATACTTGCAAAGGTAAATACTTTAACTTATTTCCCCTATATGGGCTTGGGTTACGGTATATTAATACCGCTTGATTGAGCATTATATTCTTCCATCGCTTAGGTGGTTAATTAAATAATATGATCGGCTCATTTAAACAGTTTTGTTTCTTAAAAGCCTTTGGGGGGTTTAATGACCGTTGTCCCGGATATCCTTGGCATCATTTTACGAAATGGCCACGACCATCGACATCCCGGTGTAGGCGTACACCCGGTATATATTGTCGACATTAAATTAAAAGACGTAGCCGTTGGTTTTATACTACGGTTTTACGCAATGTGGTGTGTCTATAAATCTTTAACCCGGCACGACCCGGGCTACTGAACGCTTAAAAGAACATGTAAAACGTTCACAAGATTTTAATAATTTTCCCAAGTTATAAAAGAGTTTGTGCCTTGTGCATTCAAATCAATTTTAATAAACATTTTCAAATGTGTCAGTTGAATGTATTTACCAGTGTAAACTGACGTATTTTCCCCAAAAAGATTAAGTGCAGGTACTATACGAAATGGGCTGGTATTAGCTTCGTAAGCATCACGAATAGTCTCGCAAACTCGATGCCGTATCTGAATGAACAATATTTTATTATATTTTGATCCGCTGTGGATATATTCAGCTTCTGTAATACATTTGATATTACAACCAGAGGTTGAAGTTTATATATTTATCTTAAGCTTCCGCTGTGCATTATATAATTGTGTGGTTTGACTATATTGTTGCCAACATCGTCACGGTAATCCCCCACCGGGCCCACCGGTGAGACACGTGGAAACAGGGGTGTGACATCAAAGTGTGGGAACTTGTAGATCTACCTGAAGGAAAGTTTCCAGTTGGTACTAAATGGGTCTTTCGAAACAAGATGGATGATTGTGGGGTGGTTATCAAGAACAAGGCTCGATTGGTAGTACAGGGTTTTTGACAAGAAGAAGGGATTGACTACGAAGAAGTTTTTGCTCCAGTCGCACGATTGGAGGCAATCAGGATATTCCTGGCGTACGCCTCTTATAGAAACTTCAAAGTCTTTCAAATGGATGTCAAAAGTGCGTTTCTGTACGGGAAAGTCAAGGAGGAAGTTTACGTATGTCAGCCTCCAGGGTTCGAAGATCCTCACTTCCCAGGTCGCTACTTCAAATTGGATAAAGCACTCTATGGTCTTCATCAAGCTCCACACGCATGGTACGAGACTTTGTCCACATACTTGCTGGAATGTGGATACACCAGAGGAACGATTGACATGACTCTCTTCACCAAGAAGATAGGGGAAGATGTTATGCTGGTTCAAATCTACGTGGATGACATTATCTTCGGGTCAACCAATGAGGCTCTGTGCAGAGAATTCGAAACGATCATGAAAGCAAAGTTCGAGATGAGCATGATGGGAGAGCTGAATTTCTTCTTAGGATTAGAAGTGAAGCAAAAGGAGGACGGAATTCTTATTCATCAGGCTAAATACATTCGAGACATTCTCTCGAAGTACAACATGAATGACTGCAAAGTTGCAAGCACGCCATTCGCCTCGCAAACAGAACTCACTCTAGATCCTCAGGGAAAGCCAGTGAACAAATCCTTTTATCGCTCAATGATCGGTTCTTTGATGTACTTGACAACCAGCAGACCTGACATCATGTGGGCAGTTTGTCTTTGTGCTCGTTTCCAAACAAATCCCAAGCAATCCCATGAAATTGCAGTAAAGCGCATCTTCCGCTATCTCAAAGGAACTCCGAAACTAGGGCTTTGGTATCCTAAAGATAGTAATTTTGATTTAATTGCATATTCTGACAGTGATCATGCAGGTTGCAAAGTAGATCGCAGGTCCGTATCAGGAGGATGTCAATTTCTGGGAAACCGGTTGATTTCATGGCAAAGCAAGAAGCAAACAACAGTATCCACATCAACCGCTCAAGCAGAATACACAGCGGCATACAGTTGCTGTTCACAAGTTCTTTGGATACAAAATCAGTTGTAGGATTACGGAATCAACATCATGAAGACTCCTATATTCATCGACAATGAAGCGTGTCTAGGAATTGTGAAGAATCCTGTGCACCACTCAAGAACAAAGCACATAGAAATTCGCATTCACGCAATTCGAGATGCTTATGAAAAGGGATACATTCAAGTGGTGCCAGTGGATACAACACAGCAACGGGCCGACATCTTCACGAAAGCTTTTGACAAAACTCGTTTTAACCAGTTGGTAACCTGGTTAGAAATGGTTAATTTCCTTGACTGGAAATGAATCTTGTGTTGATGACAAAAAAAAAATAATATAATAAAGTTTTTGCTTGTTGAAAATAAAACTAGTATTGAAAGACGTCGCCCACCAAAAAGATTTTCTGGTTAAAATTTTATTTTCGGGTAAATGGACTCACGAAAATAAAAATTTTAGGGGGGATATTCAGAAAATCCTTGAAACAGATGCTTATGTCAGACTCCTGTTAGAGGAAGTGATAGAAAATTGCTAACACTTTGTCATTTCTTTGAACAGAATACAATATAAAATCAGGGTACCAAGCAACGACGTGTCGGTAGATTCAGCAACACCGACGAGTAAACTGCTATTAGGGAGCAAAACATAATGTCTACACAAGAATTCTGGCTTTTCTCAGGCATTACGCATCTCAGTGGGTAACACGTTGCGGCATATGGCTTAATGGTCTTGAATCTTGCGTTGACAGATTGCCAAAGTCTGAGATTTCGGGTCTTTATATTGGTATCTCATTCGGAGGATATCATAGTTGCTCTTCTGCTGTACGGTGGTACTGACCTAGACGCTATGATATTCTTTTAATAATAAGTGCCTTAAAAAAAAAAAAAAAAAAAAAAAAAAAAGAGGCCAAACCCTTTCTAATAAGCGCCATTTTCGGCCAAAATCCATAATAAGTGCCATCTTTGGCCAAATCCTTTGATAGATCAGTTTGGCAACTCTGCTGTACGGTGGTACTGACCTGTTCGCCAAACTATCTATCTTAACCCTCGATAGTTCCTGGAATCTCTGTTGTACGAAAGCACAGACCTGATCTCCGTTCTATCGTTGAAGAGAATGAATCCAATATACTCACCCGTTATGAGGAATCTTTGTGCATACCTTGATCGCGGGGGTATGTCCTGATGTGGGACTCACGAGGGCGTAATGATTCTATTTTCAATAGCTTGTGTGGGGGCCATCGAAGACTTGTCAATATTACCGAAAACATGATAAAACACGCTCTCCGAAGGTATGTTGAAAGAACGATGCATGGATTTAAGCGGACAAACATACTGACAGTTTTTCTTGTACCCTGGTTAGTAACAAAATAATAATAATATATAAAGAATTTGGCGAATGTTCGCAGTATGATTCTCTGCAGGTAAGTTCGGTAAGCGTCAGACTTTTCAAGAAAATCTGAGTTAAATGAATCCTCCCAAAGCAAGAAAGTTGAAGTTCGGAGTCAAAATGGCCCAAATTTTAGCATTACTGTGAATATTCCGAAATAAACAAGGTTTTTAAACAAAAATGGGCACGTTTTTCGAGAAAGTTTGAAATCAACGAGCAAAAACAAAAACAGTTGTAAAGATGTAAAGGCCGGCGAAGTTAAGATACCAGCGAACTTATAAGTTCGCTGGTTATCCAAAACCGTACATATATATGCATTTTTTTTACAACTGTTAAAAATTCAAAATTTCACTTCATCTTCTTCATTTCATCGCCGGTGTCATCAACTTATTCATTTCTTTATCACCAATTTGTTCATATACTCAACACAAAGTTCCTTTCCGATCAAGAATATCAGGTAACTTCATTCACTCAATCGTGTTTTGATGTATTCTGATCTTTTGGTTATGAGTTACATATTGTGGGTTTTGGGTTTTGAATTTCTAAGGGTTTTCGGGTTGTTCTTGATGAAATTTCAGACCTAGATTCATGATGTATGATATAATTGTTAAATCCGAGTTAAATCTGATATATGCCGGTTGGTGAAAGGGTGGTTATGATCTGTTGTGTGCTTAAAAAGGGTTTATCAAGAAAAATTTGAATGCAGCGATTTTAATATGGTGCCAGCGATCTTAGCGAAATTAGGTAGGGGAAGGCCAAAAGTCTCGAACGCGAGTTCGAGCAACTAGCGAATGATCTATTTCGCTCGAGTAGCGATCTAGATCGATACCTTCGCTTGTGTCTTGACTCCGTAGAAAGGACCCTGTCATCGTTTAAATCGCCAGCGAAATTAAACCCTAATCAAAAGTTTTGGATTGCTGGATATCTGGCGAGCTTGGCGATGATACGAGACTTGTTCACTAGCGAATATAGCGAATTTAAGAATCTAAAAAGCCTCGAACGCGAGTTCGAGCGACCGGGAAGCACTCTACTTCGCTCGCTCAGCGATTTAGATCGATGCTCTTCGCTGGTGATCAGTTTCCGGTAAAAAGGAACTTTGTTCTCGATAAGTTCGCCAGCGAATTTGTCCCATGGTCTGATCAACCAGCGATCTTGGCCTGACCTGTCAGCGAAATAATCATGCATTTATTTTTATTATTACTTTTTGTTAATATATAATCTTGTATATTTCTTGTAAATTCCATTCTGTGCACAGTTTATCTAATTACCCACTCTAACTTGCCTCGTTTTCCGTAAAATATGCAGTATGGTGAAAGTTCTGGAATGGGATAAGACGCTCAAGCACAATCAAAGCATAGATCTCGATGTAGTGCCTACTGATTTTGAAGACGTAACCAGATGGGTACGTAACAGCAGGATCGGATACGCTGTGGAGACCTCTGTTGTAGTCTACCCAACACACATTCAAGACTTCTGGCAAAACGTGAAGCTGGAATCCATCAACAACAAACCAGGGATAGTCTCAACTGTTCGTAACAAGAGAGTGGAAGTGACAGAAGACAGGATTCGTCAAGTTCTAAGGTTTCAAGACAACAGTGAAGATCCGTTAAGTCTTAGTCAAGATGATATCCTTGATGGTTTTAGAGGAATGGGATATGTTGGAGACTTCCGCAACAAGAAAGAAATCAAGAGAGGTGGACTCACCCGAGATTGGAGATTCATTGTTCATGTGATCTCTATGTGTCTAGTTCATCGAAAGGGTGGTTTTGATGGGTTAAACCTGGAATGGTCGGCGGCCATGTTGAATTTATGCCTAAATCAGAAATTCAACCTATCTGGGCTAATATCCAACTACATGCGTGAAAATGCAAACGGAGCTACGTGCGCAATGTACCCTAGATTCATTCAGATGCTCATCAACGATCAACACAAGGATCTCCCTAATGATGGAAACACTTACAAGTTTCATATACCTACCAGCCGACAGTATACTGAAATAAAGACCAATGAATGGGTGCTGCTACATGATTGGATGTATCGAGCAGAAAGATTACCAATTGTCAAGGCTGCGTATCATAAATACAAGGAGGGAGTTAAAGCTAAACAGCAGAAAGCTGCTCAGGCTCAGGCCGAAGCAGCTGCCAGAGAAGAACGAAGCAAAGGGAAAAGAAAAGAGAAACAACCTGCTGAAGGAGAACCCCCAAAGAAGAAAAAGACAACGGAAGGTTCTGAACGTCTCATGAGTTCAGCAATAAGGGCAGCAGATTCTGAAGAGCAACGTCAACACATCCAAGATCTAAAAGCAATTCATGCCATGCAAGAGAAGGAGAAAAGAGAGAAAAGATTAAAGCGTAAAGAAATATCTCCCTCTGAAATGCCCGAAACAATACCTGAAGAAATTCAAACAATTAATGATTTCGTTGACAACATTCTTGTTGATCCATATGAGGGCCAAGCAAGTCAAGGCCCATCAAAGGTGTCTCCAGTCAAACCCACAAGGATTTCAAAGCCTCCAGTTGTTCCGCAAAGGCTCCGCCCCTTTCAAGACTTGTATGACAGATTGATCAAAGACACCGGGCCTTCAGTGGCAAAAGAAATCTGTTTATTAAAGAATCAAGTGAATGATACTAACATCCTGAGGGATAAACTCAAAGACCAGAGGAAGAAGAACAAGGATATGACTGCGTACATGGCCAAGCAGTCCAAATTTATCAGATTCCAGCAAGCTGGTTTGCAGAAAATGTACAGGATGATGCGAGGGATGTGTGAGAAAATGAAGATCGAGCCGATGTTCACGTTCGAC
Source organism: Helianthus annuus (assembly GCF_002127325.2). Lineage (NCBI taxonomy): Eukaryota > Viridiplantae > Streptophyta > Magnoliopsida > Asterales > Asteraceae > Helianthus > Helianthus annuus. The sequence goes on from NC_035445.2 coordinate 66,709,122, forward strand.
GAAATTTTTGACTTCGATGCTTTTATTGAAGAAGAAACAGCTCGAAAAGAAAAGGAGGCTGAAGCAAAGAAGAGGCGATTAGAATCAGTTGACAAAGTATCAGAAGGAAATGAAAGTGAAGAAGAAGAAGTAGATCGGGAAGTCATGCCATCGAAGTTTATTGAATGGGGGCTCGAGGATGAAGTACTATACGAGTATGAAGATGGAAAAACATTCGCTCCCGAGCATCCCGAATGGTTCAAGAAGGAACGAGAACGACTTCCTGATTTCCATCAAGTTATAAAAGTCAAAAAATCCGAGGCTACTGATAAGATTATCAGTTGGATGTATGATAATCTGAGAGGAATGTTTGTAGTAAAAAGACGTGGTGGCGTAATCCAGTATTTTGAAACTGGATTTGATCTCTTCACTCTCCCAAGGTGGGATCTTCGAGAACTTGGGCGTCTAGATTTACTAAACCATGAAGACAGAGGAATTGGGAGGGATTTTGAACGGATAATCGCCAAAGAATGTAACAAAGGGTTTCAAAATCACACTCCGCAGCGCCCCAGACGCAGAGTATCAAAAACCACCATCGATCCTGTTACTGGCAAAGGAAAAGTGACGTGGGTGATCAACCCTGCTAAAGTTGTCACTAAAGTTAAGCTTCCAGAAGAAATCGTTGTCGCTCTCAAGGATTTCAAGAAATGGTTTTACGATAGCAAAACCGGTGAAGCTGTGATCAGGTCAAATGAAAATGTTGATATTCGCATTCTGGATCCGATGGATGTGTTTAAGTTCGGGCTCTCAGATCTCACTATGTTGAATGCTAGCCGTATTAATGTTGGAGCAGGCAATGCTAACCTTGAAGAGGCAGCGTTATTTCAACGAGCAGTAGAACGTGCCTGGAGACTGAAGAGAGATATGCTGGATGTGGTTGACAAAATAGAAAAGAGAAAAGAAAAGGATGCAAAGAAGAAAGAAGCAAGAAAGAAAAAGAAGCATGAGCGAACGAAAGAAGGGAGTTCTGCTTCAACAGCTGATCCGGCCACCACAACCTCACAATCAACACCAACACCTCCGGTCTCATCCACATATGAGGTCGCTAAGGAGGACCAACCATCAAGTGAAGCTAATGTTACTCAGGAAACTCCGGAAGCACCGACGGAGACTGTTGCACCACCAGAAACGATAGTTCTTGAAGAAAATCCAACCGAGTCCGAAAATCAAGCTACTGAAAATCCAGCGGTTACTACCGAAGAATGAGAAGACAAGCACGCAACGATCTAGGGGGGATATTGTTAGAGCTTATGAGATCGTTGGTACTTGTGCTGGATTAGTTTAGATAGTAGTTTGTATGTATTTTGAATGTTTAGGGGCTTATTTTGTAATTGTCTAGAAGTTGTGATCCTGAATTGGTGTAGTTAAGATTCCAGCAAATTTATAAATTTGCTGGCAAGTCAGGAGTCTACTATAAATACCCCAAGCATTGTAACCTAGCTAAGCTTTTGGCTCTTGGTTGAATCAAGTGTTGTTTACATTCATATCCATATCCATATTGTGTGCTTAAATCTGATATCCAAGGTTGTTCATTGCTATATCTTATTGTTTGGATTCAATACAACACTAGTTGTATTCATCAATCCATTAGCTTCATCTTCATTCTTGATCTTTCTTGACTTTTCATAAGTTCAAGCACTTAATCAATAGGTGTTTTGGACTAAAACAACCAACCACTGTGATCCGGATACGTTTTGGGATCTACAAGTGCCCTGATCTAACTCTCTAAGACTAAGACTCGATCCAAGACGAAGTCAACAGATGTAGTGCACCAACAGACTCCCCCTCAGATGTTGACGGAGTCGTCCATCGAGTCACGACAATGTTGTGTCTTCACATCTTCAGTCTTGAACAGTCTCAGGGCTTCTCTCTCTCTATCTTCATCTCTTTCTCTTTTATCACCAACAAACTCCCTCACTTTGATGTTGACATCTTTTGAGTTTCTCAGCTCTAACATTCACTCCCCCTCAAATAATGACTTTTTCTGTACAAAACTCTACCACAAACATAAGTTTTATGACAAACAATTAAGTATTTAGTCATCATTTGAAACTTATCATAAATCAGTCAATCAGATACTGATGAACCACTTGGAATTGTAACATTTTTTTATCAAAACAAACATAACCTCCCAAACCAACTGTTCATCATGTTTAGCACTTAGAATTTTGAAAATCAGCTTTTCAATATCAGTTGTCGAAAATCTTTTTGACTTTTTCAAAATTTACGTTAAAACACACCAAAAATCTTTTTGAATTTTTTGAATGAAAGTAAATGCAGAAATGAACTATTTACAGACAATATTTTTGTGAGTTTGTGCAAGAGGATCATATCAGTTTTGAGACAAATCACTAACACCGTTAAGCTTTAAACATTTTCAGTTCTAAACAATTTACCTAGATTGTCAGTATATTGGTCCACTTTAAATTTTCACACAAATTTCAATCGATTCGAGATACGATATTAATGTTTTAGAAACTTAAACTTAATTGTGTATCACTCCACTTGAATATACCCCCGTATCCAGATCCCAAATATTCAGTCTTACAGGTGAGTATACCACAGATGATATCTGTAAAGGGGTTATGTGCGAGGGCCGTGAGAGCTCAGGTCGATACTTCTGTATACGCAGAGAGATGACGGCTTTGACTTTATGTGGGTCCCCTTTAGAGGATCTTTTGATTACAACAGCAGCGACTATCAATTTTATTGTTTCATCAGCATGCTGAGGGCGATGCTATGTTTCAAGCATTTTGCGAAAAGCATTATCCGGGAACTAGGTCAGTACTTCCATACAGCAGAAGTCCCGGGATAATACCCCGATATCACTGAGTATAAAGACCTAGTATCTCAGAATACGGGACCTTTCAAACAAGATTTCGGGGGTTACCCATATATTCAAGAATAGTTACCCACGAATCAAGCAAGTTTGAATTTAGGTTTATATCTCGTTTCAATTTACTAAATGTGCGAAAAATACTGACACATCCGCAGTAAGATTGTTTATCACATTTTTACTATACATTTCTTTAGCATGTTGTGATACTCCACTGATGTACTATCATTTCCTCTTTTTCTCAACAAAACTCATTTTTTAGTTTTATCATGTTTTTTGGCTTTTTCAAATTTTCTAATGTTTTTGGATTTTCTGAAATTTTCTACTCCCCCTAAAATGCAAACACATTAACGAAAATATGAAAACAAACTGTACAGAAACATGACAACCGATATCAAATCACATCAATTCGCCATTCACTTGGCATAAACAATCAGAACTCCCCCTATCAACAAACTATTTTCGCATTTAGATTTCAAAACATTTAAGTTTGTTTTAATCAAAATGGTTTTTCCGGAAAATAAGTTTGATTGATTTTACCACTTGTAGCTTTAACAAACAAATGTAATGTTCGGGGATGTGGTTCATCATATTGTCTCTCAACAACTTGTAGGAAAATGCAAGTACAAATTAATGTCCTTGATTTACCATATGCAATCAAATCATCTAACCACTTGTAATTATAACCAACAAACATAAACAAACCTCTTTATCGTTTGTATGATTGACGTTACCGAATAAGATTTAAGAAAGATGTCGATTCATGCTCCACGCTTACCAACCTGGGAGCTCCGGCAAGTCCTGAGACTTACTGTTCATAATATGTACCATCCCAGTCACAAACCAGGGATGGTTCAACCTTTTCTTTCTTTGTTTTCTTCTCATAAAATTCTTTAACCCCTTTGACTTTTCGATCAATCATCTTTCCAAAGATATGTTTTACCTTGGGGTTAAAGACCTTCTCAGCAACAAATTCCTTTTTATCATTATAAAATTGGTTAGAAATTTCAATTTTACCAATTTTCTTTTTATAATTTTCAGCCCGAAGTGATGGAAACTCCTCATCATTCACAATCGGAACTGATTTTTCATCTTTTACATCAGCTTCACATTTTGAAACAACTTGTGGCTCAACTGACTTTGTGGAATCAGTTTCATCGCCCGAAGATAGACCCTCTGATTTTGACCCATCAGAATCATCGCTAGAGCTTTCACCAACCTTCTTAACAACCCATTTCTGGTTGTCAGATTTGGCTCTCTTCTTGTAAAACTTGTTCGAACTCTCACCAATTTCAAATGTAGAATCTTTAAACAATTTTGTTCTATCAATTGGTGGTTCGAACTCAACTACTCTTTCTTTGAGTTTACGAAATACTCCCTGTTTTGATTGTATTGCCTTAGAACAATCTTTGGCAATATGTCCAACATTGTTGCACCGGAAACAAGTTCTTGTATCTCTCTTCTGTTCGTCTTGCTTCTTCGCAAGGAACTCACTATTTGATTCCCTCCAGAAACTTGTCTTCTCTTCTTCATTAGTTGATGTACCTGAAACAAATGACATTTTGGATTTAAAATCTCGAACATATTTTTCATTTTTCTGTAGGAATAAAACCTAGCCCTTTCTTTTTGAAATTACCGTTATGGTTTGATTTCTTTTGGAAACCTGAACCAAAACTGTAATTCTTTTTCTTGTTCAATCTTTGTTACACTCTTGAGGTGTAAGGTCTTGGTTTTTCATTAAGACATAAGTCTTTTATTTCAGAAATATTAATTTCTGTAAGTGTAAAAACCTTGTTTATCAATTCAGTTTTGACACCTCTTATTGGAAATTCTTCATCAGAATATAATTTGTCAGAATCATTTAAAGTGTATGCAAGTTTAAACAATTCATCATCCAAATTAGATTTTGATAACAGAAACTTTCTATCATAAACTATTTTGTCCTGTTTTTCTGTTTGACATGTTGTGCTTGACTCAGACTTTGACCCTGACGCGGACTCCGACTTTGACTCCTCAATGTCATCATTTTCTAACACACGATCCACGACTTTCTTCATCAATTGAGACTGTTGATCAGTGTCAGACGATGTAAACACAACATCAATACTATCTGGTAGATTGACTGACGACTCTGACTCCCACTGTAAATTTGTTGCCTTTTTGACTCTATCATCGTTTGGGTATCTCGGCAAATATCCATTTTCCAGCGGGGGTGGACACTTGTTATAACTGACACCTTGTTTCTTACCAGAATCTTTCTTGTCAGTCTTTTTCTTCATGTCATTCTTCTTATTTTCAGAAGTCTTTTCATCAGCAATTTTTTCAGCTTCTTTCTCTTCAGTTACCTCATCATCTTCCCATGCCTTCATACTTTCAACCGTCGGATAAATCCTGTCAATGACATAAGAAGTACATGAGTAACTTTTTAACAAGCGATTAACTCTTTCAGTTTCAATTCTTTGCAGCTCAAGCTTTTGTTCCAAAGCAGCACACTTCTCGATGTAATTGTTCACAACTTTCTGCTTTATCATGAAAGCTCCCTGAAGTGTCTTCATTGCAGTTGCTTGTTCTTCACTCGTTTGGTTGTATTGGTTCATTGCTTTGTTCAGCACATCATAAGATTCCTTCAAACTGTTCAAGTTGTAAATCAGTGTGTTGTTCTGCTTCTTTATAGCTTCACAGTTTTCACACTTCACTGGAATCTTTTTAGCATCAACTTCTTCCTCAACCTTGAATTTAGGAACTTCTTTCACCTTTTGTCTTCTTATTACTGGAACATCTTCATCATCACTGCTCACTGGTGTCTTGATCTTTTTCTTTTTCTTCTTGGCTTTTTCATCTTCACTATCACTTTCAGCAAGCAACTTCATATCAGCTTTGAATTTTCTTTCCCAATACTCAGTATCATCATCACTATCACTTTCAACCTTTGCTATGAAAGCTGTGTGAGCTGTAGCTTGATCAGGAATGTAATTATCCCAAGAGAAATTCTCCCAGCTAAAACCCTCTGGTAGCTTTTCATCTTCTTGATTAATCAAACAAGCTTTTGCATTATCTAGAATATATTTATCCCAGCTGAATGACTTCTTTTCATCTTGATTGACCACACATGCCTTTTTTCCAGTATTTTCAATCACATCTCTTCCATGTGCAGTTTGAGCTTGATGTTGATGTTGTTGTGATGGTGATTGAGCAACCTGATGGTAGATGGCTTTTCTGTAGTAATCATTGTTGTTATTGAAAGGATTCTGAGCTTCACTTGCTTGGCGATTAGTGCACTCCCTCTTGAAGTGTCCTTTTTCCCTGCATCGAAAACAAGTGACTTTAGATTTGTCGAAACCTAAAGTAGAAACATTAGCTTCACAAAGATCATCTCTCCCCCGTGATCTGCTTGAATTTCTCAGTTCTCCGTAGCACACTAGCCAGACACCACTTTATGTCCATCAGCTCCATCTCTTCAGCATCTATTTGGTCGTAGTCTTCCTTAGTTAGCATTGGGTTCCCGATACGACCTGTAACAAAACAACTGTAAGATTCCAAAACCATTCCTAATAAAGACATTTGGTTTTTAGCAACTTCCTCAGAATAATCTTGATCATTTTCAAGATTTAATACAATATTGCACTGAAGTTTCTTCCCATTTTTCGTTGCTGAAATGTTTGGATCAAAAGACGAAAATGATGTAAAACTTGTTTTGCTGCTTGATCCTTTAGATGAACTTTCAGATGAATTCTTGACACTGTAGGCAGTTTCAATTTTCAGAGATAGATTTGATGATTTCTCATTCACTCCTGCTTTATAGTATAACCCGATATCCTGTTCACCATCAAAATCTTTCCTTCGAATGACTTTTCGTTGTTCCATTTCTTGTGCTTCGATCTTTTCAATAAACTTGCTGAGTGTCAAATTGCTAAAACCTTTCTTGTTTCTTAACATCATAAGATATGTGCCCCAAGTTTCATATGGCAAAGCATCAGCAAGTTTTTCTATCAACTCTTCATTTGTTTTTTCAATACTCAATCTCTTCATGTTAGCAAGCAAATTGCAGTATCTTTCGATAATCTCTCTTGTGTTTTCATTCTTTAACCCGCGAAATAGATCAAACTCTTTCTTTAGAAGCGATTTCTTGCTTTTAACCATTTCTTCACTCCCACGAAACTTTGACCTTAAAGCTTTCCAAATCGAATATGAAGTTCCATTATGTTGCAAGAGCACCATAATATCCTCTTTCACTGCTTGTTGAAGAAGACTTAGCATCATTTTCTCATCTTTGTACTTCTTTCTAGCATCAGCAGTTAGATCTTTTATTGGAACAGGCTCTTCATCATCATTCAGTGGTCGAATATATTTTGTCTCCACACATTCCCAAGCATCTAGGTAATTAGCTTGTACCCAATTCTCAAAGCGACCTTCCCAACCTTTAAATTCTTCGATGTTCATTAGTTTGGGAGGTTTTTGCATCGTCCCTGTTTCGTTTTCCAACATCGTGTTCTGTGCAATACTCATCGGTGTAACTAGAGTAGCGAATGCGTTGAAAAATTCTTCGTCCATTTTCAAATTTTTACAAAATTCTCACAACAGCCCTATAAGCGAAACCACTCAAACAATGGTACACTGAAGCGAAACCACTCAAACAATGGTACACTGAAGCGAAACCACAAGGTACAGTTAAGCGAAACACTAGGTTCAGATAAGCGGAATCACTTGATGTTCAATCAAGTGGAATTGTTTGTTCAAGCGGAACGAAACCAATGAATGCTGAAGCGGAACCTTTGATCTTTGAAGCGGAACTACTTAACTTTGAAGCGGAACCGGTGAGCTTTGAAGCGGAACCTCCTAAAGAAGTGTATCTAGAAGCGGAACTAACGAACTTTGAAGCAGAACCTTTGAAAAAATGACACAATAAGCGAAACTACCTTGTTCGTTGAAGCGAAACTATGAAGTGTCCGTTTAAGCGGAACCAATTCGGACATTCAATTTACACATTTTTAATGCGAATTTTAACACCAAACTTTCCAGGGTTTATCTTTATACTGTTATGCACAATCCTTGAAATTTTGAGCTGATTTTAACCGTTGGAAATTTCTGAACTGAAGAAAGAAGGTGTAGAAGTAAGAAATCTTGACAAATTCCAGCTATTCTTTGTAGAACTCCTCCTCCTGAAGCTCTGATACCAATTGTAGGATCGTGTCTTGACCCGAACGAGTCGTTCATCGTTCATAGGAAATTCTATCAAATACAGATGCGGAAAATAAGTATTTGACCAAGGAACAGCTAGCACATCACTTTAAACATCTCTTTGCATTGATTTAACACTGATTACATCCAAATCTCGATCCGGCAGCACCTCGGTACGAGTTACAAGACTGTTTTTAAATGATTCGCTTGAACGACTATATATAGTTGTTGAGATTTCGCTTGAACATATATGTCGTTCAAGCGAAACCTTCAACTGACATAGAAGCGAACCTATCAAAGTCACTACAAGCGAAACCTTCTTATAAGACCATACAAGCGAAACCTAATACTATCACTTATACAATCTCCTGTTTTCTCGTATAAAGTGCCCTGATCTAACACTCTAAGACTAAGACTCGATCCAAGACGAAGTCAACAGATGTAGTGCACCAACAAATCACGAATGAAGTGATGACGAATTTCAATATGTTTTGTTTTAGCATGATGAACGGGATTTTTAGTGATGTTTATTGCTGCCTCATTATCAACAAATATAGGGGAGTTCAGAAATTGCAAACCATAATCGCGCATCTGTTGCTGAATCCACAAGATCTGAGAGCAGTAACTGCTGGCAGATACATACTCAGCTTCACAGGTGGATAAAGCTACAGAGGTCTGCTTCTTGCATTGCCAGGTGACCAACCGTGGTCCGAAAAACTGGCACCCCGCTGTTGTTGATTTTGCATTGACTTTGCAGCATCCAAAGTCGGAATCAGAGTACCCTTCGAGTGTGTAGTCGCCTTCTTTAGGATACCACAACCCCAAAGATGGAGTTCCTTTCAGGTAGCATAATATCCTTTTCACGATTACCAAATGCGAAGCTCTGGGATTTGACTGAAACCGTGCTGCGAGGCAAGTGGGATACATAATATCCGGCCTTGAAGCAGTCAGATACATTAGCGAACCGATCATTGAGCGATACAATGTTTCATCCACTTTATCTCCAGTGAGATCAGGATGTATTCCATGGTTCGTTGCTAATGGGGTGGACATTGGTGACAATCCTGACATCCCGAACTTCTCCAAGACATCATGAACGTACTTTGTCTGATGTATGAAAGTTCCCTCGGGTAGTTGATCAACCTGCAGAGTTGTTCGTTTGTAGACCCGAAAATTATGTCATCCACATAGATTTGTACTATCGGAAGATGTCCGTCGACTTCTTTTGTGAAGAGGGTGGCGTCTATCTTTCCTCGGATGAAGTGATTGGCTAGCAAATGCTGAGACAGAGTCTCATACCAGGCTCTCGGGGCCTGGTGTAAGCCATATAATGCCTTATTCAAAAGATAAACCTTGTCTTTATGGTATGGGTCGGCGAAGCCCGGTGGTTGTACGACATAGACTTCCTCCTTCACTTTACCGTAGAGAAAGGCCGACTTAACATCAAGCTGGTACACTTTGAATCCCTTCCACGATGCAAATGCTAGGAAGATTCGAATTGCTTCAAGCCGAGCAACGGGAGCATATACTTCTGCGAAATCTATACCCTCCTGCTGACTGAAGCCTTGGACAACGAGTCGAGCTTTGTTTCGAATAACAACCCCTCTGTCGTCTCTTTTTCACTTAAACACCCACTTGGTGTTTATCTTCCTGCGTCCTTCAGGCAAATCCACCAGCTTCCAGACTCCTAACTTTTCAAACTGGTTTAGCTCCTCTTGCATAGCGTTGACCCACGAATCTTCAGTTAGTGCTTCCTTGTACGTTCGCGGATCAATCTGCGAAATGAAACACTAAGTGAAAATTCTGTTTGTAGAGGAGCAACAGTAGAATAAAAGTAAGTAAGCCCTTGGTCAATTTGTCGTCTGGTGTGAACGCCTGATCGTAACTCTCCAATTATCAGCTCTTCAGGGTGATATGAAAGAGTTCTTGGCATCACCTCTCCAGGAACATCTACCTCTCCTTCCAAATTTGTGACATTTTGATTTGCATTTTGTTCACTGATAGGATTTGTTTGATCTGAAATCTGGATCTGCTCCCCCTCAGACTCTGAATCACCATGATCAAATGTTGGACCGATATCAGGTGTTAATTCATCATTTGTTGCTGTTTGATTATCGGGAGCTTGTTCTTGTTCTGAAGGAGTTTGAAGAATATCATCATGTTCTCCAGCATTACTAGGACCTGCTTCATCATCATTTGAAGTTTGTTGTGGTTGCCTAGAATACTTAGCTGGAAATCTTTCTTCTGATGACTCATAATCTCTCAGAATATCCAATTCATTAAAGAATTCTGGTTCATCTTCTATTTGTTCTCCCATGTCAAATGAATCCCACAAAATATCATAATTAAAGCACCATGAATCACCGGGGTTCTGCGGAGGCATTGTATGACCTTGACATTCAACATTGTGAGCCTCGATAATCCTCTTCAAGCTTGGAACAAAAACTCGCTTTAATGGACTTGAATATCCAACAAATATCCCTTCAATGCTCTTTACGTCAAACTTCCCAAAAGGCTCTAGAACTGTACACGGAGACCCAAACGGTTCTAAATACTTCAGGTTCGGTTTGCGGTTATTGATTAGCTCGAAACAGGTCTTGTTGAACTTCTTGACAATGAGAACTCAGTTGAGAGTATAGCATGCAGCTGACACTGCTTTTGCCCAAAAAGTTATTGGAAGCTTTGAATCGGCAAGCATCGTCCTGGCTATTTCGATTAGTGTCATGTTCTTACGTTCAGCTACTCCATTTTGTTGTGGAGTGTAAGGAGCACTAAATTCATGCAATATTCCTCTCTCATCACAAAATTCTTCCATTCGTTTATTCCTGAACTCAGTACCATTGTCACTTCTGATTCTTCTGATACGAGCTTGGTACAGGTTTTTAATTTTTCTAAACAATGCCATCAAACTGTCAAAGGTCTCATCTTTCGTCTTCAGAAAAGAAACCCACGAAAATCTGGAATAATCATCAGTTACTACGAGACAGTAGTAATCTCTAGTTATGCTTTTGACATTCACAGGACCAAAAAGATCCATGTGAAGTCTCTCCAAAGGTCTCGAAACTGAATTGACTTTCTTTTGAGGATGTGACTTCTTTTTCCGCTTTCCTTTGACACAGCTAATACATTCTCCTTCCAGATGAAAACCTTTCAAATGAACTCCATTGACTAAGTCGTTGTAAACCAAGTAGTTCAATTTTCGAAGGTGTATATGCCCCATCTTTCTGTGCCATAATTGTGACTCTTTTTCAGTGGCTCGAGACATGAAACAATGAGCCTGACCTGTTGAAGTAGTTGTTGTACTCATGTCTAAAACATACAGGTCATTGACTCTTGGTGCTCTCATGATTGTCCACTCCTCGGGGATAACAAATCCTGGTTTCAAGATCAAACACACTTTATCAGTGAAGTGAGTTGTATACATTCGATCATAGATTTGAGAAATACTCAGCAGATTGTTGAAAGGGTTTTGCTTTGAATGAATATTATTGATACAGACAAACCAATATATAGAGATACAAGTTACAACTAAGGACCTAAAGAATTAAATAAATACATATAAGTCATACAATCTATCTAACATCCCCCCTCAAGCGAAAAGGTGGCGGACCAAGGCGAAGCAATTTTCGGAAGGCAGCAAACTGAGAGGCAGGAAGACTTTTGGTGAAGATGTCTGCCACTTGAAGCTTGGTAGGAACAAATTTAGTTATTAATTTGCCAGAGGAGACCAATTCACGCAGAAAATGATAGTCCAAATCAATATGCTTGGCACGCTTGTGGGAGATAGGATTTTGTGTAAGAAATAAAGCACTTTGATTGTCACATAATATAGTAGGTCTGACCGAAGGAAGCGCATGTAATTCTTGAAGCAGATGGGTGAGCCAAACAATTTCCGCAGCAGTGTTAGCCATAGCTCTATATTCAGACTCACAACTTGATCGAGCAACAGTGGGTTGCTTTTTAGCACTCCAAGATATTAGATTGCCTCCCAAAAAAATAGAATAGCCATAGGTGGACCGTCGAGTTTCTAAGCATCTAGCCCAATCCGCATCAGAGTAGCCCAGCAGAGACGTATGCTCGGGTTGACTGTAGTGAAGCCCATACGCAAGAGTGCCCTTTATGTAACGAAGAATGCGTTTTACCGCTTGGAAATGATCAACAGTTGGAGCATGTAAAAATTGGCTGACTTGATTAACAGCATACGAAATGTCAGGTCTTGTGATCGTGAGATACTGAAGTGCTCCTACAATGGACCGGTAGTAAGTGGTATCTGAAAAAGATTCACCTGCAGAGACAAAAGAGACATTTGTGCTTAAAGGTGTTGGAGCAGGTTTTGCATCCAACATTTTGGCACGGGTTAGAATATCTAAAGCATATTTTGATTGATTTAAAAAGAGTCCATTAGATGTGTAGGTAACTTCCAATCCAAGGAAGTAGTTGAGTTCTCCCAGATCTTTGATAGCAAATTCATTATGGAGACACGAGATGAAGGATTTGAGAGCGTTAGGATCATTGCTCGTTAGAATGAGATCATCAACATAGACAAGAAGGTACATGACACAAGAATTGCGTTTGAGGATGAACAAGGAAGGATCAGCACGACTGCACAGAAAACCATTGTTGGTGAGGAAAAGACTTAAACGTTGAAACCAAGCCCTTGGGGCTTGTTTCAAACCATAGATGGCTCTATTTAATTTGCACACATGATCAGGAAATCGAGAATCAACGAATCCCGGAGGTTGTTCCATAAAGACACTTTCGGTGAGATGTCCATGTAAAAAAGCATTGTTGACGTCAAGTTGATGTAGGTTCCATTTATTTATGACTGCCAACGAGAGAACTGTTCGCACAGTTGCGGCTTTAACAACCGGACTAAACGTGAGAGAGTAGTCAAGTCCCGGGATTTGACTAAACCCTTGAGCCACAAGTCTGGCCTTGTGACGCTCAATAGATCCATCCGAATGATATTTGGTTCGAAAGATCCATTTGGAACCAACTATATTTGCTTGTTGTGGTCGAGGGACTAAGGTCCATGTGTTGTTTCGATGAAGCGCGTCAAGTTCCAATTGCATGGCACGCACCCATTTAGTGTCTTTTAAAGCAGAGCGATAAGTTTTGGGATCGGAAGTAGCGAAGAGAGCATGATGAAGAGGAAGGTTTTGAGTGTGTGCCAAGTCGACACGATGACGGGGTTTGAAAATGCCTGCTTTAGACCTGGTGGTCATGGGGTGCGATGGTGGAGGAGGTGGCGGGGAAGGTGGCGAGGGTGACGGTGAGGGAGAAGGTGGTGGGGACGGTGGAGGAGAGCTAGCGGGAGTGGTTGTTTCGGAGGTAGATGTGGAGGTGATAGGGGTCGATTGAGGCTGAACTGTTGGTATGGTTGATGTAGTAGTTGGGAAAAAAATAGGTGTTATGGGATTGGTGCATGATGTAGTGGATGGAATTTGATGAGAAGTAGGCTGAGGTTGGATATGTGAGGTGAGAGATGGTGTTGTGAAGGATGCATCGAGAAAGGTTGTTATTTCAAGTTCATTTATTGGTTTGGCAGTGGAAGTGGCATCATGGGGAAAGTAGGTTTCATCAAAACGTGCATGACGAGTTATATAAGTACGTGAGCTGCAAGGATCTAAACATTTATACCCTTTGTACTTGAAGCAATAGCCAATAAAAATACATGGTAAGCTTCTTGGGGCAAGTTTGTTTGGGGCATAATCACGTAAAAAAGGATATACACGACAACCAAATGTACGAAACGAAGCATAATTGGGAGTTTTATTATATAAAAGTTCAAATGGAGATTTACCATTAAGAATGGGTGTAGGAAGGCGGTTGATAATATACACCGCGGAAGAGAATGACTCAACCCAAAAAGATGCTGAAAGTTTAGCATGAAATAACATTGCCAACCCAGTTTCGACAATATGTCGATGTTTACGTTCAACTTGTCCATTTTGTTGAGGGGTATATGGACAAGACATTCGATGAAACGTGCCATTGGATTCAAACAAGGCCCGAACCTTATGGTTAGTGAACTCGGTCCCGCCATCACTTTGGAACGTTTTGATTTTTGTGGCGAATTGTGTTTGAACAAATGGCATAAACAGAGATAAAGCATCAACAAATTCTGATTTGGCCCGTAAAGGGTATAACCACGTGAATCGCGAAAAATCGTCTATAAAGGCAACATAATAAGAAAAATTATCATTCGATTTAACCGGTGATGGTCCCCACAAATCACAATGAATTAACTCAAGGGGTGAAGAAGCCCGTTTATTATTATTAGAAAATGGTAGCCGTTTGGATTTGGCTAACTCACAAGGGGAGCAAAGTCCTGGTTTAGGTAACACAGAAGTAAACGACAAGTGTCCATTATTTTTTAACATAGTAATAATATCAAAATTTGTATGGCCTAGACGTGAATGCCATAACTCAAAGGACGATTTAGGACACGAAGAGATAGAAATTAGGGCTTCATGATTATTACGAAGAACGTAGAGACCGTCTTCAAGACTCCCTTGAGCTAGGACTTGTTTGGTTCCCCGATCCTGAATATAAAAGTGAGGATATGAGAATAGAACATCAACAAAATTATCTTTGGTTAGTTTGCTTACTGATAAAAGATTTTTTGTGAGATTAGGCACAACTAACACCTCATTTAAATTAAGAGAGCCAAGGATTTTCGTGTTACCGATATGCGATACTGGCAAGGAGTGACCATTGCCAAAATAGACACGTTTGTTACCTTGGGTAGATGAGGAGTTCTGAACATTACTTGGGTTAGGAATCATGTGATCAGATGCTCCAGTGTCACAAGTCCAGTCCGGGATGGTCGGGTTCAAGCCACATTGAGCATGAAAAGCATGCGCCAGTTGTTCTTCATTGGGTGCCATGGAAGTAGCAAAGGTAGCAAGTTTAGAACACTGTGTGGCATAGTGACCTTGTGTCCTACACAGTTGACATGTTGGAGGACGCCGACTGCGGTTTTGAGACCCATTGGAAAACCGATTTGGGCTGCGAACAGAAGTCGAAGAAGGGTTGGAACGATTGGGCCTTGACTGGACTTGAGAAGTTGGTGAGTCACGCTGAGACGAGGAACGATTAGGGCGACTGGAGGACTGATTGGGAGATTGAACCGAAAAAGCAACCGGAGGTGAGGATGAACCATGTAAGGCCCTAACGAATAGTTCATGGCTTTCTGCCCTTGCAAGAAGATCCGCAAAACCAAGAAGGGGACGAACGGATCTGACCGAGGTTGAAAAACTTTCGAATACGGGACCAAGTCCACACAGGAACCAGTGGAGTTGATCCATTGGGTCAACAGGGTGCCCGATCACACAAAGCTGATCGCACAAAGCTTTGAAATTGCGACCGAATTCAGCGACAGACTTTTCACCTTTTTGGAGATTTCGGAGATTATCACGAAGATTCTGGATGCGTTCAACAGAAGAATTACAGAAGGCATTCTCGAGAGCAAGCCATATGGCTCGAGCCGTGGGGAGACCAACGGTCACGGACAAGGCTTCTTCAGTGAGAGAAGCATTGAGAAGAACAATAGCCTTCTGTTCATCCCGTACCCATGTCTGGTAGTCGGGGTTATCAACGGTTTTTTCCGAAACAGTAATTGTTTCCGGTGGAGCCGATTGAGTTCCATCTACATGGGGCAGAAGATGCTGAAGAGCCAGGAGGGGACGCATCTGAGTTCGCCAGTAGAGGAAATTAGTGGATGATAGTTTTAGGGTTAAGAGAGGAGCGATGTTGGTCATGGGTGCAGGTTCGGTTGAGGAAGAAGAAGGGGAAGCCATGAGGAGAGGAAGAGGGGAGGGAAAACGAAAGGGAGGAGGGGAGAACTTCAACCACTTCAGTGAATAATGGCTGATACCATGAAAGGGTTTTGCTTTGAATGAATATTATTGATACAGACAAACCAATATATAGAGATACAAGTTACAACTAAGGACCTAAAGAATTAAATAAATACATATAAGTCATACAATCTATCTAACAATTGTTCTCCAGCTCGGCGATGTAATTTACTCTTTCAAACGTCACAATCCCATTGGATAGAGTTCCCTCACCAATTATTCTACCTCCTTGATTTCCAGCAAAACCTACGTAACCTCCATTAAACCCTCTAACATCATACAACAGGGCTTTTTCTCCCGTCATGTGCCGAGAAGCTCCACTATCCATAATCCACCGTGAAACGGATCTAGGAAGCCCCTGCACATATAAAAAATACTTAATTAGATTTTGATGCTACCCAAGCCTTCTTTGACTCGGGTAACTTGACATTGATGTGAGTTGTTTTTGTGTAAAGTGGTGGAAAATTTTTGTCGTTTATCTTCAAGCTCTCCTCAGACCCAATCTCAGCCTCTTTGTATAAAGAAACATCCTTTTTCGGAGGTTGACCAGATGATTGGTCTTTCTTCACCACATATTTCTTTTCAGCATTTGATTTTTGTTTATGAAGTTTCTCATACAAATCCAAAGGTACGTACATCTTCTTGGTTGAAGATGATGATTTCTTAGTCTCAGAAACCTTTGGTTTTGGAGAATTTTCTTTCTGATCAACACATTTTGGCTTCCAAGTTTGTTGAGATGAGGCAGCTCGTTTGTAAAATTTGTCATTTTTAGTTACCTCAATCTTAATAGATTCGGTTTTGACTTTGGTGTTATCATTTTTCAAAACCTTTTTCTCAACAAGTACTGGAGCTTTTCCTTTTCCATCAGCTTTCTTATTCTGAATCTCATCAACTTCAGTCTTAGGCTTCAAGTTGGTACACTTTCGTGCAATATGTCCAACTTGATTGCATTTAAAGCATGTTCGGGTGTCAACTACCCGACTTGTTCCTTCAGACTGAGGCTGTGAGGCTTTCTTCTCGAAGAACTCTTTGTTTGATTCTTCATCAGAAAGTGAACTCGAACTTGAACTTTTCACAAATACTTTCTTCTCCATAATTTTTTTTGTTTTGAACATTCTTTCTTGGATAATTCTAACCCCCCCTGATAACCATCTGACCATCTGTTTTGATTGTTGTTATGAAAACGCGGAGGTACAACAGGTTTTTTGTAGTAAGATTTATCTTTTTTCAAAGTTCATTTCCCTCTTAGCACCTTTTAACCCATCAATTTCAGACACATTGATTTCAATTAATTTGAACACATTTTTTATTTTGTCAACATTCACATTTTCTATCGGAAAATCACAATGCGAATACAACTTATCAGATCCAACCATCTTGTACATTACAAGATTTGGTTCCTCATTTAAGTTGTTTTTGGATTTCGATTTTGAAATGTATTTGTCAAGAAAACATTCATCTTCCTTAGAAGTGTCACTTTCAGATTTCAAAACATTTTCAACAACACTTTTCACAACTTCAGATTGGACACTATCCTCATCAGAAGATGAAGTGAATGTTATATCAATTGTGTCCGGAAGTTTTACATCATTAACTTCCTCATCATTAACCAACCCAGATTTCTTCTTTGAGAAATTGTTTAGAACTGGTGGTGGAACTTGATGAAATCCCACACCAGTTCCATCAGAGTATACATCTTCTCCAGCTTTGTTCTTTCCAATTGGTTTTGGAACAATGTGTTGAAGAACAAAACTAGCGGAGTTGTAACTGTTCAATTTCAACTGGATGCGTTCATTTTCAATTTTAGCTTCTTGAAATTGAAGCTTCAACTTTGCAATCTCATACAGTTGTTGATTGATCAATTCCTCTTTTACTCTAAGCACTCCTGATAGTTGAATATTTTTTTTTTGTTGTTTTTCCATTTCGTTCATCAGAATCTTTAACCGTTCGTTTAAGCTTCTCAAAATTTTCGGTGATGTGACGATTTTCGTGAATTAGTTTTTCATTTTCTTTCCTAGTTCTTTCTATATCACTTTTATCACTTTCAATTTTTTCAGTTAACTCTTTTGCTCGTTCATTTGAAGCTTTCAACATTTTATCCCGGTTTAAGATCTGATCTTCAACATCTCTGACTCTTTTTGTCAGATCTTCAACCCTTTTGTTGTTAAGGTAAGCAATAGTACTACAATCTTTGCAGTTTTTCATGCAATTCTTGCAGTCACATTTATTTTTATCTTTCTTACCTGACTCTTTGTTTGTATCAATCTGACTGACCTGGCTTTTTGACTCAGTTCTAGAAGTAGAAACTACCTCTAGCTCCTTTGCAGCAAGAACTCTGTCAGCCATCTTCATCAGGTTTTCAGCAGTAAACTCTTGTGATGTATCGATAATCCCATCATCAATCTTCTTTGTCTGCTGCTTCTTCTCTGCCTCCTTTTCTTTTTCATCTTTCTCTTCCACTTTCTCTTCACCACCACCCCACCATTCTTTCTGTCTAGCTTCTTCTTCATCAGCAAATTGTTGAATGAGAGCATCGACACTAATGGAGTCTGGATCAACTGCAATGTTTCCTTGAGGATCAAGGTAACACTCTCTGTCTGCATCCCATCTCTTTGCCCTTTTGGCTTCTTTATAAGTGTTGTAGATTCTGCTCATTCTTGTTTGGGCTTTCATTCTTCTGTTGACAAACTTTTCTTCTTCCGTTCTGTTGTCCTTAAAAGGAACAATCTTTGCAACAAAAGCATATCCAACAGCATCCTCTTTTGGTAGCAAATCGCTCCAGTCAAACCCTTCGTCATCATGAATCACAGCGAGAGCTCTGGATTTTTCTTTTGAGGTATCCTCAAGTTGTTTCATCCTCGGCGGTTCTGATTTATTCTGATGATAGATCGCTCTCTTGTAGTAATCTTCTCTAAACGGATTTTCAGAATCATCAACATAAGCATTTCGACACTCGCGCTTAAAGTGACCTTTCTGCTTACACTTGAAACACGTCACTTTTGTCTTGTCAAACCCTAACTTGGTAGATGGTCCACCAATAGATTTTCTCCCAGTTATCTCCATGAAACGTTGTGCTCTTCTTACAGCACTGGCCATACACCACCTTATATCGATCAATTCCACCTCCTCCTGATCGATTTGATCATAGTCTTCTTTCATAAGGTTGGTGTTGCCTATCTTCCCAGCCACAAGACTTTCATATGACTCTAGTACAGAGGCTAAGAATACCATCTGTTGCTTTGCTGACTCCTCACTGAAATTTTGACCATTTTTCAAATCCACAGCGATGTTGCATTGAAATACATTCTTTGGTGCTGATTGTTGTTGACTTGAAGTACTAGAAGATGATCCTTGACTTGAAGCATTGGAAGACATTCCTCCATGGAAACCACTGTTTAAATTTTCTTGATTGGTCGGTTGTGAATTTTCTGCTGAGAAGGCTGTTTTGGGGGTTACTGTCTTCGGGATCATACTACCCCTATAGTACAGTTCTACATTCTGCTGGTACGATGAGTGATTTACTTTGTTCAATTTCTTTATTTCCAGCTCATGACTTTCTAGTCTCTCAATCAGCAGATCAACAGTCAACTCTTCAGGCTTTATCGTGTTCTTTAACATCAGGGCAAAGTATTGCCAATCTTTGTCATCTGGTAAAGAATCAAACAGCTTGTCGACTAGCTCTTCTTGAGAATATATGACTCCATGTCTTGCCAGCTCCATCTTTAGGTGCCCAAATCACTCAATCATTTTAGAAATAGACTCATTTTTTAAACATCCGAACAAGTCAAATTCTTTTCTCAATAACTTTTTCTTGTTCTTGACTATTTCAGCAGTACCAACACATTTAACTTTTAATTTTTCCCAAAGGTCTTTTGCGTTTGTGTATTCAATCAATGAGATTATATCATCTCTCACTAACTGGTGAATCAATGCTATACATTTCTGCTCAGCCACAAAGTTTTCGATATCTTCACTTTCTGTCAGATTTTCAAAGTCTACTCTTCCATTGTTGAAGTCATTCTTTAAACTTTTCCAGCTTGGGTATGTGAATGCTTTTAACCATTCATCGAATCTTTTGGCCCACCTGTTATACTCTTCGATCGCCATCAACTTTGGTGGTTTGTTATAAGTACCATATGCGCTCTCCACGCTCAAGGCATCGGACAAAGTCTTCTTTGTACTTGGAGAATTTTCAGTTGTTTGATTTGACGTATAATCTCCAGTGTTTCCAGTGAATGCATACATGTCACTAAAAGGGTTCATGAACTCGTCCATTTTCCAATACCTGAAACAATTTTAACAAACACTTAGAAGAACACAAATGCACTTGGATCGAATGACTTGTTCGATCGAACGGTACACACTCAATCGGTTAGCTTGTTCGATCGATCGGCTTGTTCGATCGAACTGCCTGTTCGATTGGATGTCAAATGGATGATAGTAACAACAATCAATTACTGTCCGATCGGTCGGCTTGTTCGATCGGCTAGCAATATGACGTAAGCAAAAGATATCAAATATCAACAATGCTGTCCGATCGATCAGCTTGTTCGATCTGCTAACACTGATGATGTAAGCAACACAATCTGCAAGCACTCTAACTCAAATCGTTCGAACAGTTTGTTCGATCGAGTTGATGATGTCAGCAAGTCTTAAGAACAGCTAGGTAGTCCGAACGGCTGACATCAGCAACCAAGAACAGTTTTTCATAGTTTTTGATGAATTTGAACAAGTTTTTGAGTGAATTCTGTTATGAAAACTTGAAGGATTATACATCTGATGATTGCGAATCGATCTATAGCATATTTATCAAATTTTAACCGTAAAATCACTCCCAATTTTAAGTTTTTACGATTTTATGGTGATAAAATGAAAAATAATGCTAGATCTGAGTAGAAAGCAGAAGAATTTGTCAAATTTCCGGTGAAATTTGAGTTGAATCGGCAGAAATAACAAATTTCCGGTGAAATTTGTCTCTAAATCAGCAAAAGAAGCTCGAATTCCGGTGAATTCGTCGTCGTAGATCTCGATTCAGCTCCCTGAAGCTTTGATACCACTTGTAGGTCCCTTTTGAACAGGATCTGATCGACTAGAACGTAGATGAATCGGATATGATCAATGCGCGGAATTCATTGAATCAAACTACAGATGTACGATAACAAATTGAACTCTGAAATACTGTCTGATCTTTCATTAATCGAATATGAAAGTACACAAGCTCCTTTGAAAGGTCAGACTGACATGAGTTCGCCAGAGAGTCAAAATAGCAAAAGTTACAAATGAACAGTTCGGCTAGCTATTTATAGACAGTAGCATCAGGATAGAGTGAGTGCTGGCCGATCGGCTGGGCTAGCCGATCGGCTGACCTGCTGTTCGATCGAACATCCTGCTCGATCGGTTTGCCTGTTCGATCGGTTAGGCTAGCCGATCGGTTAGCATGGTCAACAAAAGTCAGCACTTAACATATACGCGCCATATCCTGATCTACTAAACTATCTAACATACATACATACATATCTTGTTTACAAACATTACAAAACATGACTACATACTGACGGAAGCTACAGACGTATACACTAACAAAAGAAAGTGTTCAATGAAGTTGGATCTGAAATGAATGTGGAAAGTTTGAATTATGAGCGTGAAGAACCTGTTAAACATGTTTGTTACAAACAAATGAAAAGAAAGAATAAAGATGGACCAATAATAGAAATTGAAGAGTTGAGAGTGCTATTTGGGATTAAGACCTTGGCGGTACAAAGTGAAGAAAGTTTGGGCCGAGTTTTTTGATTAACGGGGAATGTTGAAGGTTAATCCTAAAACTCGTATGAGTTGAAAGTTGAAGAGCCAAAGTGAAGATTGATATAATTAGTTTTAATTAAGGTTTGGTTTATTTTAGGTAATTATATGGTGATTGATTTAGGAAATGTTTAACTGTATTGGACAACAAGTTTAGTAGTACTATAAATTGAGATCTAGGTTATTATTTTTATTTGTCCCTCTTCTTTGTAAGTTCGTAAGTTTGTTCGATTGAATAGACAGAGTCGTGGGTTTGTCCCCCCTAATATCTCGTGTTCGTGTTTGTTGATACGATTGTTTGAACCGTCTGGGCCAACAAAAGACATATAGTAGACAAATGAGAAACTAAACAAATCTAGAAACAAAGAGTTACTAAATATCAAAAGAAGTGTTGGGGCGAGATAACATAGTGAAATAGAACATATATTTCAAATCACAAGATCCCCACATAAGGTTATATGAAAAAAAAAAACAATACAAAATCCGGCTAGACCATAAGGAAAACTAAGCCTCAACCCCAATGCTCAGACCTAAAGAACCTACTTCTAAAAGTTTTTAGCCTTAATCCTACGTCTTCATAAACCCCTATTCTAAACCATGTCCTCAGAGAGGTGTAACTCAAAGATTAACAATAAACATAACATAGCCAGATTTTACTTTTAACCTTTTGGAAACTTAAAGATAGTATTGAGATCTTTAAGTAGTTATTTTGAATCTAAGTTAATTGTATAGGGTTAAGTTTGTACAAACGGCTCCTAACATACAAAATATCTTTAATGTAAGAATTGAAAGAGAGGTTTTTTTCCCTGCTTATTAAGCACGTATTTTAGTCCTAGACTCCAAAAAAAATCGTGATTTTACACTAGTAAAGTAATTATGTAATTTTGTAGAGTAATTAGAATTACCCTACAATAATTACTTTACTACTCTAAAAGTACAAATTTTTCTTTTTTACATTTTACAACTAAACATCATTTTTAAGTAGTAGGGAAAAAAATCTAAAAAAAAAAAAAATCTCCTTCACTTTTTATGTTAAGGGTATTTTGTATCTTAAGACTTACGACCCGTTTGTGTTTAATGTTTACACTAATTTTTATCACCTCATTTCTAATTCTAATTTACTTTTATAATTTCGCTTTTCAGTGGTTACATTTAGTAGTTGTGTGAAGTAGCTTTTGAGCCACTCACTAGATAATTCTATCACAAGTTGCAAGTACGCCAAGCAACCCCGTCTACTTTTTGATACGTTAAGTTCAAAAGTTGCAACAGAGAAACAATAATTAAAAGGAGATAAAACGTTATTAAAAATTTAAAATATATACACCCATGGTGGAGGACCCAAGAGTAACTTTCAAAACTACAATTCCAATGTCTTAATAATGCCTTCATGATTATTACGTCAAAATAATGCCTTCATGATTATTAGATAAATTGTTAATAACTTTTGTTTTTGTGATTGACTTAACGTACGAAACGTACGAGATTTAGTATAAACATGTGAAAAATGGTTTATCACATACGAGTTTAGTTTTTTGAACAACATGCGATTTTTGTTGTTTTTTATAACATGCGATTTTTACTTTTTTATACACATGTGATTTTTTTTAGAGTAAATTACAAGTTTTGTTCTTTATGTTTACATCAAATTTCAGGCGTTGTCCTTTTGGCCAAAAGTTTACAGACGGTGTCCTTTACCTTTCAAAATTTTGCACGTTTCGTCCTTTAGGCTAAACCTGGTTAGAAATCTCAGTTAAAAAATGTCAGGTGCAATGCACATGAGGGTAAAATGGTCATTTCCCCCTCAACCCTTTCAATTCCCCATTTATATCCCACACCAACCCCTCAATTCAGCTTCTTATCACATACGTTGTCCCTCATCTTTCAGTATTAGGGTTTTTAGCACAAATTTCTC
The DNA here is from genome assembly GCF_002127325.2 of Helianthus annuus. NCBI lineage: Eukaryota > Viridiplantae > Streptophyta > Magnoliopsida > Asterales > Asteraceae > Helianthus > Helianthus annuus. Next base: position 66,732,748 of record NC_035445.2, read on the forward strand.
TCAAACAAACATGTGAATTGTGTTTATATATTACGATCCCACAATTGGCATCAGAGCCACGTTGCCACGTTGAAGAATAAAAAAGATCATTCATCTCCCTGCAAATTTTTTATCGTCCCTGTTTTTAAAAATATATACCCTGTTTTTGCAAAACCAAATCCGCAAACAAACTGGAACCAAATTGAAAACAAAAGGTGTGAATATTGTTTCAGACATTGTCAAATCGAACAAAAGATCAACAAATTAATACCCAGAAAACAAGTTTTTCGGCGAAACTCCGGCAAACCAGAAAAACGAAACAGTGAATATCCGGATAAAAATAACGGTTAATTTCTAAATCCCTTTAACGTGTATGCATAATCGAATTCAAAAATCCTTCGTAACCAGGATCCAAGAAAGAAAACAAATTTATAAAGCGATCTGATTAAGGTTTCTAAATCATAATCTAGAACGAATCAGTAATATTCTTTCAATCAGAACAGAATAGAAGGGGCAGATTTGGTGTTTAGGGCAAAATAAGTTGATTTGCGAATTTTGACTTTTTAAAAGTCAAAGATCAAAATATAGATACGGAGATATCAGAATGGGGAATTGAAAGGGTTGAGAGGGAAATGACCATTTTACCCTCATGTGCATTGCACGTGCATTTTTTAACTGAGATTTCTAACCAGGTTTGGCCTAAAGGACAAAATATGCAAGATTTTGAAAGGTAAAGGACATCGCCTATAAACTTTTGGCCAAAAGGATAGCGTCTGAAATTTGATGTAAACATAAAGGACAAAACTTGTAATTTACTCTTTTTTGTTAACATGCTAACTTTTGTTTTTACAACATGTGACTTTTTGTTATAACGTGCGAATTTGACATTGTGTATGCTCGTACGTTAAGGCAAAATGTACGATACACTTTCACTATATATATAGGATCCATTAGGAACCACCCTTTATTGCGAGACCACGAGAACCAATGTAAACACAACAAAAAATAGCTAAAAAATCTAAAATCACACACAAATTTTTTTAATATTTCTTAAAAAAAAATCGCTATATTTCGTCCCTAAAAATATCGACTAACAATTATCTATGCACATGTGCATATGTATCATTTCTTTGACAAATTCCATAATACATTACCAGTATTAGACAACTACACTTTCATTTACACTATCATCCTTAATACAATACTTTTTACATTACCGATATTAGAAATGCACATGTTAATCTATATGTATGAACATGATATAATGTGTTTTTTTGGTACACTCCTTTGAATACACTTTTCTTTTCATCTATCATACCATCCATAATACACTACCATTACCTTCTACTATCCATAATACACTACCATTACCTCCTACTATTCATAATACACTACCATTACCAATATGTATAATATCTTCACTTTATGCACATGTACATCAACACTCTTCATACCATACCAAACAACATATTACATTATAAAGTGACAGATATAACCAAACCATCAACCACTAGATATAGCTAACCAAAAACATGTATATGGGCCTATTTCATCATTCAAAATCACAAACTTTTTGTATCAAAACACGTTATATCATCTTCATACATATAGATGCACATGTGCATTTTTAATATTGCTATTGTAAAAATTAGTATATTACAGATGTTATTTTAAATGAAAGTGCAATTGTATAATACTCGTAATGTATTACAGAATTTGTCAAAGAAATGATACACATGCACATGTGCATCCATAATTGTTACTCGAATTTTTTTATGGACGAAATATAGCGATTTAAAAAAATATTAAATAAGTACAAAATTTTGTGTGTTTTTTAAGGTATTTTTTGTGTTCACATTAGTTCCGTGGTTCTAGCAGTAAGAGTGGTTCTCAAATGAAGCCATCCTACGGAAAGTTGTTTTTCCAAAAAAGTGTAGAAAGTCATAAAACACAATAATTTCAGGCATAAAACACACCTAAAACTCACAAATAATAGAATGAATATTACTAAAACATCATATTTAAACTCTAATAGTCCATAAAAACTTCAAACACACCATCGTAGAACTATGAATATAAAACACACAATGCTAAACAACATAAAACACAATAATATTTGTCATTCCACAATCAGAGCCTTAACATCTAAAACACAACACAAAACCCACATACATGATGTTTTAGTAATCTTCATCATATTATTTGTGGGTTTTTTGTGTGTTTTATGGTTGACATTATGGTGTTTTATGACTTTTTACACTTTTTAGGAAATTTGGACTTTCTGGCCAACTCCTATATATATATATATATATATATATATATATATATATATATATATATATATATATATATATATGAACTGGGAGTTGTTTGTTTCAGCTCTTAATGGTTCAGACTGTTTGTTTCGTGAGCAGATGTCTGAATGGTTCAGAAATTTGCATCTGAATAGTTAAATATTATGCCAAGTCTGAATGGTTGAGACCTCTTATCTGAATTGTCAGACATTTGTCTCTGAATGGTTAAGCATTATACTGGTTCTTAATGGTTCAGACTAGGGATGAGCTCGGTACCGGTGCCGATAGTGAATTTCGGCAAATATGGGTACCGATACTGAAAATGTTTGGTACGGTACCTGTATTTAAGGGTAAAATTCGGTAAAGTAACAGTACCGTACCGAAAGTACTGGTATTCAAAACGCCAAAAAGTGGGTACCGATTCGGTACCGAAAAAAATCGGTACGAGAAATTCGGTACCGATACCAAGTACCAAAGACTCATCCCTAATTCAGATCTCTTACTCGTTCAGCATTTATCCGTTTAAAAGTTGTCAAATAGCCCTATATGAATTGGAACTAGTGACGGGTCTAACTATGACATGACATGATTTAGATATCATCTCATTGTTGATCATTGGAGCCACATTTTCTTAAACCATGGTTTTTGGACTCAAAAGTTAAGTTCTTTGTAAATGTTCTGAAATATAGTTTCTTAAATAGATACTAACCTAAAGTATGTTTCATTTATTGTAATTTAACAAAAAAAATGTAATAGACATGATTGTGTATTATAAATAAGTGTTATTTTGTTATTTGATAGATGACTATTCAACAATTGTTAAAAAAAAATATTTTTCAGATCTATCACAAACCAACTTATTGTGTAACATATAACAAATAGGAAATTTTTGTATCATTCTAGTAAATTCTTGAAATTTCTTCATCTTTCTTAACGGTAAATTTGGATCACTGACGGACCACTAGAGTATTATCGTGTCATCAGCGGAATCACCTGATCATATTCATCTCCACTAGGCTATAATGTCTATACACCAATTCAGAAAAAAACCTAATTAAAAAAAAAAAAAAAAAAACCCCTCTTATAAGATCCCACACTCTCTTGAATTATCACTAATCTTGGTCTTATAGTCATAACATTACTTGTATAAATAATCACCCATCATCCACTGGACCACCATCACTATCCCTCACTTTGAGTTGATAAGCATGATGCATTAAAAAAGCAATTTATGTGATTGTTACAAAAAAAAAAAATTGTACTGAATAATAATGTATTTTAGATACATTTGTACATTATATTATTAAATCATTATGGAATATAAATGATTGAGCGATAGGGTGTACTTTAAGAAGTCAACAAATCGATAAGGTGTTTTGAGTAAGAGGGTTAAGTAGATCACTAACTGCACCTAATAATTGCACCAATATAAAAAAAATGGGTCAACGGGAGTGGAGCTCCAATCAGGTAAAAAAAATCCCACGTTATATTTGAATATAATATTTGTTTTTATATTTTTATTTATTCTTAAACTAGATTATCACCCGTGATTGCTTCCCGGACTCGATATAATTATTATTTATGATTAATACAAACTTAAAATCCTACAAAATGTATGACAAATTACTAATATAATTATTATTTATGATTAATACAAACTTTCTGTTCAACACTCTACCTCCCATGTAAGCAAGATAACGCATCAGCTGTCTTGTGCTTTCGGTTTTACCAGCCCACTTTCTCCACTATACCTCCCATGTAAGCAATATCACTTCCTTACTAACATACAAATCCCACAATCATTGCAGTGAAACTGTTTCCTCGAAGTCTAGTCACAAAGCACAAATAAAAAAAACACAGTGGATATTAGCATATTATTCGAACATTTTTAAATGTAGGTAGTTTTTACATCATCATCATAGAACTTGCAAATTCCGCAGAAGTATTACCCCATTTTCACTCCACAGTTGGTACACATTTGAGCAACCTATCACATCAACATAAATAATAAATCATTATATAACATCAAAACATCTACACTTATCATCTAAAAAACGCTACGCAAACTTAATAATTCCCATAAAATTCTCATAACTTAACAAACCTGCTGTTCAGTATTGCAAATCGCACAAATAACCTATGTAAACCACCAAAAAGCACAAACACATTACCTCACATCCACAAAAAAACAAACTATAATCCCCAAAAACATAACAATCTTGGTATTAAAAAGCGTGCCTATGCGCAAAGGCCATAGCCTTTTCACTTAATGCCTCGATAAACCCAAAATAAAAAAAATTCAAAATAAAATAAATTCACAGTTCAAGAACTTACTTTATGTACAAATCTCGACTTCATCCTGGCTGGACTCTTATAACGTTGTTTGACCACTGTTTGACCAAAGTCAAACCACTCTTTGAACAAAGTCAAACAACTCTTTGCAAAAAATATGATTCTTAGTGGTTCAAAAGTCTGTTTAACCAAAGTTAAAACACTGTTTGACCAAAGTTAAAACGCTGTTTGACCAAAGTCAAACTACTGTTTGGAAAAAAAGAACCACTGTTTTCTCCACAAACACTGTTTTAACCCAACAGTGTTTTGAAACCACTGTTTAACATAACAGTCGTTTCGAAACACTGTTTAACCGAACAGTCGTTTCAAAAGTGGTTTCAAAACACTGTTTTAACCTAACAGTGGTTTTAACCCAACAGTCATTTCAAATGAGCTTATGATGTGAAGATCACTCGAATATATAAAATTGTACACTTAACAAATACCTTTATACGTCTAAAAGCTAATATTTGTGCTTTAAGAACATGCAGTTGCTGTTTTGTAAAATTCAAAGATAGCTTCGGGTGTGAAGAAGATCGATTCATCTGCTGCATAGAACCTTGGTCTGTTTAGAAATACAACAGAAGAGTAGAAATAAAAAATGACTAAAAAATCAATACCTAACTGTTTTCACTTGAGCAAACAGAGTGTATTTCCATGTAGTTTGTGTCATAGTCATAATCACCCTTCAACGATGTTGAAAAGAAATAAAAGTTAACACAATTTGATTATATTAACAATAAAAATCAAAGAAGGAATGAACTTTACAACATACCTTCGATTATAAATGGTGAATCAGTGATGAATAGATCAGATTTGCGGTGAAACCCACAACCACCACCTACTTCTACCATAGTTTCTAGCTTAAAAAAAAACTAAAATTGCGTCAGATATAAAGTCAAATTATCATCATAGAATATACTACATTAATACTAATTAAAAAGCACAATACTATACATTTTGTATTCAATTAAAGCCGCTAAGTCTGAAAAATAAAAAAAAGCTTCCTACACATCCAAAGAGGACTCAAACACAGAACAACAAACTGCAGTGTTTTCATACGAAAAGAAGCCCAAAAAATAGGAGCGTTTTTCAGCAAACAAACCCCCTAAAACTGCTGGTTTTTTCTGCACAAAAACCTCAAAAAACTGCAGTTATTTTCGACGAAAAAATGCCCAAAAAATACCAGCTTTTTTCAACAAACAAACCCCTAACACTGCACGTTTTTTAGCCCGAAAACATTAAAAAACTGCAGTTTTTTTCGATGAAAAAAATGCCAAAAAACAGCAGCTTTTTCCACCAAACAAACCCTCCAAAATTGCTGATTTTTTCTGCACAAAACAAAAAAAAACTGCAGTTTTTTTTTTTGACGAAAAAATGCCCAAAAAACAGCATCTTTTTCAGCACTTAAACCCGCAAAACTGCATGTTTTTCAGCACGAAAACATCAAAAAATTGTGCATTTTTTCTGCAAAAAAAACCCCCACAATGTTGCAAGTTTTTTTAGCGATCAAAACATCAAAAACTGCAGTTTTTTAAACCAAAAGAAGCTTATCGAGGCAAACGAAACCAACGATTATGGAATATATTCGTGTCTGAGCACAATAAAAAGTTAAAGGTAATCACGATAAATATAATCAACCAATAATGAGATTATTCTATATCACATGAAAGTATTAGATTAAAATGAACACCTAACACAAAGCCATACCTGTTCGAAAACGACTACCAAACTGCAATTAAACCAAACCAAATCGAATTGAGTAGGGTGATGTATGGAATCCATTTAGTTCAGACATAATCCAAATCGAATCCAATAGGTCTAAACCGAAAGAAATCAATCAAAAAACACCAAAATTTCATTGTGGCATTTGATCGAGCAACCTATGTAACAAACCATACAAGCATCCGTTGAAATCTAAAAAATAAACAAAAAAGAAACAATTTTTACATTTTCATTACTTGAGTAAAGTGTGAAAAACTTGAAGTAAAGTGTCAAAATTGAAAGTAATCAAAAGAAACTTACAGAGATGATAATATAACCTTATATTAGTTATGACACAAAAACCCTAAAAATCAAAGAAAAAATCAGTTAGAAATACTACATCAAAATGAAAATAATCAAAAATAAGAATAATATAGATCCACTTACGAAGATGATAAACAACATAACGGTTGCTGGTGACAGTCAAAATCTTGAAAAAACCACTAATCATTCAAAAAATAAAGATTTAGATGAAGTTTTAGGACAAAAAAAATGGTAGATGTAGGGTAAAATCAATGACTTGACACAGCTTTACCATTTCTGTCATCATGGCGTCCTCTGAAAAACCCTAACCAGGTTACACCCACAATATCTGAAACACCATCGAATAAAGCATGCCCAAATCTGAAAAACTAATATTGATTTCAGAACTATTAATCGATAAAACATTAGAAGTTTTGCTTTGTTTGTTCAATTTTGGAATTTGAAAAACCCTAATCGGGTGATACCAGAAGATGAAGCTGCCTACAAAATAAAAAATCTCTTCCAATCAAGAAGAACAGCTAAACAAAATCAAGATTACCTGATGGTTTGATTTACAGACGATTGAAGAAGAGGAACAGCAATGCTTGAAGAGGAGTACTGGAGAAGAAGGAGAGAATGAAGTAGCGGATGTTTGGTATTTAGGGTTTGTGAAAAAGTGAGAATAAAGGGTAGTGGTACTATTGGGCGGGAAAATGGAAAAAAGGATGCCCTAATCTACTGACACGTGGCACAAATAACTTTCATGTATTATATATAATAGATAATAGATAATAGATATCTACATAAATGTATCAATGTATAGGAGTTAAGATCTTATACAAATAGTGCTAGTTGTAAAGTTATATTTTATCTGATTTCACTAGTTACAAGTATTGATATGGTCTCGTAAGTTTTTAGATTAACTAAGTATATTTTGAGTTTCTGTTGTTTAAACTTAATTTGAATGGTTAAACAATGAATAAATAAATTTTGTTAAGAATGATCAGAAAAATACATGTTTGTTAGACATTAATAATATAGATCAAAGTGGCCTATAAATTGCTAAAGAGTAAACTGCCATTTTGGTCCTTGAGGTTTGGCCAGTTTTGCCACTTTAGTCCAAATCTCAAACCTTTTGTATCTGGGTCCCTGTGGTTTTAGTTTTGTTGCCATTTTAGTCCAAAAGTGAAATCAGGCAAGATTCCCCAAATTAAACCCCCTTGTTTTGTCCTTTTCCTCAGAGGTAATTTTGTCATTTTCATTTTATTATAACTGGTAGAGGGAGGGGGATCTTGCTCTTGCTCACTTCATCTTCCCCATACAAACCCTAGTTTTCACAGAGCAGATCCCCTTATACACAACCTATACCTACAAATCCTCCAATAATACTATGGCTCAGGAACCCTCATCTTCCTCCTCATCCTCATCTCAAACCCTAGAATCACCTATCTCTACTTCAATTTCAACTTATAGCACCAACAATCAATCTCTCACATGTAACATTTCATTCAGCCGATTGAACGCCAAAGCGTCGGAGTTCGTCCCTCGCACCACCACCGCCGCCTCCTCCTCCGCCGTTTTCGCCGCCGTGACGTCATCTACCTCCGATCTAACTCAGTCACGGCTCGTGATATCGCTTCCGCCGACATCGCCGGGGATAATTCATGTATTTCCGTCTCCTAATTCTTCTTTTCATGCTCCGATCCCGACGCATGTGCCGGTGACGGTTCCGGTGCCGGTGAAGAGTCATCACGATCATCATCATCATCATCATCATCATCATCATCATCATCATCATCATCATCATCCGCATCATCATGTGGCGATTCAGTATCATCATCATCAGCAGCATCACCAGCAGCATAATCATGGTCATCAGCGACAGCTTAATGGTGGTGGCACGGGGTATCTGGATCAATTTGTAAGCTTCTGATTACCTCATTGTTGATTGATTCAGGTTTGATTGAATTAGTGTGATTCGGATCTGAATCGGTTGGGCGAAATGGAGCCGGAGGTGGTTAAGAAGGAGTTTGAGGAGAGTGGCGAGTTTCTAGGGAAGATTGTTTCGTATGATACGGGATTGTATAGGGTTAACTATGAGGATGAGGATTTTGAGGATTTGGAAACGAAGGAAGTGAAAGGGGTTTTTGTTCAGGATATAAATGACGGCGGCAGGTGGTGGTGCTGGTGCGAGAGGGTGGTGACAGGTGGTGGTAGGGGTGGTGGTGCAAGAGGGGTGTGGCAGAGGAGAAAGGGAGAGAGAAAGAGAGAGAGGGGGGAGAGAGTAATGGGAGAGAGGTTAATTAATTAATTAATTTATATATATATATATATATATAGTAACTAGTTTAGAACCCCGTGTATTACACGGATTGAATAAATGTAATTCTATATATTAAATAATAAAAAGTTATATCTTTATGAACCCCGTAATATTGTACGGGTTAAATAAATGTAATTTCATATATCAAATAATAAAAAATAGTTATATCTTTAAAAACCATGTGTATTACATAGATTAAATAATTGTAATTTTGTATATTAAATACTAAAAAGGTCGTATCTTTAAAAAACCCGTGTATAATCGGGTTGAATAAATCTACCAAATAATAAAATATTACATCCTTAAAAACCCCGTATGTTACACGTGTTGAATAGATGTAAAAAGGAGTTATATATTTAAAAACCATGTGTATTACACATATTAAATAAAATACTAAAAACGTCGTATCTTTAAAAAACCCGTGTATAGTCGGGTTGAAAAATATACCAAATAATAAAAAAAAATTGTATCCTTAAAAACCCCATGTATTACACATGTTGAATAAATCTAATTTTTACATAGCAAATGATAAAAAGTTATATCTTTAAAAACTGCGTGTATTACACGTGTTATATAAATGTAACTTTGTATAGTAAATAATAAAAAAGTTATATTTTTAAAAACCCCGCATTTTACACGAGTTGAATAAATATAATTTTGTATACCAATTAATAAAAAAAATTATATTTTTAATAAATTAGGATAACATTTAATATTAATTTATTATTTATATATTTAATATAAGATAAGTAGAAAAGATATTAATTTATTATTTTTTTATTTAGTTAATATAAGATAAGTATAGATTTGAGTATACCTTCTATGAATGACATGTGTACAAAACTTGGTTTCTTTTATTATAGTAGACTAGCGGTAAGACCCGTGTGCAAACACGGGTCGTTTATTAGAAACCATGCATAGCCCATATTAACAGAGAGTAAAAAAATAATTAGTGCAGACTTATAAAATTGATATACACTAATGGTCAATAGGTTTATTCAACAGCAATTCCATTATGCTGATGGCAAACTACTGTTGTCTATTAACTGTTAAAAACCTCTTTTGATTTCCAACAGACTTTCCTAAAAATTGTTATCCATTATCTCCAACAGAGCTTGCCAGATGGATAGATAGTAAACAGATATGCATGTTAGTCAACCCATGTTAAAAAGGTCAGTCAACAGAAATTACAAAGGTTAGTAAACAGATGTTAAGAGAATAATGTTATTAACAAAGAATTTAGTACTCTTATTAAAAATGAGAGCTGCAAACACGGCTCGTTTCTTAGACAAGCATGCATAACACATATTAATAGAACATATAGATACGTGCATAGATATTGTATCAAAACGTGTTATCCATTACAGCTAAAAGACAACTATAAACATAGATTATCGGTTAATATATCAGTTACATACAATTTAACTGTTTACCCAAAAAGACAATATAAACTGTTTATAGATATACGTACTTCATAGAATTTGAATACGACTTAAAGTTCAACAAACGTTAACTACAAACACACAATCACCTGCCTCAACAACTTTCAGCAAAACTAAATCAAAGAATCAGCATATTTTAGAAATCAACAGATTTTAGAAATCAGCAGATCTTTATTCTCTCATCAACATTTCCCGGATTTGCCCTTTGAATTGGAGGTCAAAATCCAAGGAATCAATACCATCTTCATCCCTATCAATCTGAAGGTTAAAAAGATCTTGGAGGTCAACTGGATTCAGACCAAGTGCATTCTCCCTTGATATATTTTCAACACTACCATCAGACTTGATCAAAGTCAATTCATGGGTCTGTTTGTCTGACTTCCACTTTACTATTTTTGGATCTGATGGGTTTCTTGGGAGAAGTTTTATTTGAGAGGAGTTTGGCGATTGAGGCCTGCTTGCCAACTTCTGAAATGATTGAGCAAATTGAGCTTGTAGTTGCAACGAAGCATCATCCAATCCATATCGTAACTGATTTCTGATAGACTCTTTTTTGTACTCAGCATACCTATTTTCATCTTCCTCATCCATCAGTTGTTGTCTTTTTCTTTGGTTCAAGACAGCGATGGATACATCTGCTGATGAGAACAACTTTTTTGATGTAACGGTCAGCCGACATATAACAGTCGTTTCATCTTTGTATACTGGCTTTTTAGGAAGGGATGGATCTGTCTTTCTTTACTCTTCTAACCTACTGTAAGCTCGATCAATAAACTGCCTAGTCCATTTTCCAATTTGTCTAGCAGTCCCAACCTTAGCTGCTACAAGTTCCGCCTTCATTCTCTTATACTTCAACACTTCATCCACTTCAACCTTTTTGTATTGTTTCCAGTTGGGAGCAGATTTTGGCATTTGAGAATCTTTATTCATCTTTTCAATTCTATTAACTTCCTCGTTAAGAGCCTCAAGGGGCCAGTCTTTGAAATCAGACCTGTAGGCTTCGTAGGGCTTGGTTTCCATGATAGTGTTCAAGAAATCATTCCTTAATGTTTTTTCTAGCTCAACATTTGGTGACATATTTGACATATTCTTACTCAGGTCTCTAGCAAAATCTTCCAACTTCTTGACTTCACCAAGCCAATGTTACATGCGAGCTGATAACTTAATGTCTCCCAGCCCTTTACACTCTTCATTTGCCTTATCTTCTGCTTGCTTTCCTTTTAGCTTCAGATATTCATAAATATTCTTTGGAGTTTCGAATCCCTGAAGAGATGAGAAGATTCTTTTGGATGGATCATCCTCTGTGTAAAATTGAGTCATTTCATCTTGAACTGCAAGCAGTTCCAGAGGGAAAGTTACTGCCAATGGGTTGATCGTTGTTGATGGAGGTGGGACGAATGGTTTGGGTGAAGTTTGAATGAACAGAGTAGCTGATAACGGAATTGGTGCGGGTATATCTTTTTCTTCCTTCTCTTCTTCATGCACCATGAATTTTCTCTTTCTTGTGTAAACAGATTTTGGAGAAGGAGGAGTTAGGGAAGAAAAAGGTGCCATGACTGTAACGGTTGATTGTGATGGAAATTGAAATTAGGTAGAATCAGTGGATTGACTAACAACTGTTGAAACAACTGGTGTCTCAACCGCTGTTGTCTTAACATATGCTGAAACATTTATTGCATGAACAATTGTTTCAGTGGAGGTTGGCAGTGGTTATGAGGATTTTGTATTCTGCTTTTTGACAGGTGGTTTTTCTAGTAAGAGTTTTGTTTTAGGTGTATCAGAATCTGACTTCTTAGGTTCAGCAGTGGTTTTGAGTTTCGCAGCAGTGGTTGGTTTTTCTGGTGGTGATATTGGTTTAGGAAATATGACAATAGGAGATTCGTTGTCTTTGTGTGATTTTCTTCTATTTGAAGTTCCAATGTTGAGCACTTCATCTTCCTCTTTTGTATGTTTCCTCTTCTGCTTTCGTTCAATCTCCTTATCTGTTTGTTTGTTAATGGAATCATCAATTCCCTTTTTCTTACCAGTATCAGATTTTCCAGGAGATTTTGCAGAAGTTTGCTTGGCAGGCTTTGGATTTTGTTTTGGTTGATTCCTTGGTGTTGGTTTGCCAAAGTTTTTCATGGAATCCTTTTCCCTCTTTTCAGCATCATCTTCATCGTCTTTTTCAAACACAGGTGCAGGGGTAGTACCAGTTAACTTTGCAATGCATTCTTTTATGCCCTTGATGTCAGCCTGTGTGTCTTTGTATCTTGCTTCAACCATAACTCTAATTAGCTTCATGTGGGAATTAAGTTGAATCTCAGCCAGTTCCCTTTGAGCTGCAAGAATGGGTTGTACCGAATTCCAAAGCTCTTGGCATAACTGTTGATGAGAAGGTCGACTTTTGAAAGCATCTACCAACTGCTTCAATTGATCTTTCATATCAGCAACAGTTGTTTCTAAGTTAGATATCCTGTCCGTCAAATCCTGGTATTTTATTCCATCACCTAACTTAATAGGATCATCTGAATTCCCACCAGAGGTGGTTGTATCTACTTTTGAAAGAGGAGGTATCTCCAAATTTTCATTAGCAGATGCCCCTTGTTCTTGCAACTGGGGACTTCCCTCTGCATCAGTGGTTACCTTAGTGATCTCACCCATGGTTAACTTGAATTCACCCGTGGATGCCTTGATAGACACAGCAGTGGTTGCCTTCAAGGGAGTCTGACTGATGAAACTATTGTTCGAATGTAAATCAGTGGATTTGACATTTGTAGTAGCTGCCCCACTTGAAATACCATCAAGAATTTGCTGAAATTCAAGAGGTGTAGCCTCCTCAACTATTTCTGGGTTAGGTAATTGAAAAGGTTCAGACATAGCTATTATTGAAGTTAAACTCTCAGTAAAGTGTTCGTGAGAGGGATTGCTATCACTTTGAATGTCAATAGCTTGAAGCAGTGTTACAAACTTTGGTGGAATGGAAGATGAAGGGATTGCTGTTGAAAGAGACATTGCCGCGGGAGAAGGGCTTTTAAGTATACTCTCATATGAGGGTATGACATCATATTGTGGTGTCCCTGTGAATATAACATGTTCCTTTTGTGAGAAATCATGAGGAGTTTGGTTTATGGGTTGAGATCTTTCCACATGTTGTGAGGAAGTAGCAGCAGTGGTTTGTAGTGACATCTGTGTTGTCACGGGGTTAACCTCTGGGATCTCTTCTTCCAGAGGACCCGTTTTGCTGGTTTCGGTGGGCTTTTTGGATTTTGTTTTGTTCTTTTTGAGTTTTGTTGGTGGGGGTTTCACAGCAGTGGTTGTAGTGCTGTGATCACCAAGAGCAGTGGGCTCGGCAACAGACGTTTGAGGAGCAGTTGTGGACTCATCTAAAATTTCCTCATTCCCCTCTGCTTCAGTTTTGAAAACATCTGACTCTTTAGCCATAAGGCGAGTAAAAGTTTCAGATGTTAGACTATTCATTTTAATAGCTTCACCTTTTTCAAAAGCTTTTTGAGAAACATGTTTTTGCAGGTAGTAGCTTAATAGTCTAGGAAACATAAGAAAACCAGCAGTTTTCCCCTTTTTAATAGCAGCAGTTTTGCCCTTTTTAATGTTTTTAAATTTGCAACCAAATCAACAAACAGTGCTTGGGAGTAGTTAAAATCAGTATTTGTTAAAATTGCATACCCCAATGACTGAATTTTCAAAGGTATTTCATTAAAATAAGTAGTTTTATTTGAGAGACAGATTAAGAGAGTATGGAACATGAATTTCATTGGTGGTGGAAAATTACCTTTAAACATAGTTGCCTGATTCAACTTTCCATGATATCCCTTCCCAATCAAGTATGTTTGAATCTTATTTTTCGGCAAAAAGGTCTTACCTACCAAGTCGTTTACCTCAAATGTTGTTGATATGGTACTGGGGGTAATATCAACCGATTCACCTCCGACTTTTGAAGTTATACTTACGGCCACATTGTTTTGTTCTTCAATATTCGCATTAGCCCAAAAATCGCGAAGCGTCTCTTGGAAAATGGGTGCGTCGGCGGTAAGAATGACCTTATATTTTGATGATGTAAGAACATCAATCATTGAATGATAGAGAGTATTGTTCTCGGTTTTCTCAAAAATAGCAAGGTAGTTATGCGAATTTTTCATCACCAAAGTCATGATCGGAATTGAAAGTTGCGAGAGGTTGACGAAGAAGTGTTGAAGAAGAAGGTGGAAACCACTCTGCTGAATTTTAAACTCGAGACAAAAGTAAAACCTCTGTTTGGGGATGAAACAGGGGTTTATAAAGTGAAAAGGTGAATGCTGGCGTGTCAGAAGTTAGAAAGATCTGATGGCTAACATCTGTCCACGTCATAACCTCTGCTCTGATAATGGATGACAGTTGTTGCGAAAACCACTGTTGGCCAACAACAGATGTTAGGCAACATTAGTAACTCAGCAGTCCTTAGATTAAACAGAACCTATGTGAACAGACAATACCCTTCAGCAATATTTGGAAACCACTGTTGGGCAACAACAGATCTTATACAACAATAGTAAGTCAGCAGTCCTTTCAACAGACTTTTAATATAAACGAATATATTGATATTAAATATCAGCAGCCATTTAATGCAAAACATTTAAAAAATAAATTTTCATGGGAAAACTATAAAATTAAATATCAAGAAACTGAAAGGACAAATTTTAAACCTCTGCCATAAAAAATTAAAAAAAAAACCTTTTCATTTAAAGACCAACAATAATCTACATGGCAAACAAAGGCTACTACCACTTCATCGGACACAAATGTTGTAAATAGTGGTAAATCAACAGTTGAGCAATAACAGATGTTCAGAACTATTGAGCAGTGGTAAATCAACAGTGGTAAAAAAACCTCTTCATTTAAAGACGTTTTACAAAGATCTGTTGAGCAATAACAGATGTTCAGAACTTCTATTGTGTTAATCATTGACAATTCTTTGGAAACTGCTGTTGGGAATAACAGATGTTCGCACCAGTAGCAACTCAACAGTCGTTACAAAAAACAGGAATTATGAGAACAGACAATACCTTTAAACAGTGGATGAATCTTTTGCCAAACAGATGTTTTAAAAACAGCTGTTTTCAACAGACTTTTAAATATTTTTGTCATTTTTTTTCAAAATACCTATTTTTTAAGAATGTTCAGAACTTCTATTGGGTTAATGGTTGACAATCCTTTGGAAACTACTGTTGGGAATAACAGATGTTGGCAATAGTAGCAACTCAACAGTCGTTACAAAAAACAGAAATTATGAGAATAGACAATACCTTTAAACAGTGGATGAATCTTTTGCTAAACAAATGTTTTAAAAACAGCTGTTTTCAACAGACTTTTAAAGATTTTTGTCAATTTTTTTCAAAATACCTATTTTTTAAGAATGTTCAGAACTTCTATTGGGTTAATGGTTGACAATCCTTTGGAAACCGCTGTTGGGAATAACATATGTTTGCAACAGTAGCAACTCAACACTCGTTACAAAAAACAGGAATTATGAGAACAGACAATACCTTTAAACAGTGGATAAATCTTTTGCCAAACAGATGTTTTAATAACAGCTGTTTTCAACAGACTTTTAAAGATTTTTGTCTATTTTTTAAGAATGTTCAGAACTTCTATTGTGTTAATGGTTGAATATTCTTTCGAAACTGCTGTTGGGAATAACAGATGTTGGCAACAATAGCAACTCAACATTTACAATAGCAGGTATCAACACTAACAACTGTTGTCTGTTGATGCTCAAATCAGTAAAAATAAAATGCTCTACAAAGATTAATAGAATTAAAATTTACATATCACATATGACGATAGATCAACAATTACATTGAGAACTGAATAACGAAATTTAATAATCTTCAGCTCTTGAACAGTAGCCCTATCCTCATATATTTGATCCTCAACTTGCTTGATAGAGCGACACTTTAAATCATAAGAACCTACAGAAGGATATGATGACAATTTTAACTTGTATATTTCTTCAACTCTGATCTAAAAGAAGGATATAATGGTAGTAAAACGTGATGAAAAGCTTCTGCGCTGTTTTTGAATTCTGAAGTGCAGAAAGACATCACCATCAGGTTTCTAAACACTTGGTCTCTCGTAAACAGACCAAGATGCAGTCCATCAAAACACCTCTTCAGCTCTTGAACAGTAGCCCTATCCTCATATACTTGATCCTCAACTTGCTTGATAAACCGATACTTTAAATCATAAGAACCTACAAAAGGGTATGATGACATTTTTAACTCTTGAATGTGGAGCCAAATTCATATATGTTATTTAACTTATATATTTCTTCAAGTCTCATGTAAAAGAAGGATATAATAATCGTAGTAAAAAGTTAAATATCAATAAACCGAAAGAACAAAAATAAAATTAAAAAAAAACAGGTTCTCATAATTACCATTAACTTCTTCATTTATCATAAAGAAGTACTTCACTTTCTGCACTTCAGACTTCAAAAACAGTGCGGAAGAACTCCCCACTGCTCGCTCGAAAAAAAAAGTTGAAATATATCAACACCTGAAAATAAATATTATCAACATATATCAACAGTTTAAAAGAATCCACAAACCTAAAATAACCCGCAACTGATTGTTTGAATTTTAAACAACTCTGATTAGGCTGAAATATAAACAGAGAATTAGAACAGATCAGTTCAAATTTTAAGATTTAAAATCAGAGAAAAAAACATACTGAATATGCAAAGCCGAGGTCAAAGGTGAGTGTGTGAAACAGAGCTTCCATGAAACAACGATGTTGGAACAATGATATTGGAATAAAGAACTGTATATGAAGATTAACCGGCTCAATCATGAGAGCTATGCATTTGAGTAAGAGAAATATGATCGCAAATATAAATGAGAGAGATAAATTGAAATTTGAATATGGAGCCAAATTCATATGTAGATATGAGCGAGAGAGATTTGAATGTGGAGCCAGATAATTATATCTTATTTATAGGATTAGAATATATGGTTTGAATTTTGAATGTGGAGCCAGAATTTTGAATTTTGAAGGTGAGCAAAGGTTTTTTGAATTTTCAATAAACATCGGTACTCTAAATTATGAATGAGGGCAGATCTTTGAATTTTCAATAAACATAAACATCAGTACAAATGGGCAGACCTTTGAAAAGGTGAATGTGGGCCACATTGAATTTTAAAGTTTTTTAATATTAGGCATTATGATTTAATAATGACATAAGAAAAGCCTTGTTGGACAGTCTCTCCAGCTGACACATCAGCTTTTCTTATGTCATTGGGATTTTCTCCTTTTATAGAAAGTATAGATAGATGCTTAAATGACAATTTTGCCCCTGAGAAAAAGGACAAAATAGAAAGGTTTTTTTGAGAAATCTGAGTTGATTTTATTTTTGGACCAAAATGACACAAAACTGAAACCACAGGGACAAAAATGAAAGTTTTGGACTAAAGTGGGAAAACTGCACAAACCTCAGGGACCAAAATAGCAGTTTACTCATTGCTAAAATTCTAACTATAAAACTTCTAAATATGATATATTAATCCAAACACTATAACTGGATGGAAAAAGGTTTAAATTATTTCATATGCTTTCAATATGATAGTCATTTTTACAGTTTTAAGTTTTAACCAGCTAGAAAAATAAAGTTTTTACCTAGATATTCTCAAGGAATTTACATGAATTCTTGTGTGATTGTGGTTTTGTCTTCTAGTTATTAATTTGTATGAATGGTTTAATGTTGATGCTATAATGATGATTCTTTAAGGACACTTAATTTGCAAATTTACTCAAAGTGCATCATCTTAGAGAAAGCATTGCCAAAAAAAAGGGTATGGTGTAAGCCACCATTAATAGTCTTCATAGTTCACTAATGGGGTAGTGATCCATTAGCAAATGTAAAGTCTTTAAACATTTTAGAAGTACAAGGTCTTGGATTCAAATTCCACTAGAAAAAGAATAAAGAAATTTGCCGTTAAATAAAAAAAACAGCCTTCATAGTTTGTATGACAAAAAGGAAGTTGAAAGAGGAATTTTTTTCAAGTGTATGAAGGTGTTTTCCAGTTTTTCATCAATACATGTTTTTTATAACTTTAGTTATTTCTTAAGCTCAAATATTAATCAATTTTTTATATATTTTAGAATGATTATGAAGGTTCATACATTTTTTTTGAACAACAAATTTGGATCACAGACGGAGTATTATCGTGCCACAAGCGGAACCACCCGATCATATCCATCTCCACTAGGCATAACGCCTATACAAATTTGGATCACTGACGAACTATTATCGTGCCACCAGCCTTATCCCACTTAAAATGCCATTAGGCTATAAAGCCATGGACAAACTTCATACATTTTATTTGTCACTAAAAAAGTTTATACTTGACTTTAAGATATCACTCGGGTTGACTTTTAATTCAAAGGGATTAAACAAATGGCTGCTATAATCGAACTAGTCGTCGTAATTGTTTATAAAACCAAAGGATGTCATAAACAAAATTAAATTACAAAATACATTTAGATAACTAATTTAAAACAAAATACGAAACTACTTTATTTCTAAATTTACAATGTTAACAAAATATGAAACGAAGAATAAACAAAATATAAAACTTACACTAGTAAATGACTCAATAAATAAGTTTTTTGAGGTATAAAACATAATTAAGATTCGTCCAACCACCCACCAATAACCCAAGTGTTCAGATAATCAGATGAAAATATTCAAACATACTCAACTAGACCGGTCCGAACAATTTTTCAACCCATCATAAAATTAGACTTTACCATCTTTCCTTTTTTGCTTTCCTTTTCAATTTTCAGAAAAAAAGGTGCAAAATTAAATAGATAACAATAATTAATATTTAGAAAAGCCAAATTTTTGTTACAAGTTTTCAAACTTGTTTATTGTAGGTTATACACAATAAGTTTTAAGCGTTATTTTTGCTTTCTTTACTTCATATCATGTCATCCTCTTACTCCGTGTTGACCACTCTTCGTTTTCATTATATTTTCTTTAGACTTTAATACTATTTGCCCATGACGTTATAGCCTAGTGGCATCTTAGGTGTGGGATAAGACTTAGGGGTTATTAGGTCCTGAGTTTGAATCTCACAAGGAAGTTTTCCCTAGATTTTTGGGGTTTACTCCTAAATTAGTGTACAGACATTACTGTCTAGTGAAGTTGGATATGATCAGGTGATTCCGTTGGTAACACGATGATACTTCAGTGATCACCAGTGGGGAGGTTAAGGGGGTCGGTCCGCTGATGGATTCTTGACTTAATTTTAAGGGGTAATTCTAAAAGTAAATTGGTTTTGGGTTTGGCCCGGTTTAACCTAACGAACACCCCTAGTTTTTTTTAATTATGAATTGTTTTATGGAGTTAAGGAACTGTAATTCAATAATGTTTTCTTATTTAGTTTTCTCAATTATAAATTGCAATTTTTTTCTTCAAAATCATATAAATTTGGCCCAATAAATATCATCTCAAAATCAAGATATAAATTTGGCCCAATAAGTATCATCTCAAAATCAAGATTTATAAACCCAACAACTGAGATTCGGTCCTGGCCCAGCCCGAAAAAACTGAGTGGCAGTGGTCTCTACCCAACACACACCACTATATCAAAATCAAGATTCCGGGTTTGGATTGGGTCCAGTTTCGACATGACACACAACCCATTCTGCAAATATCCTTTCTGGA
Organism: Helianthus annuus; assembly: GCF_002127325.2. Taxonomy (NCBI): domain Eukaryota; kingdom Viridiplantae; phylum Streptophyta; class Magnoliopsida; order Asterales; family Asteraceae; genus Helianthus; species Helianthus annuus. The sequence continues at coordinate 66,752,827 of NC_035445.2, forward strand.
TATCGGCTCTAAGTGACAGTGGGCTGGGATGGGAAGAAGCATTGCCCCAGTATCCACTGTTGTTTTTAATATTTTTCACTATTTCATGTAACCGGTATTTGTTAGTTATGATTTTATTAAACTGATTGTGATATATCTATGAAAAAAGGTGATGTTTATGATCAGGATAAAATAAATCTTGAAATCTTGTTAACGAATACTTCAACTATGATTAGGGTTTAATTTCTATAACATGCGTGATTTAATATTGTACAATCGCATGTTAAAGAATATTGTACGTTAACCTTCCCCTAGAGATGTAAAACTTCTTATAATATTTATTTAGATATAAAAAAACTTTTTTATTACCCTTTTCTGTTTTTTTTTTTTTTTTTCTCATTGTTTACTTAGGAAGGTGTTGTGGGTAGAGGTGCACAAAAAAACTGGAATCGGAAAAAAAAAAAAAAAAAAACGGTTTTTTCTTACCGGGAATCGTATCTGACCCTACCCACCGGGTATGCATAGGGTATAGATTTCTATCTAAAACCGTACCCAGAACCGGACCCGATTTATACCCGTTTGTACCCGAGTTTGTTTAATACCCGGACCGGTAATTTGTACCCGTACCCGGTTTTTTTATACCCGGAACTGGGTTTTCCAAATACCCGAATACATGTTCATGTTAATTGATTGGTACATGTTTTTATTTTATAGTTTAATAATGAAATATTGTGATTTTTAGTTATCATATTAATTTGTTTTAGCCGATCTTAGTTTTATTTTTGTAGTAGACTTCATTAAATGTTCCATTCTTAAAAGGATTGTTTGCAACAAATATAAAAGTTAAGCCATCTTAGAAGCAAGCTTTGATTGCAACATAAAATAAAAGCTATCAGAGTTCAGAAGAGTTAGGCAACGAATTGCTAGATCTTAAGAGACCAAGAAACAAATAAGTGATAATAGGGTGGTGTATAAGTGCATTATCTATCAAGAAAAGTGTTGTATGAACATGCAACGGTGATGGAAGTTCGTACAACACTTCAAATTGAACCTGCCCCGAAACCGTTTTTTAAGTAATTGTAACGGGTTTTTTTTTTCAATACGCGAAATACCTGGTTTTTAATACCCGGTTTTTGAAGAACCAGTTCCACACCCGACTCGAAACCGGGTATACTTGGTATGTTTTTTTATGCTAGGAACCCGAATCGGGTTCTTTCAACACCTGGTATAGGTAATAACCGACCATACCCGTAACTGGTTCCATAACCGGAACCGAGTATTGAAAAAACCTGGTTTTTATGCTAGGAACCAGAACCGAAACCGAAACCGGAACTGGTTCTTTCAATATCCGGTATAAGTGATACCCGACCATACCCGGAACCGGTTCCAGGGGTATTGAAAAAACCCGGTTTATGCACCTCTATGTGGTGGTCCTCTTAGTGGTTGTTCTTGGGTCATTCTTTGGGCTTCAATGATGTGAGAACTTGAATGGGGTCCATTTTACATGATTGGAAAATGTAAGAAGTAGAGTTGCACATTTCGGGTTTTTTTTTCAAACCCGGATCTTGGTATGGTTAACAAACTCAAAAACCGGACATCGCAATACTCGGGTCAGGTATGGAACCGGGTTTGGAAGAGGAAGTGTTCGCGTTTTTTCGCTTCCGGTTCCAAGGTTTGATCGGGTAGGGTCGGGATATTCGGTTGAACCTGGTTTTTAATCATAGGGTAGACCCGGAAGATACCTGATCGGTAGGGACGGGTACGGAATGGGATTGGGAATACCCAGGTTTTTAATACCCGGTTTCAGGGTTTTTCTTTCGGGTAGGGTATAACACCCAGTTTTTTTTTCCACCTCTAGTAAGAACTTTAAAGAACCAAAAAATCGTATCAAGGCCGAAGCCTGTAAACGAGGGTTTGGATCTTGTGGAAAAACTTGGGAAACAGTCCTGCAAAACAGAAAACCGTTAGGCTCGTCGCAGAGATGGGAGGGCCCCTCTGCGACCACCCTCCGGCGTGAGGATAAGTATTGGTAGAGAGAGAAATTAGAGAGAGAAAATAAGGACGAAGGTTTAGAAAATCGTACTTGGCTTTGTACTTAGCGGGGTATTTATAATAGTCAGCTGAGATGACGTCATTCGTCCAGACGCACTTGAATGGAGGTTCGTCTCCGGAGGTGCTTGGTGTGGAACGGACATGTTTCAGATGTCCGTCCCAGTGGAGTCCGGTTCGTCCCAAGGACCATGTCCAGTTTCGGATATGTATCTTCAAGTCCCCTAGTTTGTTAAGTCTTGGTAGAGACTTTGCAAACTGTAGTTTTAAGCTTTTGTCTTATGCGGATGACGTGTCGTTGCTGGAGTGGTTTAAATAAATGATGTGGTGTGTTTTGAGTGGCGGTGATGTGGCGTGGGTGACTTGTGTGATTTTTCCGTCAGTCACCCGTCCGTAATTGTGACGAATCCTTGTGTAGGAATTCGTGGGAGCACGCTTGAAGTGACGGTTTGATTTGACACCCCCTTAACCGACTCAAATTTTCTATAAATTCACCTATTTTCACTTTTTCCTTCTTATCTTTCTTGCTCTCTCTACTGTGATCCTCTTTATCTTCTTCTTCTTCTTCTTCGGAGAAAGGTGCGTTCCTTTCTGTTTATCTTTAAAACATGGCCCCTGGTAAGGATAATCTTGCGGATAGCGTGAGTGTACTTACCCCACGTCAGTTTGACAAGTTTATTAGAGAATATAGGATTCCCTTAGACCTTCATCCGGTCCTCCCTTCCAGAACGGAGGCCATATATCCATTCCGTCAAGGGAAGTTTCCCTTTTACACTCGTGTCTGTAACTTTGCCAACTATAGGGTTCCTTTCTCTCGCTTCTTGATTAGGGTTTTACAATTTTTTAGGGTTCATGTTTGTCAGGTTAACCCATTTGGTCTTAGCCGTATTAACCATTTTGAAATTTCTTGCCGGGCCCTCGATCAGAAACCGGACTTAAACGTTTTCCGATATTTTTATGAGTTTATCACGGCCGGAGACTGGTACACATTTGCACATCGGAAGAATGTCCCTTCCCCGTCCTCTAATGAGCGGTCTAGTTTGAAAAACTGGAAGGACAATTTTTTCTGGTTAGACGACCGCTGTCTTCCGGAGGACATGAGGTGGCGTTTTAAAGACCAGTCGATGTCCTTCGATCTTGACGAAGACTTTGTTTTTAATGAGAGTCTAGTCCGTGCCCTGATTGAGCATCAATCTCCTATTCGTCCTCTTCCCGAGCATTTTCTTTGGTTAGGTCGAGTTAGTTTTTCTTGGGCCCAAGGGGATAAGGATTGGCCGATTATTTGCCGAAAGCGTGATCGTAAGTTTCGGCTCTTTACATCCCCTTAGGCACCATTACTGATTTATTTTACTAACTCTCTTTTTGTTTTGGGGATGCAGGTGTCGCGATGTCTCTTCTTGATGCTCTAAAGGTTCCGAACATGGATGTTTTTGATCTCGACTTTGAGGAACAAGGAGCGGAGGACGTCCCGTTGATGAAGCAGGTGGTGTCTTCGGCTCATTCGATCCGCCCACTGACGGATCCGAATGTGACTGGTTCGCCTGTTGCTGAAGCAACTTTTTCTGTCCCTCAAAGTTCAACCGAAAAAGTTATTACCAAAGCTGCCTCTTTTATTCCGACATCTTCAAAGGATGCTGGTGATTTATCTGGATCTCAAGTGGGCAAAAAGTCTATCCTTGATGACGTGGATGATGATCCGGAGATTCGTAGTTTGGACGAGGCGCTCCAATTTCGGCCTTCCTCTTTGAAAAGTAAAGGTACTGAGTTGGGTGCGGACCTGATGATTCGATCTCGTAAGAGAAAAAACGAACCGATACAAATACGCTCCACCGATCCTCTTCCAGCGCCAAAGTTGAAGAAAACAAAGAAAGGTTCTCATTCTGAAGGTAACGTAATGGAGGAACTGGACGAACATCTTACCGGAGGTAAGTTTTCCAGGGAGGAAGCCGCTTTGGCTCGTAATAAACCGACTCCCGCCTATTCAGGTGGCTTTGTTCCTGATAGCGAAGTGGAGAGCATGGAAGTGGAAAATCTGGTGGATACGGATAAGGGAAAAGCCCATAGTGAGCCGAAGGTGGTGACTTTTTCAGGTACGCGTTTGGGCTCATCCTTGGGTCCGGATTGTTTTTGTAACACCTCGAAAAATTTCGTCCAATAATGTCTTGACACGTGTCATAAGGTTCCGGTATGTGAAAATGAACTTTAGAGGGACTAAAAGTGACAAACAATGAAAACTATGGAACGTAAGGGTCCAAAGTGTCAACAATGGATAAATAGACTCTATGATAACCCTACATAATGTTTATAACCTTAAACGGATGGTTCATGGATCATACGACGCGGAAATTGCACAAAAGTGAGGAATTACAAACTATAGGGGCCAAAAGTGTCAACATGTTGAATTTAAACCTCTGAGTGAACTTTTGGCAGACCCGAAGCTTTGAGAAGCTAAAATATACTCACTAGAATATGTGGTTAAAATTTCGTGAAGTTTCGTCAACGTATGAGAAAGTTATGGCCAAAACCGTACTTGAAGGACTAAAAGCGTCAACGTCGAATTTCGTGGCTTTTCGGTTGAGCGCAAAGTTATCCGAGGACATTACCATGTTGGTAAAATTCCTAAGGTTCCTAAAAACCAGATTCGAGAGTTTACGAGTCAAGATTCGTGGCCAAATCATCGCAACTAAAGTACAGGGACCGAAACTGCCACAAATGGGCAAACTTTGGGACTGCAAACCCCAGGCGCCCGCCTGAGGTCCTACGCGGGCCGCGACCCAGCGCCCAGCTCCGGATTTCGCGAACAGCAGCGATTTGGGTCCGATTTTGAATGGTAACCAGCTGTTTTTCACCTCCTTAAGCTCCAATGAGATGCCATGCATGCCTAGGCCACAGTAACCTCCTTACAAACATCAAAATTCAGCTTTAAATCAGATTGTTCATCCATTTCTTGGACATTTTCGTAGTAACCAAGAAGCTCATTTGCAAGAACTCTCTCTCAAGCATTTCTGGAGCATTCCTGGACATCAAGGCCGATTACTAGTGTCATCTAAGCTTCCATAGGACCTTTGTAAGCTTCTAATTCGATCTCTAGTTCGTTCTTACATCAAATATTAGTAAAAGTCAAACTATTTGTTCATAAACTTTGACTTTCTGATTAAACGAATTTCTCTCAGTCATTTCTCGAATTGAAACCAGATATAGGTTGGTAATTACGTGGGAAACAAACCCTCAAAAGGGTATTATCTGAATCCCACTATATGCATGCTAATTGTCGAGTCAAACGTGATTCTAAAAAGTCAACAGAAGTGATTTTTGAGAAAAATAGCTTAAATGGTAATATAAATGACATGCAATCTGTTTGATCATCATAGATAGCTTTATAATGAAAATAAGAATGTGTTTTACCACGATCAACTCGACAATCTTTAGTATAAATACGAATCGGAACCGAAAGTCCTATAAAACGACTATTTCGTAGACTATCGATTCGGATTCGTACATGCATGTTTGAAATCTGTATTGGAAAGCATTTTTGACCATTTTTATTTTGGTAAAACTTTCTGGAATTTTTGTTGCTTAAGTCTATACATAGCCGATTCATTAGCATGTTTCCGATTATGCTTAAAAGTTGACTATTTTGCCCTTTTTTTGATATAAAACGTGATTTTTGGAAAAGTGAAAGAGTAGAAATCTTTATTTTTAATATATAAACTTGCACCGAAAATTTCGGATCAGTTGGTGGTCCAGATTTTTAGTTATGGCCATTAGCGTAAAACTATATTATAAAGTTACATAAACGGTCCTTTTCGCGTAGAACCCATTTCTGGCCACGTTTTGATACAAAACTTTTTACCAACTGATGATATATAATATTTTGAGATTTTAGATGATTTTTAATTAATTTTTGGCTGAACGGATCTTAGATCGCTTAGTTATTTCGGTTTATGTCGGTTTTGACCGTTTAAGCCATAAAACGAGTTTTATACATCCTTTTGACCCGAAACCTTTTCCTACTGATTTTATATGTTAAATAAATTATTTTGAGCCTTCTGGAAATATAAAAATCTCAGCTTTCATATATAAACCCGGAAACGGCTCTAAATCGCATTTTTAGCGTTTTAAGCGCATAGTAAGCGTTATACTCGTTTTAAACATATAAGACTTATACCTACTGATGTGTTTAGCATATTTTCATGTAATAACAGTAAATATAAGTATATGAACTCAGATTTCCAGTTTTGGCAGTTTTAGCCCTTGTGAAATTACTAAAATACCCCTACGGTGCATAGTTTGGTTTTAAATGATAGATTTGATATATGGGTCATACCCTACTGTTATAACATGTTAAATTAAGTATATTTACTGTATGAACCAGACCCGAAACTCAGACTTTTAATTTTACTCTTTTATGATCTTTTAAATGACCAAAATGCCCTTCTAAGGCATAAATTGAGTTTAAACTTATTCCGGGCAATATGGAAATAACTTACTGATGTTGTATCATATTTAAAGCATATTATCTCAGGAAACTTTCATTTGATTCTTTTGGCTACCCGTAACGCCCTTTTTGCGTTCGGTTCGGTTTACGGAACTAGTTTGCGTAAATTGACCGAAACGGGTCAAACGATATCATTTTTATTTCAAAATCCAGAATGTATTTAGTATACCCATATTATACAAGTATTCAAACTTGTCGGGTCTAAATCACACTCTATCCGGTCTTTCGCTTAATCGTGCGCTTGAACCGTATCATTCTTAAAACTAACCGGTCAAAGCTTAGGCTTAAATAAAAGACCCGTTAGGAATCTAATAGGTTAATTATAAACCTTTGTTCCAGATTAGGAGGCCCAGTAAAAGCTACCACTCTTACCGTTTGTGTTACATACTTGCTCAGGTAAATACATTTTGACTTATTTTCCCTATACGGGCTTGGGGTACGGTATTTAAAATACCGCTTGATCGGGCGCACAAGTCCTGCACCTTATAGGTGTACAGTCTTGAATAGCTTGTGCGACTCGTTTAAACAGTCTTGTCTTACTTTAGGCTTTGGGGGGTTATTGACCGTGTCCCGGATATCCTTGGCATTATCTTACGAGATGGCCACGACCAGAGCACGGGGTGTAGGCGTACACTCGGCGTGTATAACTCTTTAATGTGGTGTGTCATTTAATCTTTAGCCCGGACAGCAGATCCCGGGCCACCAAAGATACGAGTGCATGTAAATCGTTCACAAGTTTATATTGTATAATTATCCCAAGTTAATAAAAATATTTATGCCTTGTGCATTTAAATCAATTTTCAATCATTTTCAAAATGAGTCAGTCGATTTGTATTTACCAGTGTAAACTGACGTATTTTTCCCAAAAGGTTAAGTGCAGGTACTATACGAAATAGGCTGGCTGTTTTCCTAAGAGCGTCCACTATAGTCTCGCAAGCTCGGACGACAAAATATCTGTTGAACAATTTTTATCTTATTTTATTGATCCGCCTGTGGATCCGTTTCAACTACTGTGATATTTATTATTGCACTTTTTTTAAAAGTTGAAATGTATCTATTCTGCTTCCGCTGTGCATTATTATATTGTGTTGATTGTCTATGACGATGCCAACTACGTCACTGTACCCCACACCGGGCCCACCGGTGACACGTGGAAATCGGGGTGTGACAGGTTGGTATCAGAGCCAACGCTGAGTGAATTAAACACTAGCCTTTTGTGTTTGATCTCAGTTACACAATTGCACATTCCTCGATTTTCGAGTCTAGTCAAAGAACTTAGGAAATGTTCAACATTTCGTTTATTTAACTTTATTTTTTTTTTTTTGCTTTGTCTTATATTTTGTTGTGCAACTTGTTTAATTTTTGACAGGTTCATCATGCCGCCACGTATGCGAGGACGAGGAGGATTCGCCACATCGCACGATCATGAGGCAGGACCCTCACACAGGCGAGCTCCATCAGCTTCACACAACACCGCAGCCAACGATCTTTGGAGATCATTTGCCGAGCCAGCCAGGCACTCGGTATCTGCGAGCACTTCGCCATCACTACCCCAATCATTTGGGCCCCACTCGGAAAATGGGCCCCATGGTTCCCATGGATCTTATATACCTCTTCATCAGTCACCTCACCACTACCCAGCACCAGCTTATCAGGGCCTATACAACCCTAACGCTTTCTTGGATGAGCCAGTGGGTCATAACCCACTAGGACCGGAGGACCACTTTCCTGGTGATCACGAGATGGAAGTTGATGGAGACACGGACCCTTCACTGGCACCGTCAGGTACGCCCAACCATCCCATCGAGATATCGGATGGGTCACCATTTAGGGGATCACCCTATAATGGTGTTGATAGCTTTCAGGAGAGGTTTCGGCAGCACGATTGGTATTACACCCCCAGCCGCCACAACTCTCCGATGCTCCAGTCTCACCATGGATCGCCGGTGCACTCGCAGCACCACTCTCAGCAGCAGCAGCTTCAGCAGCAGCCGCCTCTACAGCAGGACCTATTTGAGGCCCTCTGGCGCGACGTGATCACTCCGTCGCCACCGCCGCCACCAGTTTTACCTCCTCCGCCTCAGAGGCCAAGGAGGAATGCGCGTATGTCTACGCGCGGAGGGATTCGCATAGGCACCCCTCCACACGTTGGTAGCAGCCGCTACACGCCTCTTCACGAGGAGTCCGAGACGGGAGAGTCTCCGCATCCCGTATCGGAGGTCACTTCAGTACCGATCCCGCCTCTGCCGCCGCAGAACTATGGAGAGCCGATTCCGGCTTACGCGAGCGCAGCCCAGTTTAACCCGTTCGAGCAGGTTTTCCCCCAGGGTTACGATTACACAGGAGACCCTTATTGGCAAGCTGTAAACTACAGCTCGCTCCCACCTAGTGGTCCATTTGGAGACACTTGGACTGCTGGGCAGTCTACTTTTGGTTACCCTCCGGGTTACCAGCAGCCACAGCCACCACAGCCGCAGCAGTACCAGCCACCGCCACCGGCGCCTATGATGTCGCCGCCGCAGGTTCAAGAAATCCTGCATGGGATTAACAGCATGCGACGTGAGTTGCAACACGAGATGCGAGCTGATCGCCGACGCAACAGTGGTATGTTCAAGAAGGTGTTTGACTTGCTCAAGGGTAAGAGTAAGAAGGATCATTGAATCCTTTGATTGTTATCTCATTACTCATGTCCCTGCGTGGACATCTATTTCCTTATTCTACCCCTGTGTGGGTATGTTGTTCTGTTAACCCCTGCGTGGGTTTGTTTTATTTTAATTATTGTTGTTAGTTGTTTAGCCCCTGCGCGGGCATGTTATTCATGTTATTTGAATTAAAGTCCCGTTTAGGGCAAAGATGTACTAGTACCTTATTTAAAATTTGAAATGGTTAATTTGAATTTCTCATTTTATTTATGTGCATGAATTTAATAATTAAAATAATGGAAAATATCAATTTTTATTTGATTTACCATTTTAATAAGAATCTTAGTAAGGTATAACCTAGCTTGAATGCCTTATTAACAGGCCTGGCCATGATGGTAAAACCTGGTTGAAAAGATTCAACTCCCTGTTAACATCTGAAAACATGTTAACATTCCTGGCCAACCGTGATCTGTAGAATCACACAAGCCACCCTTTTTAATAAATTATCTACAGATTATATCTGTATACAAGTCTATTAATGACTTGATACCTACGGGTTATGACTATGTCATATAGTGGCAGTTGTGGTTTATGACTCCCTGCCTAGTAAAGGATTATTTGTTTAATTATACAATTTATAATCCTATAAAAATCTAAATTTATAATTTAGTAACTGTCCATGTGACTAGGCCTATGGTGCCAATATATATATTTTCATTCCTTGATTGCTAATAAGAGCTTGAATGAAATTTATTAAATTAACTGCTAAGGTTCTTGATACCATGGTTAATAAATCGTCTAGAACGATAATACTGTTAGGTTCTAAATAGACCTTGTCCTTTATTGTAGCTTAAAGCTACAATGGCCAAATCGGAGGAGACCAACAGTCATTCTGGGGAACACTCAGATAATGCAAAGATTCACGTCACCGGTGCAGAGTTGCAAACACTGATAGATAACGCTGTTGCCAAAGCGATGGATAGGCAATTCAGGGAATCTAGTGGTACTCGGAGTAGGACCCGAACAGTAACGCACGTAAAGCCCAAGACTCATTCTGAGGCTCATAGTAAGCCGCCTTCTAAAAAGGATGAGCCGAAGAAGGATGAGGATGATAATCACTCCTCCAACCACAGCAGCATCCCAAAGCAAGAAGTTAAGATAAAGCATGATACGCACAGCAGGTCCTGTACGTACAAGTATTTCGTATCTTGCAAGCCCAGAGATTTCACTGGGGAAAAGGGGGCCGTCGATTGTATGACATGGATTGATGAGATGGATACTGTGGTTGATATCAGCGGGTGTGCTGATAGGGATGTTGTGAAGTACGCGTCCCAGTCGTTCAAGGGTGACGCGTTAGCATGGTGGAAGTCGCTTCTACAAGCTACTGGAAAGACCGCTCTGTATAGCATGTCATGGGAACAGTTTGTGGCCCTGATCAAGGAGAACTTCTGCCCGCAGCATGAGGTTGAAAGAATTGAATCGGACTTTGTATCTCTGGTTATGAAGAATCTCGATTGTCAAGCGTATCTTACTACGTTCAACACCTTATCCCGGTTAGTGCCTTATCTGGTGACCCCGGAGCCGCGTAGGATTGCTCGATTTATTGGGGGTCTGGCACCGGAGATAAAGGCAAGCGTCAAGGCTTCAAGGCCTACTACATTTAGATCAGTAGCTGATCTATCCCTCTCCCTCACTCAAGATGTCGTCAGACTTAGAGCTATGAAGAGCTCGGAGGAAAACAAAAGGAAACGTGAGGATGACACCTCACGAAGATCTGAGAAACGACACAAGGGAAACAACGACCATAGGAAAGGGTCGGGGTTCAAGAAAGGGGATCAGTCGGGTGAGAAACCCAAATGCAAGGTTTGTAAGAGGCATCATTTTGGGAGATGCAGGCAGGAGTCTAAGTCCCAGTCTTTCGAGAAACGTTGTGGGATCTGCAAGTCCACAGATCATAAAGCTGTGGATTGCAAGAAAATGAAGGATGCAACCTGTTTTGGTTGCAACGAGAAAGGGCACATTCGGCCAAACTGCCCAAAGAATGCGAAGAAAGCTGATGATGGGAAGAAGACTAATGCGAGAGTCTTCCGAATGGACGCCAAGGAGGCAGTTCTTGACGACAACGCCATTACGGGTACGTTTCTTGTAAATGATGTTTTTGCTAGAGTCTTGTTTGATTCAGGAGCTGATAAGTCGTTTGTAGATGATAAGTTTTGTAAATTGTTGAACCTTCCTGTTAAAACCTTAAGTGTGAAATATGAGGTGGAATTAGCCGATGGAACTATAGAAACCGCCTCGACTGTTCTAGATGGATGTGTTATATCCATTAGGAATCATTCTTTCCCGTTATCCTTGCTTCCCTTTAAGCTAGCCGGATTCGACATAGTGATAGGCATGGATTGGTTGTCGAGTAACCAAGCCCAGATTCTGTGCAACAAAAAGCAAGTAGTAGTTAAGACTCCGTCTGGTGAGTCACTTACTATTCAAGGAGATACCCAGCATGGATTGCCTGAGCAAGTATCCATGCTCAAGGCATCCAGGTGCATGCAGAAAGGATGTGTCATTTATATGGCACAAGTTACCATTGATGAGCCGAAGCCGAAGATTGAGGATATCCCTGTTATCTCGGAATATCCTGAAGTGTTTCCTGAAGAACTACCCGGTTTGCCACCGGATAGGCAAGTAGAGTTTCGGATAGATATCATTCCAGGCGCAGCACCTGTAGCAAGAGCACCATACAGATTGGCACCAACGGAGATGAAGGAGTTGAGGACACAGTTGGATGACTTGTTAGCTAAAGGTTTTATTAGACCTAGCTCATCTCCTTGGGGAGCACCAATCTTGTTCGTTAAAAAGAAGGATGGGTCGATGCGTCTGTGCATCGATTATCGTGAGCTTAACAAGGTCACTATCAAGAATAGATACCCGTTACCCAGGATCGACGATCTGTTCGATCAGTTGCAGGGAGCAAGCTATTTCTCCAAGATCGACCTGAGGTCAGGTTATCATCAGTTGAAGGTCAAGGATGAAGACGTACACAAGACCGCGTTTAGGACTCGTTATGGACATTACGAGTTCCTAGTGATGCCGTTTGGGCTCACTAACGCACCAGCCGCGTTCATGGATCTCATGAATCGCGTCTGCAAGCCTTATTTAGATAAGTTCGTCATCGTCTTTATTGATGACATTCTTATCTACTCGAAGAGCCAAGCTGACCATGAGAAACACCTTCGCTGTATTCTCAAACTTCTGTATCAAGAAAAGCTTTATGCCAAATTTTCGAAGTGTGAATTTTGGCTTCGAGAAGTCCAATTCCTTGGACATGTAGTAAGCGAGCGTGGTATCCAAGTAGATCCCGCTAAAGTAGAAGCAGTCATGAACTGGCAGGAGCCGAAGACTCCCACCGAGATTCGCAGTTTCCTTGGATTGGCAGGATATTATAGGCGATTTATTGAAAACTTTTCTAGGATTGCTGCGCCCCTAACTTCATTGACCCGTAAGAAGATTAAGTTTGATTGGGGCCCTAAGCAGCAGGAATCCTTCGATATCTTGAAGAAGAAGTTGAGCAATGCGCCAGTGTTGACATTGCCTGATGGAATAGAGGAATTTGTGGTGTATTGTGACGCATCACATACGGGCATGGGTTGCGTACTCATGCAGAAAGGCAAAGTCATTGCCTACGCTTCTCGACAGCTAAAGGTGCACGAGAAGAACTACACCACCCACGATTTGGAATTGGGTGCAGTTGTATTTGCTTTAAAGCTATGGAGACATTACTTGTACGGAACCAAGTGCATAATATATTCGGATCACAAGAGTCTTCAACACTTGTTCAATCAGAAGGAATTGAACATGCGTCAAAGACGTTGGATGGAAACTCTAAATGATTATGACTGCGAGATAAGATACCATCCAGGTAAGGCAAATGTAGTTGCCGACGCCTTAAGCAGAAAGGAAAGGGTGAAACCAATCAGGATCAATGCCAAGCGCATTGAAATAAGAAATAATTTGAATGAAAGGGTGTTAGCTGCACAGAAGGAAGCTGTGCTGGAAGCTAACTATCCTGCAGAAAAGTTGGGAGTAACTGAGGAGCAGTTATCCTACGACAAAGATGGAATGCTACGACTAAACGGACGAATATGGGTTCCAGTTTATGGAGGACTTCGGGATGTTATCCTCCAGGAAGCCCACAGCTCTAAATATTCCGTTCATCCTGGAGCTGATAAGATGTACCAGGATTTGAAAGCAAACTACTGGTGGATTGGTTTCAAAAAGTCAGTAGCTGAGCATGTAGCTAAATGCTTGACTTGTGCGCAAGTCAAGGCTGAGCATCAGAAGCCGTCAGGTTTGCTGCAACAACCTGAAATTCCCAAGTGGAAATGGGAAATGGTGACAATGGATTTCATCACCAAGTTGCCGAAGACGAAAAAGGGAAATGATACCATATGGGTCATAGTAGATAGACTGACTAAGTCAGCTCATTTTCTACCCATCAAGGAGACGTATAGCTCCGATATGTTAGCTCAATTATACGTCGATAAGATTGTAGCGCTACATGGTATACCTATATCTATTATCTCCGATAGAGATACCAGATATACGTCGCATTTTTGGAAGAGTTTCTAGCAATCGTTGGGCACTCGTTTGAATTTTAGTACGGCTTATCATCCTCAGACTGATGGTCAGAGTGAGCGTACTATTCAGACTTTGGAAGACATGCTTCGTGCATGTGCGATCGACTTGGGTGGTAGTTGGGATAAGAACCTACCACTGATTGAATTCTCCTACAACAATAGCTACCATTCCAGCATCAAGGCTGCGCCTTTTGAGGCCCTATACGGTAGAAAATGTAGATCGCCCATTTGTTGGGCCGAAGTTGGAGAAGTCCAACTGTCAGGACCAGATATCGTCTTTGAGACGACAGACAAGATCGTTCAGATTCGCGATCGTCTGAAAGCTGCCAGAGATAGGCAGAAAAGTTATGCGGATCCTAAGCGCAAAGATTTTCACTTTGATGTAGGTGAAAAAGTATTGCTTAAAGTGTCACCCTGGAAGGGTGTGATGCGATTTGGAAATAAAGGCAAGCTGAGCCCGAGATACATGGGACCTTTCGAGATTATCGAACGTGTCGGGTCAGTCGCTTATAAGTTAAACTTGCCTGAAGAGCTTAGCGCCATTCATAATGTGTTTCACATCTGTAATTTGAAAAAGTGTTTCTCTGACGAATCACTGGTTATACCGCATACAGATATACACATAGACGAAAGTTTGAAGTTCGTAGAAAAACCTTTGTTGATTGAGGATCGACAGGTAAAGAAGCTTCGAAGGAAGCACGTGCCTATTGTTAAGGTCAAATGGGATGCCCGTAGAGGTCCCGAATACACGTGGGAAGTGGAATCCACGATGCAAGAGAAATACCCTCATTTGTTTCAGTAAATCTCGAGGTCGAGATTTCTTTTAAGGGGGTGAGGATGTAACACCTCGAAAAATTTCGTCCAATAATGTCTTGACACGTGTCATAAGGTTCCGGTATGTGAAAATGAACTTTAGAGGGACTAAAAGTGACAAACAATGAAAACTATGGAACGTAAGGGTCCAAAGTGTCAACAATGGATAAATAGACTCTATGATAACCCTACATAATGTTTATAACCTTAAACGGATGGTTCATGGATCATACGACGCGGAAATTGCACAAAAGTGAGGAATTACAAACTATAGGGGCCAAAAGTGTCAACATGTTGAATTTATACCTCTGAGTGAACTTTTGGAAGACCCGAAGCTTTGAGAAGCTAAAATATACTCACTAGAATATGTGGTTAAAATTTCGTGAAGTTTCGTCAACATATGAGAAAGTTATGGCCAAAACCGTACTTGAAGGACTAAAAGCGTCAACGTCGAATTTCGTGGCTTTTCGGTTGAGCGCAAAGTTATCCGAGGACATTACCATGTTGGTAAAAGTCCTAAGGTTCCTAAAAACCAGATTCGAGAGTTTACGAGTCAAGATTCGTGGCCAAATCATCGCAACTAAAGTACAGGGACCGAAACTGCCACAAATGGGCAAACTTTGGGACTGCAGACCCCAGGCGCCCGCCTGAGGTCCTACGCGGGCCGCGACCCAGCGCCCAGCTCCGGATTTCGCGAACAGCAGCGATTTGGGTCCGATTTTGAATGGTAACCAGCTGTTTTTCACCTCCTTAAGCTCCAATGAGATGCCATGCATGCCTAGGCCACAGTAACCTCCTTACAAACATCAAAATTCAGCTTTAAATCAGATTGTTCATCCATTTCTTGGACATTTTCATAGTAACCAAGAAGCTCATTTGCAAGAACTCTCTCTCAAGCATTTCTGGAGCATTCCTGGACATCAAGGCCGATTACTAGTGTCATCTAAGCTTCCATAGGACCTTTGTAAGCTTCTAATTCGATCTCTAGTTCGTTCTTACATCAAATATTAGTAAAAGTCAAACTATTTGTTCATAAACTTTGACTTTCTGATTAAACGAATTTCTCTCAGTCATTTCTCGAATTGAAACCAGATATAGGTTGGTAATTACGTGGGAAACAAACCCTCAAAAGGGTATTATCTGAATCCCACTATATGCATGCTAATTGTCGAGTCAAACGTGATTCTAAAAAGTCAACAGAAGTGATTTTTGAGAAAAATAGCTTAAATGGTAATATAAATGACATGCAATCTGTTTGATCATCATAGATAGCTTTATAATGAAAATAAGAATGTGTTTTACCACGATCAACTCGACAATCTTTAGTATAAATACGAATCGGAACCGAAAGTCCTATAAAACGACTATTTCGTAGACTATCGATTCGGATTCGTACATGCATGTTTGAAATCTGTATTGGAAAGCATTTTTGACCATTTTTATTTTGGTAAAACTTTCTGGAATTTTTGTTGCTTAAGTCTATACATAGCCGATTCATTAGCATGTTTCCGATTATGCTTAAAAGTTGACTATTTTGCCCTTTTTTTGATATAAAACGTGATTTTTGGAAAAGTGAAAGAGTAGAAATCTTTATTTTTAATATATAAACTTGCACCGAAAATTTCGGATCAGTTGGTGGTCCAGATTTTTAGTTATGGCCATTAGCGTAAAACTATATTATAAAGTTACATAAACGGTCCTTTTCGCGTAGAACCCATTTCTGGCCACGTTTTGATACAAAACTTTTTACCAACTGATGATATATAATATTTTGAGATTTTAGATGATTTTTAATTAATTTTTGGCTGAACGGATCTTAGATCGCTTAGTTATTTCGGTTTATGTCGGTTTTGACCGTTTAAGCCATAAAACGAGTTTTATACATCCTTTTGACCCGAAACCTTTTCCTACTGATTTTATATGTTAAATAAATTATTTTGAGCCTTCTGGAAATATAAAAATCTCAGCTTTCATATATAAACCCGGAAACGGCTCTAAATCGCATTTTTAGCGTTTTAAGCGCATAGTAAGCGTTATACTCGTTTTAAACATATAAGACTTATACCTACTGATGTGTTTAGCATATTTTCATGTAATAACAGTAAATATAAGTATATGAACTCAGATTTCCAGTTTTGGCAGTTTTAGCCCTTGTGAAATTACTAAAATACCCCTACGGTGCATAGTTTGGTTTTAAATGATAGATTTGATATATGGGTCATACCCTACTGTTATAACATGTTAAATTAAGTATATTTACTGTATGAACCAGACCCGAAACTCAGACTTTTAATTTTACTCTTTTATGATCTTTTAAATGACCAAAATGCCCTTCTAAGGCATAAATTGAGTTTAAACTTATTCCGGGCAATATGGAAATAACTTACTGATGTTGTATCATATTTAAAGCATATTATCTCAGGAAACTTTCATTTGATTCTTTTGGCTACCCGTAACGCCCTTTTTGCGTTCGGTTCGGTTTACGGAACTAGTTTGCGTAAATTGACCGAAACGGGTCAAACGATATCATTTTTATTTCAAAATCCAGAATGTATTTAGTATACCCATATTATACAAGTATTCAAACTTGTCGGGTCTAAATCACACTCTATCCGGTCTTTCGCTTAATCGTGCGCTTGAACCGTATCATTCTTAAAACTAACCGGTCAAAGCTTAGGCTTAAATAAAAGACCCGTTAGGAATCTAATAGGTTAATTATAAACCTTTGTTCCAGATTAGGAGGCCCAGTAAAAGCTACCACTCTTACCGTTTGTGTTACATACTTGCTCAGGTAAATACATTTTGACTTATTTTCCCTATACGGGCTTGGGGTACGGTATTTAAAATACCGCTTGATCGGGCGCACAAGTCCTGCACCTTATAGGTGTACAGTCTTGAATAGCTTGTGCGACTCGTTTAAACAGTCTTGTCTTACTTTAGGCTTTGGGGGGTTATTGACCGTGTCCCGGATATCCTTGGCATTATCTTACGAGATGGCCACGACCAGAGCACGGGGTGTAGGCGTACACTCGGCGTGTATAACTCTTTAATGTGGTGTGTCATTTAATCTTTAGCCCGGACAGCAGATCCCGGGCCACCAAAGATACGAGTGCATGTAAATCGTTCACAAGTTTATATTGTATAATTATCCCAAGTTAATAAAAATATTTATGCCTTGTGCATTTAAATCAATTTTCAATCATTTTCAAAATGAGTCAGTCGATTTGTATTTACCAGTGTAAACTGACGTATTTTTCCCAAAAGGTTAAGTGCAGGTACTATACGAAATAGGCTGGCTGTTTTCCTAAGAGCGTCCACTATAGTCTCGCAAGCTCGGACGACAAAATATCTGTTGAACAATTTTTATCTTATTTTATTGATCCGCCTGTGGATCCGTTTCAACTACTGTGATATTTATTATTGCACTTTTTTAAAAGTTGAAATGTATCTATTCTGCTTCCGCTGTGCATTATTATATTGTGTTGATTGTCTATGACGATGCCAACTACGTCACTGTACCCCACACCGGGCCCACCGGTGACACGTGGAAATCGGGGTGTGACAGGTTGGTATCAGAGCCAACGCTGAGTGAATTAAACACTAGCCTTTTGTGTTTGATCTCAGTTACACAATTGCACATTCCTCGATTTTCGAGTCTAGTCAAAGAACTTAGGAAATGTTCAACATTTCGTTTATTTAACTTTATTTTTTTTTTTTTGCTTTGTCTTATATTTTGTTGTGCAACTTGTTTAATTTTTGACAGGTTCATCATGCCGCCACGTATGCGAGGACGAGGAGGATTCGCCACATCGCACGATCATGAGGCAGGACCCTCACACAGGCGAGCTCCATCAGCTTCACACAACACCGCAGCCAACGATCTTTGGAGATCATTTGCCGAGCCAGCCAGGCACTCGGTATCTGCGAGCACTTCGCCATCACTACCCCAATCATTTGGGCCCCACTCGGAAAATGGGCCCCATGGTTCCCATGGATCTTATATACCTCTTCATCAGTCACCTCACCACTACCCAGCACCAGCTTATCAGGGCCTATACAACCCTAACGCTTTCTTGGATGAGCCAGTGGGTCATAACCCACTAGGACCGGAGGACCACTTTCCTGGTGATCACGAGATGGAAGTTGATGGAGACACGGACCCTTCACTGGCACCGTCAGGTACGCCCAACCATCCCATCGAGATATCGGATGGGTCACCATTTAGGGGATCACCCTATAATGGTGTTGATAGCTTTCAGGAGAGGTTTCGGCAGCACGATTGGTATTACACCCCCAGCCGCCACAACTCTCCGATGCTCCAGTCTCACCATGGATCGCCGGTGCACTCGCAGCACCACTCTCAGCAGCAGCAGCTTCAGCAGCAGCCGCCTCTACAGCAGGACCTATTTGAGGCCCTCTGGCGCGACGTGATCACTCCGTCGCCACCGCCGCCACCAGTTTTACCTCCTCCGCCTCAGAGGCCAAGGAGGAATGCGCGTATGTCTACGCGCGGAGGGATTCGCATAGGCACCCCTCCACACGTTGGTAGCAGCCGCTACACGCCTCTTCACGAGGAGTCCGAGACGGGAGAGTCTCCGCATCCCGTATCGGAGGTCACTTCAGTACCGATCCCGCCTCTGCCGCCGCAGAACTATGGAGAGCCGATTCCGGCTTACGCGAGCGCAGCCCAGTTTAACCCGTTCGAGCAGGTTTTCCCCCAGGGTTACGATTACACAGGAGACCCTTATTGGCAAGCTGTAAACTACAGCTCGCTCCCACCTAGTGGTCCATTTGGAGACACTTGGACTGCTGGGCAGTCTACTTTTGGTTACCCTCCGGGTTACCAGCAGCCACAGCCACCACAGCCGCAGCAGTACCAGCCACCGCCACCGGCGCCTATGATGTCGCCGCCGCAGGTTCAAGAAATCCTGCATGGGATTAACAGCATGCGACGTGAGTTGCAACACGAGATGCGAGCTGATCGCCGACGCAACAGTGGTATGTTCAAGAAGGTGTTTGACTTGCTCAAGGGTAAGAGTAAGAAGGATCATTGAATCCTTTGATTGTTATCTCATTACTCATGTCCCTGCGTGGACATCTATTTCCTTATTCTACCCCTGTGTGGGTATGTTGTTCTGTTAACCCCTGCGTGGGTTTGTTTTATTTTAATTATTGTTGTTAGTTGTTTAGCCCCTGCGCGGGCATGTTATTCATGTTATTTGAATTAAAGTCCCGTTTAGGGCAAAGATGTACTAGTACCTTATTTAAAATTTGAAATGGTTAATTTGAATTTCTCATTTTATTTATGTGCATGAATTTAATAATTAAAATAATGGAAAATATCAATTTTTATTTGATTTACCATTTTAATAAGAATCTTAGTAAGGTATAACCTAGCTTGAATGCCTTATTAACAGGCCTGGCCATGATGGTAAAACCTGGTTGAAAAGATTCAACTCCCTGTTAACATCTGAAAACATGTTAACATTCCTGGCCAACCGTGATCTGTAGAATCACACAAGCCACCCTTTTTAATAAATTATCTACAGATTATATCTGTATACAAGTCTATTAATGACTTGATACCTACGGGTTATGACTATGTCATATAGTGGCAGTTGTGGTTTATGACTCCCTGCCTAGTAAAGGATTATTTGTTTAATTATACAATTTATAATCCTATAAAAATCTAAATTTATAATTTAGTAACTGTCCATGTGACTAGGCCTATGGTGCCAATATATATATTTTCATTCCTTGATTGCTAATAAGAGCTTGAATGAAATTTATTAAATTAACTGCTAAGGTTCTTGATACCATGGTTAATAAATCGTCTAGAACGATAATACTGTTAGGTTCTAAATAGACCTTGTCCTTTATTGTAGCTTAAAGCTACAATGGCCAAATCGGAGGAGACCAACAGTCATTCTGGGGAACACTCAGATAATGCAAAGATTCACGTCACCGGTGCAGAGTTGCAAACACTGATAGATAACGCTGTTGCCAAAGCGATGGATAGGCAATTCAGGGAATCTAGTGGTACTCGGAGTAGGACCCGAACAGTAACGCACGTAAAGCCCAAGACTCATTCTGAGGCTCATAGTAAGCCGCCTTCTAAAAAGGATGAGCCGAAGAAGGATGAGGATGATAATCACTCCTCCAACCACAGCAGCATCCCAAAGCAAGAAGTTAAGATAAAGCATGATACGCACAGCAGGTCCTGTACGTACAAGTATTTCGTATCTTGCAAGCCCAGAGATTTCACTGGGGAAAAGGGGGCCGTCGATTGTATGACATGGATTGATGAGATGGATACTGTGGTTGATATCAGCGGGTGTGCTGATAGGGATGTTGTGAAGTACGCGTCCCAGTCGTTCAAGGGTGACGCGTTAGCATGGTGGAAGTCGCTTCTACAAGCTACTGGAAAGACCGCTCTGTATAGCATGTCATGGGAACAGTTTGTGGCCCTGATCAAGGAGAACTTCTGCCCGCAGCATGAGGTTGAAAGAATTGAATCGGACTTTGTATCTCTGGTTATGAAGAATCTCGATTGTCAAGCGTATCTTACTACGTTCAACACCTTATCCCGGTTAGTGCCTTATCTGGTGACCCCGGAGCCGCGTAGGATTGCTCGATTTATTGGGGGTCTGGCACCGGAGATAAAGGCAAGCGTCAAGGCTTCAAGGCCTACTACATTTAGATCAGTAGCTGATCTATCCCTCTCCCTCACTCAAGATGTCGTCAGACTTAGAGCTATGAAGAGCTCAGAGGAAAACAAAAGGAAACGTGAGGATGACACCTCACGAAGATCTGAGAAACGACACAAGGGAAACAACGACCATAGGAAAGGGTCGGGGTTCAAGAAAGGGGATCAGTCGGGTGAGAAACCCAAATGCAAGGTTTGTAAGAGGCATCATTTTGGGAGATGCAGGCAGGAGTCTAAGTCCCAGTCTTTCGAGAAACGTTGTGGGATCTGCAAGTCCACAGATCATAAAGCTGTGGATTGCAAGAAAATGAAGGATGCAACTGTTTTGGTTGCAACGAGAAAGGGCACATTCGGCCAAACTGCCCAAAGAATGCGAAGAAAGCTGATGATGGGAAGAAGACTAATGCGAGAGTCTTCAGAATGGACGCCAAGGAGGCAGTTCTTGACGACAACGTCATTACGGGTACGTTTCTTGTAAATGATGTTTTTGCTAGAGTCTTGTTTGATTCAGGAGCTGATAAGTCGTTTGTAGATGATAAGTTTTGTAAATTGTTGAACCTTCCTGTTAAAACCTTAAGTGTGAAATATGAGGTGGAATTAGCCGATGGAACCATAGAAACCGCCTCGACTGTTCTAGATGGATGTGTTATATCCATTAGGAATCATTCTTTCCCGTTATCCTTGCTTCCCTTTAAGCTAGCTGGATTCGACATAGTGATAGGCATGGATTGGTTGTCGAGTAACCAAGCCCAGATTCTGTGCAACAAAAAGCAAGTAGTAGTTAAGACTCCGTCTGGTGAGTCACTTACTATTCAAGGAGATACCCAGCATGGATTGCCTGAGCAAGTATCCATGCTCAAGGCATCCAGGTGCATGCAGAAAGGATGTGTCATTTATATGGCACAAGTTACCATTGATGAGCCGAAGCCGAAGATTGAGGATATCCCTGTTATCTCGGAATATCCTGAAGTGTTTCCTGAAGAACTACCCGGTTTGCCACCGGATAGGCAAGTAGAGTTTCGGATAGATATCATTCCAGGCGCAGCACCTGTAGCAAGAGCACCATACAGATTGGCACCAACGGAGATGAAGGAGTTGAGGACGCAGTTGGATGACTTGTTAGCTAAAGGTTTTATTAGACCTAGCTCATCTCCTTGGGGAGCGCCAATCTTGTTCGTTAAAAGAAGGATGGGTCGATGCGTCTGTGCATCGATTATCGTGAGCTTAACAAGGTCACTATCAAGAATAGATACCCGTTACCCAGGATCGACGATCTGTTCGATCAGTTGCAGGGAGCAAGCTATTTCTCCAAGATCGACCTGAGGTCAGGTTATCATCAGTTAAAGGTCAAGGATGAAGACGTACACAAGACCGCGTTTAGGACTCGTTATGGACATTACGAGTTCCTAGTGATGCCGTTTGGGCTCACTAACGCACCAGCCGCGTTCATGGATCTCATGAATCGCGTCTGCAAGCCTTATTTAGATAAGTTCGTCATCGTCTTTATTGATGACATCCTTATCTACTCGAAGAGCCAAGCTGACCATGAGAAACACCTTCGTTGTATTCTCAAACTTCTGCATCAAGAGAAGCTTTATGCCAAATTTTCGAAGTGTGAATTTTGGCTTCGAGAAGTCCAATTCCTTGGACATGTAGTAAGCGAGCGTGGTATCCAAGTAGATCCCGCTAAAGTAGAAGCAGTCATGAACTGGCAGGAGCCGAAGACTCCTACCGAGATTCGCAGTTTCCTCGGATTGGCAGGATATTATAGGCGATTTATTGAAAACTTTTCTAGGATTGCTGCGCCCCTAACATCGCTGACTCGTAAGAAGATTAAGTTTGATTGGGGCCCTAAGCAGCAGGAATCCTTCGACATCCTGAAGAAGAAGTTGAGCAATGCGCCAGTGTTGACATTGCCCGATGGTATTGAAGAATTTGTGGTGTATTGTGATGCATCACACACTGGCATGGGCTGTGTACTCATGCAGAAAGGCAAAGTCATTGCCTACGCTTCTCGACAGCTCAAGGTGCATGAGAAGAACTACACCACCCACGATTTGGAATTGGGTGCAGTTGTATTTGCTTTGAAGCTATGGAGACATTACTTGTATGGAACCAAGTGTATAATATATTCAGATCACAAGAGTCTTCAACACTTGTTCAATCAGAAGGAATTGAACATGCGTCAAAGGCGTTGGATGGAAACTCTCAATGATTATGACTGCGAGATAAGATACCATCCAGGCAAGGCAAATGTAGTTGCCGACGCCTTAAGCAGAAAGGAAAGGGTGAAACCGATCAGATCAATGCCAAGCGCATTGAAATAAGAAATAATTTGAATGAAAGGGTGTTAGCTGCACAGAAGGAAGCTGTGCTGGAAGCTAACTATCCTGCAGAAAAGTTAGGAGTAACTGAGGAGCAGTTATCCTACGACAAAGATGGAATGCTACGACTAAACGGACGAATATGGGTTCCAGTTTATGGAGGACTTCGGGATGTTATCCTCCAGGAAGCCCACAGCTCTAAATATTCCGTTCATCCTGGAGCTGATAAGATGTACCAGGATTTGAAAGCAAACTACTGGTGGATTGGTTTGAAAAAGTCAGTAGCTGAGCATGTAGCTAAATGTTTGACTTGTGCGCAAGTCAAGGCTGAGCATCAGAAGCCGTCAGGTTTGCTTCAACAACCTGAAATTCCCAAGTGGAAATGGGAAATGGTGACAATGGATTTCATCACCAAGTTGCCGAAGACGAAAAAGGGAAATGATACCATATGGGTCATAGTAGATAGACTGACTAAGTCAGCTCATTTTCTACCCATCAAGGAGACGTATAGCTCCGATATGTTAGCACAATTATACGTCGATAAGATTGTAGCGCTACATGGTATACCTATATCTATTATCTCCGATAGAGATACCAGATATACGTCGCATTTTTGGAAGAGTTTCCAGCAATCGTTGGGCACTCGTTTGAATTTTAGTACGGCTTATCATCCTCAGACCGATGGTCAGAGTGAGCGTACTATTCAAACTTTGGAAGACATGCTTCGTGCATGTGCGATCGACTTGGGTGGTAGTTGGGATAAGAACCTACCACTGATTGAATTCTCCTACAACAATAGCTACCATTCCAGCATAAAGGCTGCGCCTTTTGAGGCCCTATACGGTAGAAAATGTAGATCGCCCATTTGTTGGGCCGAAGTTGGAGAAGTCCAACTGTCAGGACCAGATATCGTCTTTGAGACGACAGACAAGATCGTTCAGATTCGCGATCGTCTGAAAGCTGCCAGGGATAGGCAGAAAAGTTATGCGGATCCTAAGCGCAAAGATTTTCACTTTGATGTAGGTGAAAAAGTATTGCTTAAAGTATCACCCTGGAAGGGTGTGATGCGATTTGGAAAGAAAGGCAAGCTGAGCCCGAGATACATAGGACCTTTCGAGATTATCGAACGTGTCGGGTCAGTCGCTTATAAGTTAAACTTGCCTGAAGAGCTTAGCGCCATTCATAATGTGTTTCACATCTGTAATTTGAAGAAGTGTTTCGCTGACGAATCACTGGTTATACCGCATACAGATATACACATAGACGGAAGTTTGAAGTTCGTAGAAAAACCTTTGTCGATTGAGGATCGACAGGTAAAGAAGCTTCGAAGGAAGCACGTGCCTATTGTTAAGGTCAAATGGGATGCCCGTAGAGGTCCCGAATACACGTGGGAAGTGGAATCCACGATGCAAGAGAAATACCCTCATTTGTTTCAGTAAATCTCGAGGTCGAGATTTCTTTTAAGGGGGTGAGGATGTAACACCTCGAAAAATTTCGTCCAATAATGTCTTGACACGTGTCATAAGGTTCCGGTATGTGAAAATGAACTTTAGAGGGACTAAAAGTGACAAACAGTGAAAACTATGGAACGTAAGGGTCCAAAGTGTCAACAATGGATAAATAGACTCTATGATAACCCTACATAATCTTTATAACCTTAAACGGATGGTTCATGGATCGTACGACGCGGAAATTGCACAAAAGTGAGGAATTGCAAACTATAGGGGCCAAAAGTGTCAACATGTTTAATTTATACCTCTGAGTGAACTTTTGGCAGACCCGAAGCTTTGAGAAGCTAAAATATACTCACTAGAATATGTGGTTAAAACTTCGTGAAGTTTCGTCAACGTATGAGAAAGTTATGGCCAAAACCGTACTTGAAGGGACTAAAAGCGTCAACGTCGAATTTCAGGCTTTTCGGTTGAGCGCAAAGTTATCCGAGGACATTACCATGTAGGTAAATGTCCTAAGGTTCTTAAAAACCAAGATTTAGGGTTTACGAGTCAAGATGTGCCGAAACATCGCAACAAGTACAGGGACCAAACTGCCAAAATGGAAACTTTGGACTGCAGACAGGCGCCCGCCTGAGGCCTACGCGGGCCGCGACCCAGCGCCCAGCTCCGAATTCGCGAACAGCAGCGATTTGGGTCCGAATTTGAGTGGTAACCAGCTGTTTTCACCTCCTTGCTCCAATAATGCCATGCATGCCTAGGCACAGTAACCTCTCAAACATCATTCAGCTTTAAATCAGATTCATCCATTTCTTGGACATTTTCATAGTAACAAGAAGCTCTCATTGCAAGAACTCTCACAAGCATTCTGGAGCATTCTGGACATCAAGGCCGATCCTAGTGTTACTAAGCATCATAGGACCTTTGTAAGCTTCTAATTCGTCTCTAATTCGTTCTTATTATTAGTAAAAGTCAAACTGATTTGTTCATAACTTTGACTTTCTGATTAAACGAATTTCTCTCAGTCATTTCTCGAATTGAAACCAGATATATATTGGTATTTATGTGGGAAACAAACCCTCTAAAGGGCATTATCTGAATCCCACTATATGCATGCTAATTGTCGAGTCAAACGTATTTCTAAAAAGTCAACAGAAGTGATTTTTGAGAAAAATAGCTTAAATGGTAATATAAATGACATGCAATCTGTTTGATCATCATAGATAGCTTTATAATGAATATAAGAATGTGTTTTACTATGATCAACTCGACAATCTTTAGTATAGATACGAATCGGAACCGAAAGTCTTGTAAAACGACTATTTCGTAGACTATCGATTCGGATTCGTACATGCATGTTTGAAATCTGTATTGGAAAGTATTTTTGACCATTTTTATTTTGGTAAAACTTTCTGGAATTTTTGTTGTTTAAGTCTATACTTAGCCGATTCATTTGCATGTTTCCGATTATGCTTAAAAGTTGACTATTTTGCCCTTTTTGATATAAAACGTGATTTTTGGAAAAGTGAAAGGATAGAAATCTTTATTTCTAATATATAAACTTGCACCGAAAATTTCGGATCAGTTGGTGGTCCAGATTTTGAGTTATGGCCATTAGCGTAAAACTATATTCTAAAGTTACATAAACGGCCCTTTTCGCATATAACCCATTTCAGGCCACGTTTTGATACGAAACTTTTTACCAACTGATGATATATATTATTTTGGGATTTTAGATGATTTTTAATTAATTTTTGGCTGATCGTATCTTAGATCGCTTAGTTAATTCGGCTTATGTCGGTTTTGACCGTTTAAGCCATAAAATGAGTTTTACACATTCTTTGACCCGAAACCTTTTTCCTACTGATTTTATAAGTTAAATAAATTATTTTGAGCCTTCTGGAAATATAAAAATCTCAGCTTTCATATATAAACCCGGAAACGGCTCTAAATCGCATTTTTAGCGTTTTAAGCGCATAGTAAGCGTTATACTCGTTTTAAACATATAAGACTTATACCCACTGATGTGTTTAGCATATTTTCATATAATAACAGTAAGTATAAGTATATGAACTCAGGTTTCCAGTTTTGGCAGTTTTAGCCCTTGTGAAATTACTTAAATACCCCTACGGTGCATAGTTTGGTTTTAAATGATAGATTTGATATATGGGTCATACCCTACTGTTATAACATGTTAAATTAAGTATATTTTCTGTATGAACCAGACCCGAACCTCAGATTTCTAATTTGACTCTTTCATAATCTTTTAATGACCAAAATGCCCTTCTAAGGCATAAATTGAGTTTAAAATTATTCCGGGCAATATAGAACATAACTTACTGATGTTATATCATATTTAAAGCATATTATCTCAGGAAACTTGCATTTGACTCTTTTGGCTACCCGTAACGCCCTTTTTCGCGTTCGGTTCGGTTTACGTAACTAGTTTACGTAAATTGACCGAAACGGGTCAAACGTTGTCATTTTTATCTCAAAATCCAGAATGTATTTAGTATACCCATATTATACAAGTATTCAAACTTGTCGGGTCTAAATCACATTCTATCCGGTCTTTCGCTTAATCGTGCGCTTGAAACCGTATCATTCTTAAAACTAACCGGTCAAAGCTTAGGCTTAAATAAAAGACCCGTTAGGAATCTAATAGGTTAATTATAAACCTTTGTTCCAGATTAGGAGGCCCAGTAAAAGCTACCACACTTACCGTTTGTGTTACATACTTGCTCAGGTAAATACATTTTGACTTATTTTCCCTATACGGGCTTGGGGTACGGTATTTAAAATACCGCTTGATCGGGCGCACAAGTCCTGCGCCTTATGGGTGTACAGTCTTGAATAGCTTGTGCGACTTCGTTTAAACAGTCTTGTCTTACTTTAGGCTTTGGGGGGTTATTGACCGTGTCCCGGATATCCTTGGCATTATCTTACGAGATGGCCACGACCAGAGCACGGGGTGTAGGCGTACACTCGGCGTGTATAACTCTTTAATGTGGTGTGTCATTTAATTCTTAGCCCGGACAGCAGATCCCGGGCCACCAAAGATACGAGTGCATGTAAATCGTTCACAAGTTTATACTGTATAATTATCCCAAGTTAATAAAAATATTTATGCCTTGTGCATTTAAATCAATTTTTAATCATCTTCAAAATGAGTCAGTCGATTTGTATTTACCAGTGTAAACTGACGTATTTTTCCCAAAAGGTTAAGTGCAGGTACTATACGAAAATAGGCTGGCTGTTTTCCTAAGAGCGTCCACTATAGTCTCGCAAGCTCGGACGACAAATATCTGTTGAACTATTTTATCTTATTTGTATTTGATCCGCCTGTGGATCCGTTTCAACTACTGTGATATTTATTATTGCAATTTATTTAAAAGTTGAAATGTATCTATTCTGCTTCCGCTGTGCATTATTATATTGTGTTGATTGTCTATGACGATGCCAACTACGTCACTGTACCCCACACCGGGCCCACCGGTGACACGTGGAAACGGGGGGTGTGACAGGTTGGTATCAGAGCCAACGCTGAGTGAATTAAACACTATCCTAATGTGTTTAATCTCAGTTACACAATTGCACATTCCTCGATTTTCGAGTCTAGACAAAGAACTTAGGAAATGTTCAACATTTCGTTTATTTTATTTTATTTTTATTGTTAGCTTTGTCTTATATATTTTGTTGTACAACTTGTTTAAATTTTGACAGGATCATTATGCCGCCACGGATGAGAGGTCGAGGAGGATTCGCTACATCTCACGACCATGAGGCAGGACCCTCACACAGGCGAGCCCCGTCAGCTATCCACAACACTGCAGCCAATGATCTTCGGGGATCATTCGCCGAGCCGGCTAGACACTCGGTGTCTATGAGCACTTCGCCATCACTACCCCAATCATTTGGGCCCCACTCGGAGAATGGGCCCCATGGTTCTCATGGGTCTTATATACCGCTCCATCAGTCGCCTCACCAATACCCAGCACCAGTTTACCAGGGTCTGTATAACCCTGATGCTTTTGTGGATGAGCCAGTGGGTCATAACCCACTAGGACCGGAGGACCACTTTCCTGGTGATCACGAGATGGAAGTTGATGAAGACACGGACCCTTCACTACCACCGTCAGGTACGCCCAACCATCCCATCGAGATATCGGATGGGTCACCATTTAGGGGATCACCCTACAATGGTGTTGACAGCTTTCAGGAGAGGTTTCGGCAGCACGATTGGTATTACACCCCCAGCCGCCACAACTCTCCGATGCTCCAGTCTCACCATGGATCGCCGGTGCACTCGCAGCACCACTCTCAGCAGCAGCAGCTTCAGCAGCAGCCGCCTCTACAGCAGGACCTATCTGAGGCCCTATGGCGCGACGTGATCACTCCGTCGCCACCGCCACCACCAGTTTTACCTCCTCCGCCTCAGAGGCCAAGGAGGAATGCGCGTATGTCTACGCGCGGAGGGATTCGCATAGGCACCCCTCCACATGTTGGTAGCAGCCGCTACACGCCTCTTCACGAGGAGTCCGAGACGGGAGAGTCTCCGCATCCCGTATCGGAGGTCACTTCAGTACCGATCCCGCCTCTGCCGCCGCAGAACTACGGAGAGCCGATTCCGGCTTACGCGAGCGCAGCCCAGTTTAACCCGTTCGAGCAGGTTTTCCCCCAGGGTTACGATTACACAGGAGACCCTTATTGGCAAGCTGTAAACTACAGCTCGCTCCCACATAGTGGTCCATTTGGAGACACTTGGACTGCTGGGCAGTCTACTTTTGGTACCCTCCGGGTTACCAGCAGCCACAGCCACCGCAGCCGCAGCAGTACCAGCCACCGCCACCGGCGCCTATGATGTCGCCGCCGCAGGTTCAAGAAATCCTGCATGGGATTAACAGCATGCGACGTGAGTTGCAACACGAGATGCGAGCTGATCGCCGATGCAACAGTGGCATGTTCAAGAAGGTGTTTGACTTACTCAAGGGTAAGAGTAAGAAGTATCATTGAATCCTTTGATTGTTAGCTCTTTTACTCATGTCCCTGCGTGGACATTTATTCCTGTATTCTACCCCTGCGTGGGTATATTTCTCTTATTCTACCCCTGCGAGGGTATGTTGTTCTGTTAACCCCTGCGTGGGTTTGTTTTATTTTATTTTAATTGTTGTTGTTAGTTGTTTAGCCCCTGCGCGGGCATGTTATTCATGTTATTGGAATTAAAGTCCCGTTTAGGGCAAAGATGTACTAGTTACCTTATTTGAAATTTGAAATGGTTAATTGGAATTTCTCATTTTATTTATGTGCATGAATTTAATATTTAAATAATGGAAAATATCAATTTTTATTTGATTTGCCATTTATAAGAATCTTAGTAAGGTATAACCTAGCTTGAATGCCTTATTAACAGGCCTGGCCATGATGGTAAAACCTGGTTGAAAGGATTCAACTCCCTGTTAACATCTGAAAACATGTTAACATTCCTGGCTAAGCGTGATCTGAAAAATCACACAAGCCACCCTTTTTAATAAATTATCTACAGATTTTATCTGTATACAAGTCTATTAATGACTTGATACCTACGGGTTATGACTATGTCATATAGTGACAGTTGTGATTTATGACTCTCTGTCTAGTAAAGGATTATTTGTTTAATTATACAATTTATAATCCTATAAAAATCTAAATTTATAATTTAGTAATTGTCCATGTGACTAGGCCTATGGTGCCAATATATATATTTTCATTCCTTGATTGCTAATAAGAGCCTGAATGAAATTTATCAAATTAACTGTTAAGGTTCTTGATACCATGGTTAATAAATCGTCTAGAACGATAATACTGTTAGGTTCTAAATAGACCTTGTCCTTTATTGTAGCTTAAAGCTACAATGGCCAAATCGGAGGAGACCAACAGTCATTCTGGGGAACACTCAGATAATGCAAAAATTCACGTCACCGGTGCTGAGTTGCAAGCACTGATAGATAACGCTGTTGCCAAAGCTATGGATAGGCAATTCAGGGAATCTAGTGGTACTCGGAGTAGGACCCGAACAGTAACGCACGTAAAGCCCAAGACTCATTCGGAGGCTCATAGTAAGCCGCCTTCTAAAAAGGATGAGCCGAAGAAGGATGAGGATGATAATCACTCCTCCAACCACAGCAGCGTCCCAAAGCAAGAGATTAAGCTGAAGCATGATACGTACAGCAAGTCTGTACGTACAAGTACTTCGTATCTTGCAAGCCCAGAGATTTCACTGGGGAAAAGGGAGCCGTCGATTGTATGACGTGGATTGATGAGATGGATACTGTGGTTGATATCAGCGGGTGTGCTGATAGGGATGTTGTGAAGTACGCGTCCCAGTCGTTCAAGGGTGACGCGTTAGCATGGTGGAAGTCGCTTCTACAAGCTACTGGAAAGACCGCTCTGTATAGCATGACATGGGATCAGTTTGTAGCACTGATCAAGGAGAATTTCTGTCCGCAGCATGAGGTCGAAAGAATTGAATCGGATTTTGTGTCTCTAGTTATGAAGAATCTCGATTGTCAAGCGTATCTTACGACGTTCAACACCTTATCCCGGTTAGTGCCTTATCTGGTGACCCCGGAGCCGCGTAGGATTGCTCGATTTATTGGGGGTCTGGCACCGGAGATAAAGGCAAGCGTCAAGGCTTCAAGGCCTACTACATTTAGATCAGTAGCTGATCTATCCCTCTCCCTCACTCAAGATGTTGTCAGATTGAGAGCTTTGAAGAGCTCAGAAGAAAACAAAAGGAAACGTGAGGATGACACCACACGAAGGTCTGAGAAACGACACAGAGGGAGCAACGACCATAGGAAAGGGTCGGGGTTCAAGAAAGGAGATCAGTCGGGTGAAAAACCCAAATGCAAGGTTTGTAGGAGGCATCACTTTGGGAGATGCAGGCAGGAGTCTAAGTCCCAGTCTTTCGAGAAACGTTGTGGGATCTGCAAGTCCACAGATCATAAAGCTGTGGATTGCAAGAAAATGAAGGATGCAACTTGTTTTGGTTGCAACGAGAAAGGGCACATTCGGCCCAAACTGTCCAAAGAATGCGAAGAAGATTGATGATGGAAAGAAGACTAACGCGAGAGTCTTCAGAATGGACGCCAAGGAGGCAGTTCTTGACGACAACGTCATTACAGGTACGTTTCTTGTAAATGATGTTTTTGCTAGAGTCTTGTTTGATTCAGGAGCTGATAAGTCGTTTGTAGATGATAAGTTTTGTAAATTGTTGAACCTTCCTGTTAAAACCTTAAGTGTGAAATATGAGGTGGAATTAGCCGATGGAACCATAGAAACCGCCTCGACTGTTCTAGATGGTATGTTATATCCATTAGGAATCACTCTTTCCCGTTATCCTTGCTTCCCTTTAAGCTAGCTGGATTCGACATAGTGATAGGCATGGATTGGTTGTCGAGTAACCAAGCCCAGATTCTGTGCAACAGAAAGCAGGTGATAGTGAAGACTCCGTCTGGTGAGTCACTTACTATTCAAGGAGATACCCATCATGGATTGCCGGAGCAAGTGTCCATGCTCAAGGCATCCAGGTGCATGCAGAAAGGATGTGTCATTTATATGGCACAAGTTACCATTGATGAGCCGAAGCCGAAGATTGAAGATATCCTGTTATCTCAGAATATCCTGAAGTATTCCCTGAAGAGCTACCTGGTTTGCCACCAGATAGACAAGTAGAGTTTCGGATAGATATCATACCAGGCGCAGCACCTGTAGCAAGAGCACCATACAGATTGGCACCAACGGAGATGAAGGAGTTGAGGACGCAGTTGGATGATTTGTTAGCTAAAGGTTTTATTAGACCTAGCTCGTCTCCTTGGGGAGCGCCAATCTTGTTCGTTAAGAAGAAGGATGGGTCGATGCGTCTGTGCATCGATTACCGTGAGCTTAACAAGGTCACTATCAAGAATAGATATCCGTTACCCAGGATCGACGATCTGTTCGATCAGTTGCAAGGAGCAAGCTATTTCTCCAAGATTGACCTGAGGTCAGGTTATCATCAGTTAAAGGTCAAGGATGAAGACGTGCACAAGACCGCGTTTAGGACTCGTTATGGACATTACGAGTTCCTAGTGATGCCGTTTGGGCTCACTAACGCACCAGCCGCGTTCATGGATCTCATGAATCGCGTCTGCAAGCCTTATTTAGATAAGTTCGTCATCGTCTTTATTGATGACATCCTTATCTACTCGAAGAGCCAAGCTGACCATGAGAAACACCTTCGTGTATTCTCAAACTTCTGTATCAAGAGAAGCTTTATGCCAAATTTTCGAAGTGTGAATTTTGGCTTCGAGAAGTCCAGTTCCTTGGACATGTAGTAAGCGAGCGTGGTATCCAAGTAGATCCCGCTAAAGTAGAAGCAGTCATGAACTGGCAGGAGCCGAAGACTCCTACCGAGATTCGCAGTTTCCTTGGATTGGCAGGATATTATAGGCGATTTATTGAAAACTTTTCTAGGATTGCTGCGCCCCTAACATCGCTGACTCGTAAGAAGATTAAGTTTGATTGGGGCCCTAAGCAGCAGGAATCCTTCGACATCCTGAAGAAGAAGTTGAGCAATGCGCCAGTGTTGACATTGCCCGATGGTATTGAAGAATTTGTGGTGTATTGTGATGCATCACACACTGGCATGGGCTGTGTACTCATGCAGAAAGGCAAAGTCATTGCCTACGCTTCTCGACAGCTCAAGGTGCACGAGAAGAACTACACCACCCACGATTTGGAATTGGGTGCAGTTGTATTTGCTTTGAAGCTATGGAGACATTACTTGTATGGAACCAAGTGTATAATATATTCAGATCACAAGAGTCTTCAACACTTGTTCAATCAGAAGGAATTGAACATGCGTCAAAGGCGTTGGATGGAAACTCTCAATGATTATGACTGCGAGATAAGATACCATCCAGGCAAGGCAAATGTAGTTGCCGACGCCTTAAGCAGAAAGGAAAGGGTGAAACCGATCAGGAATCAATGCCAAGCGCATTGAAATAAGAAATAATTTGAATGAAAGGGTGTTAGCTGCACAGAAGGAAGCTGTGCTGGAAGCTAACTATCCTGCAGAAAAGTTAGGAGTAACTGAGGAGCAGTTATCCTACGACAAAGATGGAATGCTACGACTAAACGGACGAATATGGGTTCCAGTTTATGGAGGACTTCGGGATGTTATCCTCCAGGAAGCCCACAGCTCTAAATATTCCGTTCATCCTGGAGCTGATAAGATGTACCAGGATTTGAAAGCAAACTACTGGTGGATTGGTTTGAAAAAGTCAGTAGCTGAGCATGTAGCTAAATGTTTGACTTGTGCGCAAGTCAAGGCTGAGCATCAGAAGCCGTCAGGTTTGCTTCAACAACCTGAAATTCCCAAGTGGAAATGGGAAATGGTGACAATGGATTTCATCACCAAGTTGCCGAAGACGAAAAAGGGAAATGATACCATATGGGTCATAGTAGATAGACTGACTAAGTCAGCTCATTTTCTACCCATCAAGGAGACGTATAGCTCCGATATGTTAGCACAATTATACGTCGATAAGATTGTAGCGCTACATGGTATACCTATATCTATTATCTCCGATAGAGATACCAGATATACGTCGCATTTTTGGAAGAGTTTCCAGCAATCGTTGGGCACTCGTTTGAATTTTAGTACGGCTTATCATCCTCAGACTGATGGTCAGAGTGAGCGTACTATTCAAACTTTGGAAGACATGCTTCGTGCATGTGCGATCGACTTGGGTGGTAGTTGGGATAAGAACCTACCACTGATTGAATTCTCCTACAACAATAGCTACCATTCCAGCATAAAGGCTGCGCCTTTTGAGGCCCTATACGGTAGAAAATGTAGATCGCCCATTTGTTGGGCCGAAGTTGGAGAAGTCCAACTGTCAGGACCAGATATCGTCTTGAGACGACAGACAAGATCGTTCAGATTCGCGATCGTCTGAAAGCTGCCAGAGATAGGCAGAAAAGTTATGCGGATCCTAAGCGCAAAGATTTTCACTTTGATGTAGGTGAAAAAGTATTGCTTAAAGTATCACCCTGGAAGGGTGTGATGCGATTTGGAAAGAAAGGCAAGCTGAGCCCGAGATACATAGGACCTTTCGAGATTATCGAACGTGTCGGGTCAGTCGCTTATAAGTTAAACTTGCCTGAAGAGCTTAGCGCCATTCATAATGTGTTTCACATCTGTAATTTGAAAAAGTGTTTCGCTGACGAATCACTGGTTATACCGCATACAGATATACACATAGACGAAAGTTTGAAGTTCGTAGAAAAACCTTTGTCGATTGAGGATCGACAGGTAAAGAAGCTTCGAAGGAAGCACGTGCCTATTGTTAAGGTCAAATGGGATGCCCGTAGAGGTCCCGAATACACGTGGGAAGTGGAATCCACGATGCAAGAGAAATACCCTCATTTGTTTCAGTAAATCTCGAGGTCGAGATTTCTTTTAAGGGGGTGAGGATGTAACACCTCGAAAAATTTCGTCCAATAATGTCTTGACACGTGTCATAAGGTTCCGGTATGTGAAAATGAACTTTAGAGGGACTAAAAGTGACAAACAGTGAAAAACTATGGAACGTAAGGGTCCAAAGTGTCAACAATGGATAAATAGACTCTATGATAACCCTACATAATGTTTATAACCTTAAACGGATGGTTCATGGATCATACGACGCGGAAATTGCACAAAAGTGAGGAATTACAAACTATAGGGGCCAAAAGTGTCAACATGTTGAATTTATACCTCTGAGTGAACTTTTGGAAGACCCGAAGCTTTGAGAAGCTAAAATATACTCACTAGAATATGTGGTTAAAATTTCGTGAAGTTTCGTCAACATATGAGAAAGTTATGGCCAAAACCGTACTTGAAGGACTAAAGCGTCAACGTCGAATTTCGTGGCTTTTCGGTTGAGCGCAAAGTTATCCGAGGACATTACCATGTTGGTAAAGTCCTAAGGTTCCTTAAAACCAAGATTCGAGGGTTTACGAGTCAAGATTCGTGGCCAAATCATCGCAACTAAAGTACAGGGACCGAAACTGCACAAATGGGCAAACTTTGGGACTGCAGACCCCAGGCGCCCGCCTGAGGTCCTACGCGGGCCGCGACCCAGCGCCCAGCTCCGGATTTCGCGAACAGCAGCGATTTGGGTCCGATTTTGAATGGTAACCAGCTGTTTTTCACCTCCTTAAGCTCCAATGAGATGCCATGCATGCCTAGGCCACAGTAACCTCCTTACAACATCAAATTCAGCTTTAAATCAGATTGTTCATCCATTTCTTGGACATTTTCATTGTAACAAGAAGCTCATTTGCAAGAACCTCTCAAGCATTTCTGGAGCATTCTGGACATCAAGGCCGATTTACTAGTGTCACTAACATCCATAGGACCTTTGGTAAGCTTCTAATTCGATCTCTAGATCCGTTCTTGCATTTATTATTGCTAAAAGTCAAACTGATTTGTTCATAAACTTTGACTTTCTGATTAAACGAATTTTACTCAGTCATTTCTCGAATTGAAACCAGATATAGTTTGGTATTATGTGGGAAACAAACCCTCTAAAGGGTATTATCTGAATCCCACTATATGCATGCTAATTGTCGAGTCAAACGTGATTCTAAAAAGTCAACAGAAGTGATTTTTGAGAAAAATAGCTTAAATGGTAATATAAATGACATGCAATCTGTTTGATCATCATAGATAGCTTTATAATGAATATAAGAATGTGTTTTACCACGATCAACTCGACAATCTTTAGTATAGATACGAATCGGAACCGAAAGTCTTGTAAAACGACTATTTCGTAGACTATCGATTCGGATTCGTACATGCATGTTTGAAATCTGTATTGGAAAGTATTTTTGACCATTTTTATTTTGGTAAAACTTTCTGGAATTTTTGTTGTTTAAGTCTATACTTAGCCGATTCATTGCATGTTTCCGATTATGCTTAAAAGTTGACTATTTTGCCCTTTTTTGATATAAAACGTGATTTTTGGAAAAGTGAAAGGATAGAAATCTTTATTTCTAATATATAAACTTGCACCGAAAATTTCGGATCAGTTGGTGGTCCAGATTTTGAGTTATGGCCATTAGCGTAAAACTATATTCTAAAGTTACATAAACGGCCCTTTTCGCGTATAACCCATTTCTGGCCACGTTTTGATACGAAACTTTTTACCAACTGATGATATATAATATTTTGGGATTTTAGATGATTTTTAATTAATTTTTGGCTGATCGGATCTTAGATCGCTTAGTTATTTCGGCTTATGTCGGTTTTGACCGTTTAAGCCATAAAATGAGTTTTATACATCCTTTGGACCCGAAACCTTTTCCTACTGATTTTATATGTTAAATAAATTATTTTGAGCCTTCTGGAAATATAAAAATCTCAGCTTTCATATATAAACCCGGAAACGGCTCTAAATCGCATTTTTAGCGTTTTAAGCGCATAGTAAGCGTTATACTCGTTTTTAAACATATAAGACTTATACCTACTGATGTGTTTAGCATATTTTCATATAATAACAGTAAGTATAAGTATATGAACTCAGGTTTCCAGTTTTGGCAGTTTTAGCCCTTGTGAAATTACTAAAATACCCCTACGGTGCATAGTTTGGTTTTAAATGATAGATTTGATATATGGGTCATACCCTACTGTTATAACATGTTAAATTAAGTATATTTCTGTATGAACCAGACCCGAACCTCAGACTTTCTAATTTTACTCTTTTATAATCTTTTAATGACCAAAATGCCCTTCTAAGGCATAAATTGAGTTTAAACTTATTCCGGGCAATATAGAACATAACTTACTGATGTTATATCATATTTAAAGCATATTATCTCAGGAAACTTGCATTTGATTCTTTTGGCTACCCGTAACGCCCTTTTTGCGTTCGGTTCGGTTTACGTAACTAGTTTGCGTAAATTGACCGAAACGGGTCAAACGTTGTCATTTTTATCTCAAAATCCAGAATGTATTTAGTATACCCATATTATACAAGTATTCAAACTTGTCGGGTCTAAATCACATTCTATCCGGTCTTTCGCTTAATCGTGCGCTTGAACCGTATCATTCTTAAAACTAACCGGTCAAAGCTTAGGCTTAAATAAAAGACCCGTTAGGAATCTAATAGGTTAATTATAAAC
Organism: Helianthus annuus; assembly: GCF_002127325.2. Lineage (NCBI taxonomy): Eukaryota > Viridiplantae > Streptophyta > Magnoliopsida > Asterales > Asteraceae > Helianthus > Helianthus annuus. The sequence continues at coordinate 66,791,111 of NC_035445.2, forward strand.
CTTTGTTCCAGATTAGGAGGCCCAGTAAAAGCTACCACTCTTACCGTTTGTGTTACATACTTGCTCAGGTAAATACATTTTGACTTATTTTCCCTATACGGGCTTGGGGTACGGTATTTAAAATACCGCTTGATCGGGCGCACAAGTCCTGCACCTTATAGGTGTACAGTCTTGAATAGCTTGTGCGACTCGTTTAAACAGTCTTGTCTTACTTTAGGCTTTGGGGGGTTATTGACCGTGTCCCGGATATCCTTGGCATTATCTTACGAGATGGCCACGACCAGAGCACGGGGTGTAGGCGTACACTCGGCGTGTATAACTCTTTAATGTGGTGTGTCATTTAATCTTTAGCCCGGACAGCAGATCCCGGGCCACCAAAGATACGAGTGCATGTAAATCGTTCACAAGTTTATATTGTATAATTATCCCAAGTTAATAAAAATATTTATGCCTTGTGCATTTAAATCAATTTTCAATCATTTTCAAAATGAGTCAGTCGATTTGTATTTACCAGTGTAAACTGACGTATTTTTCCCAAAAGGTTAAGTGCAGGTACTATACGAAATAGGCTGGCTGTTTTCCTAAGAGCGTCCACTATAGTCTCGCAAGCTCGGACGACAAAATATCTGTTGAACAATTTTATCTTATTTTATTGATCCGCCTGTGGATCCGTTTCAACTACTGTGATATTTATTATTGCACTTTTTTAAAAGTTGAAATGTATCTATTCTGCTTCCGCTGTGCATTATTATATTGTGTTGATTGTCTATGACGATGCCAACTACGTCACTGTACCCCACACCGGGCCCACCGGTGACACGTGGAAATCGGGGGTGTGACAGGTTGGTATCAGAGCCAACGCTGAGTGAATTAAACACTAGCCTTTTGTGTTTGATCTCAGTTACACAATTGCACATTCCTCGATTTTCGAGTCTAGTCAAAGAACTTAGGAAATGTTCAACATTTCGTTTATTTAACTTTATTTTTTTTTTTGCTTTGTCTTATATTTTGTTGTGCAACTTGTTTAATTTTTGACAGGTTCATCATGCCGCCACGTATGCGAGGACGAGGAGGATTCGCCACATCGCACGATCATGAGGCAGGACCCTCACACAGGCGAGCTCCATCAGCTTCACACAACACCGCAGCCAACGATCTTTGGAGATCATTTGCCGAGCAGCCAGGCACTCGGTATCTGCGAGCACTTCGCCATCACTACCCCAATCATTTGGGCCCCACTCGGAAAATGGGCCCCATGGTTCCCATGGATCTTATATACCTCTTCATCAGTCACCTCACCACTACCCAGCACCAGCTTATCAGGGCCTATACAACCCTAACGCTTTCTTGGATGAGCCAGTGGGTCATAACCCACTAGGACCGGAGGACCACTTTCCTGGTGATCACGAGATGGAAGTTGATGGAGACACGGACCCTTCACTGGCACCGTCAGGTACGCCCAACCATCCCATCGAGATATCGGATGGGTCACCATTTAGGGGATCACCCTATAATGGTGTTGATAGCTTTCAGGAGAGGTTTCGGCAGCACGATTGGTATTACACCCCAGCCGCCACAACTCTCCGATGCTCCAGTCTCACCATGGATCGCCGGTGCACTCGCAGCACCACTCTCAGCAGCAGCAGCTTCAGCAGCAGCCGCCTCTACAGCAGGACCTATTTGAGGCCCTCTGGCGCGACGTGATCACTCCGTCGCCACCGCCGCCACCAGTTTTACCTCCTCCGCCTCAGAGGCCAAGGAGGAATGCGCGTATGTCTACGCGCGGAGGGATTCGCATAGGCACCCCTCCACACGTTGGTAGCAGCCGCTACACGCCTCTTCACGAGGAGTCCGAGACGGGAGAGTCTCCGCATCCCGTATCGGAGGTCACTTCAGTACCGATCCCGCCTCTGCCGCCGCAGAACTATGGAGAGCCGATTCCGGCTTACGCGAGCGCAGCCCAGTTTAACCCGTTCGAGCAGGTTTTCCCCCAGGGTTACGATTACACAGGAGACCCTTATTGGCAAGCTGTAAACTACAGCTCGCTCCCACCTAGTGGTCCATTTGGAGACACTTGGACTGCTGGGCAGTCTACTTTTGGTTACCCTCCGGGTTACCAGCAGCCACAGCCACCACAGCCGCAGCAGTACCAGCCACCGCCACCGGCGCCTATGATGTCGCCGCCGCAGGTTCAAGAAATCCTGCATGGGATTAACAGCATGCGACGTGAGTTGCAACACGAGATGCGAGCTGATCGCCGACGCAACAGTGGTATGTTCAAGAAGGTGTTTGACTTGCTCAAGGGTAAGAGTAAGAAGGATCATTGAATCCTTTGATTGTTATCTCATTACTCATGTCCCTGCGTGGACATCTATTTCCTTATTCTACCCCTGTGTGGGTATGTTGTTCTGTTAACCCCTGCGTGGGTTTGTTTTATTTTAATTATTGTTGTTAGTTGTTTAGCCCCTGCGCGGGCATGTTATTCATGTTATTTGAATTAAAGTCCCGTTTAGGGCAAAGATGTACTAGTACCTTATTTAAAATTTGAAATGGTTAATTTGAATTTCTCATTTTATTTATGTGCATGAATTTAATAATTAAAATAATGGAAAATATCAATTTTATTTGATTTACCATTTTAATAAGAATCTTAGTAAGGTATAACCTAGCTTGAATGCCTTATTAACAGGCCTGGCCATGATGGTAAAACCTGGTTGAAAAGATTCAACTCCCTGTTAACATCTGAAAACATGTTAACATTCCTGGCCAACCGTGATCTGTAGAATCACACAAGCCACCCTTTTAATAAATTATCTACAGATTATATCTGTATACAAGTCTATTAATGACTTGATACCTACGGGTTATGACTATGTCATATAGTGGCAGTTGTGGTTTATGACTCCCTGCCTAGTAAAGGATTATTTGTTTAATTATACAATTTATAATCCTATAAAAATCTAAATTTATAATTTAGTAACTGTCCATGTGACTAGGCCTATGGTGCCAATATATATATTTTCATTCCTTGATTGCTAATAAGAGCTTGAATGAAATTTATTAAATTAACTGCTAAGGTTCTTGATACCATGGTTAATAAATCGTCTAGAACGATAATACTGTTAGGTTCTAAATAGACCTTGTCCTTTATTGTAGCTTAAAGCTACAATGGCCAAATCGGAGGAGACCAACAGTCATTCTGGGGAACACTCAGATAATGCAAAGATTCACGTCACCGGTGCAGAGTTGCAAACACTGATAGATAACGCTGTTGCCAAAGCGATGGATAGGCAATTCAGGGAATCTAGTGGTACTCGGAGTAGGACCCGAACAGTAACGCACGTAAAGCCCAAGACTCATTCTGAGGCTCATAGTAAGCCGCCTTCTAAAAAGGATGAGCCGAAGAAGGATGAGGATGATAATCACTCCTCCAACCACAGCAGCATCCCAAAGCAAGAAGTTAAGATAAAGCATGATACGCACAGCAGGTCCTGTACGTACAAGTATTTCGTATCTTGCAAGCCCAGAGATTTCACTGGGGAAAAGGGGGCCGTCGATTGTATGACATGGATTGATGAGATGGATACTGTGGTTGATATCAGCGGGTGTGCTGATAGGGATGTTGTGAAGTACGCGTCCCAGTCGTTCAAGGGTGACGCGTTAGCATGGTGGAAGTCGCTTCTACAAGCTACTGGAAAGACCGCTCTGTATAGCATGTCATGGGAACAGTTTGTGGCCCTGATCAAGGAGAACTTCTGCCCGCAGCATGAGGTTGAAAGAATTGAATCGGACTTTGTATCTCTGGTTATGAAGAATCTCGATTGTCAAGCGTATCTTACTACGTTCAACACCTTATCCCGGTTAGTGCCTTATCTGGTGACCCCGGAGCCGCGTAGGATTGCTCGATTTATTGGGGGTCTGGCACCGGAGATAAAGGCAAGCGTCAAGGCTTCAAGGCCTACTACATTTAGATCAGTAGCTGATCTATCCCTCTCCCTCACTCAAGATGTCGTCAGACTTAGAGCTATGAAGAGCTCGGAGGAAAACAAAAGGAAACGTGAGGATGACACCTCACGAAGATCTGAGAAACGACACAAGGGAAACAACGACCATAGGAAAGGGTCGGGGTTCAAGAAAGGGGATCAGTCGGGTGAGAAACCCAAATGCAAGGTTTGTAAGAGGCATCATTTTGGGAGATGCAGGCAGGAGTCTAAGTCCCAGTCTTTCGAGAAACGTTGTGGGATCTGCAAGTCCACAGATCATAAAGCTGTGGATTGCAAGAAAATGAAGGATGCAACCTGTTTTGGTTGCAACGAGAAAGGGCACATTCGGCCAAACTGCCCAAAGAATGCGAAGAAAGCTGATGATGGGAAGAAGACTAATGCGAGAGTCTTCCGAATGGACGCCAAGGAGGCAGTTCTTGACGACAACGCCATTACGGGTACGTTTCTTGTAAATGATGTTTTTGCTAGAGTCTTGTTTGATTCAGGAGCTGATAAGTCGTTTGTAGATGATAAGTTTTGTAAATTGTTGAACCTTCCTGTTAAAACCTTAAGTGTGAAATATGAGGTGGAATTAGCCGATGGAACTATAGAAACCGCCTCGACTGTTCTAGATGGATGTGTTATATCCATTAGGAATCATTCTTTCCCGTTATCCTTGCTTCCCTTTAAGCTAGCCGGATTCGACATAGTGATAGGCATGGATTGGTTGTCGAGTAACCAAGCCCAGATTCTGTGCAACAAAAAGCAAGTAGTAGTTAAGACTCCGTCTGGTGAGTCACTTACTATTCAAGGAGATACCCAGCATGGATTGCCTGAGCAAGTATCCATGCTCAAGGCATCCAGGTGCATGCAGAAAGGATGTGTCATTTATATGGCACAAGTTACCATTGATGAGCCGAAGCCGAAGATTGAGGATATCCCTGTTATCTCGGAATATCCTGAAGTGTTTCCTGAAGAACTACCCGGTTTGCCACCGGATAGGCAAGTAGAGTTTCGGATAGATATCATTCCAGGCGCAGCACCTGTAGCAAGAGCACCATACAGATTGGCACCAACGGAGATGAAGGAGTTGAGGACACAGTTGGATGACTTGTTAGCTAAAGGTTTTATTAGACCTAGCTCATCTCCTTGGGGAGCACCAATCTTGTTCGTTAAAAAGAAGGATGGGTCGATGCGTCTGTGCATCGATTATCGTGAGCTTAACAAGGTCACTATCAAGAATAGATACCCGTTACCCAGGATCGACGATCTGTTCGATCAGTTGCAGGGAGCAAGCTATTTCTCCAAGATCGACCTGAGGTCAGGTTATCATCAGTTGAAGGTCAAGGATGAAGACGTACACAAGACCGCGTTTAGGACTCGTTATGGACATTACGAGTTCCTAGTGATGCCGTTTGGGCTCACTAACGCACCAGCCGCGTTCATGGATCTCATGAATCGCGTCTGCAAGCCTTATTTAGATAAGTTCGTCATCGTCTTTATTGATGACATTCTTATCTACTCGAAGAGCCAAGCTGACCATGAGAAACACCTTCGCTGTATTCTCAAACTTCTGTATCAAGAAAAGCTTTATGCCAAATTTTCGAAGTGTGAATTTTGGCTTCGAGAAGTCCAATTCCTTGGACATGTAGTAAGCGAGCGTGGTATCCAAGTAGATCCCGCTAAAGTAGAAGCAGTCATGAACTGGCAGGAGCCGAAGACTCCCACCGAGATTCGCAGTTTCCTTGGATTGGCAGGATATTATAGGCGATTTATTGAAAACTTTTCTAGGATTGCTGCGCCCCTAACTTCATTGACCCGTAAGAAGATTAAGTTTGATTGGGGCCCTAAGCAGCAGGAATCCTTCGATATCTTGAAGAAGAAGTTGAGCAATGCGCCAGTGTTGACATTGCCTGATGGAATAGAGGAATTTGTGGTGTATTGTGACGCATCACATACGGGCATGGGTTGCGTACTCATGCAGAAAGGCAAAGTCATTGCCTACGCTTCTCGACAGCTAAAGGTGCACGAGAAGAACTACACCACCCACGATTTGGAATTGGGTGCAGTTGTATTTGCTTTAAAGCTATGGAGACATTACTTGTACGGAACCAAGTGCATAATATATTCGGATCACAAGAGTCTTCAACACTTGTTCAATCAGAAGGAATTGAACATGCGTCAAAGACGTTGGATGGAAACTCTAAATGATTATGACTGCGAGATAAGATACCATCCAGGTAAGGCAAATGTAGTTGCCGACGCCTTAAGCAGAAAGGAAAGGGTGAAACCAATCAGGATCAATGCCAAGCGCATTGAAATAAGAAATAATTTGAATGAAAGGGTGTTAGCTGCACAGAAGGAAGCTGTGCTGGAAGCTAACTATCCTGCAGAAAAGTTGGGAGTAACTGAGGAGCAGTTATCCTACGACAAAGATGGAATGCTACGACTAAACGGACGAATATGGGTTCCAGTTTATGGAGGACTTCGGGATGTTATCCTCCAGGAAGCCCACAGCTCTAAATATTCCGTTCATCCTGGAGCTGATAAGATGTACCAGGATTTGAAAGCAAACTACTGGTGGATTGGTTTCAAAAAGTCAGTAGCTGAGCATGTAGCTAAATGCTTGACTTGTGCGCAAGTCAAGGCTGAGCATCAGAAGCCGTCAGGTTTGCTGCAACAACCTGAAATTCCCAAGTGGAAATGGGAAATGGTGACAATGGATTTCATCACCAAGTTGCCGAAGACGAAAAAGGGAAATGATACCATATGGGTCATAGTAGATAGACTGACTAAGTCAGCTCATTTTCTACCCATCAAGGAGACGTATAGCTCCGATATGTTAGCTCAATTATACGTCGATAAGATTGTAGCGCTACATGGTATACCTATATCTATTATCTCCGATAGAGATACCAGATATACGTCGCATTTTTGGAAGAGTTTCTAGCAATCGTTGGGCACTCGTTTGAATTTTAGTACGGCTTATCATCCTCAGACTGATGGTCAGAGTGAGCGTACTATTCAGACTTTGGAAGACATGCTTCGTGCATGTGCGATCGACTTGGGTGGTAGTTGGGATAAGAACCTACCACTGATTGAATTCTCCTACAACAATAGCTACCATTCCAGCATCAAGGCTGCGCCTTTTGAGGCCCTATACGGTAGAAAATGTAGATCGCCCATTTGTTGGGCCGAAGTTGGAGAAGTCCAACTGTCAGGACCAGATATCGTCTTTGAGACGACAGACAAGATCGTTCAGATTCGCGATCGTCTGAAAGCTGCCAGAGATAGGCAGAAAAGTTATGCGGATCCTAAGCGCAAAGATTTTCACTTTGATGTAGGTGAAAAAGTATTGCTTAAAGTGTCACCCTGGAAGGGTGTGATGCGATTTGGAAATAAAGGCAAGCTGAGCCCGAGATACATGGGACCTTTCGAGATTATCGAACGTGTCGGGTCAGTCGCTTATAAGTTAAACTTGCCTGAAGAGCTTAGCGCCATTCATAATGTGTTTCACATCTGTAATTTGAAAAAGTGTTTCTCTGACGAATCACTGGTTATACCGCATACAGATATACACATAGACGAAAGTTTGAAGTTCGTAGAAAAACCTTTGTTGATTGAGGATCGACAGGTAAAGAAGCTTCGAAGGAAGCACGTGCCTATTGTTAAGGTCAAATGGGATGCCCGTAGAGGTCCCGAATACACGTGGGAAGTGGAATCCACGATGCAAGAGAAATACCCTCATTTGTTTCAGTAAATCTCGAGGTCGAGATTTCTTTTAAGGGGGTGAGGATGTAACACCTCGAAAAATTTCGTCCAATAATGTCTTGACACGTGTCATAAGGTTCCGGTATGTGAAAATGAACTTTAGAGGGACTAAAAGTGACAAACAATGAAAACTATGGAACGTAAGGGTCCAAAGTGTCAACAATGGATAAATAGACTCTATGATAACCCTACATAATGTTTATAACCTTAAACGGATGGTTCATGGATCATACGACGCGGAAATTGCACAAAAGTGAGGAATTACAAACTATAGGGGCCAAAAGTGTCAACATGTTGAATTTATACCTCTGAGTGAACTTTTGGAAGACCCGAAGCTTTGAGAAGCTAAAATATACTCACTAGAATATGTGGTTAAAATTTCGTGAAGTTTCGTCAACATATGAGAAAGTTATGGCCAAAACCGTACTTGAAGGACTAAAAGCGTCAACGTCGAATTTCGTGGCTTTTCGGTTGAGCGCAAAGTTATCCGAGGACATTACCATGTTGGTAAAAGTCCTAAGGTTCCTAAAAACCAGATTCGAGAGTTTACGAGTCAAGATTCGTGGCCAAATCATCGCAACTAAAGTACAGGGACCGAAACTGCCACAAATGGGCAAACTTTGGGACTGCAGACCCCAGGCGCCCGCCTGAGGTCCTACGCGGGCCGCGACCCAGCGCCCAGCTCCGGATTTCGCGAACAGCAGCGATTTGGGTCCGATTTTGAATGGTAACCAGCTGTTTTTCACCTCCTTAAGCTCCAATGAGATGCCATGCATGCCTAGGCCACAGTAACCTCCTTACAAACATCAAAATTCAGCTTTAAATCAGATTGTTCATCCATTTCTTGGACATTTTCATAGTAACCAAGAAGCTCATTTGCAAGAACTCTCTCTCAAGCATTTCTGGAGCATTCCTGGACATCAAGGCCGATTACTAGTGTCATCTAAGCTTCCATAGGACCTTTGTAAGCTTCTAATTCGATCTCTAGTTCGTTCTTACATCAAATATTAGTAAAAGTCAAACTATTTGTTCATAAACTTTGACTTTCTGATTAAACGAATTTCTCTCAGTCATTTCTCGAATTGAAACCAGATATAGGTTGGTAATTACGTGGGAAACAAACCCTCAAAAGGGTATTATCTGAATCCCACTATATGCATGCTAATTGTCGAGTCAAACGTGATTCTAAAAAGTCAACAGAAGTGATTTTTGAGAAAAATAGCTTAAATGGTAATATAAATGACATGCAATCTGTTTGATCATCATAGATAGCTTTATAATGAAAATAAGAATGTGTTTTACCACGATCAACTCGACAATCTTTAGTATAAATACGAATCGGAACCGAAAGTCCTATAAAACGACTATTTCGTAGACTATCGATTCGGATTCGTACATGCATGTTTGAAATCTGTATTGGAAAGCATTTTTGACCATTTTTATTTTGGTAAAACTTTCTGGAATTTTTGTTGCTTAAGTCTATACATAGCCGATTCATTAGCATGTTTCCGATTATGCTTAAAAGTTGACTATTTTGCCCTTTTTTTGATATAAAACGTGATTTTTGGAAAAGTGAAAGAGTAGAAATCTTTATTTTTAATATATAAACTTGCACCGAAAATTTCGGATCAGTTGGTGGTCCAGATTTTTAGTTATGGCCATTAGCGTAAAACTATATTATAAAGTTACATAAACGGTCCTTTTCGCGTAGAACCCATTTCTGGCCACGTTTTGATACAAAACTTTTTACCAACTGATGATATATAATATTTTGAGATTTTAGATGATTTTTAATTAATTTTTGGCTGAACGGATCTTAGATCGCTTAGTTATTTCGGTTTATGTCGGTTTTGACCGTTTAAGCCATAAAACGAGTTTTATACATCCTTTTGACCCGAAACCTTTTCCTACTGATTTTATATGTTAAATAAATTATTTTGAGCCTTCTGGAAATATAAAAATCTCAGCTTTCATATATAAACCCGGAAACGGCTCTAAATCGCATTTTTAGCGTTTTAAGCGCATAGTAAGCGTTATACTCGTTTTAAACATATAAGACTTATACCTACTGATGTGTTTAGCATATTTTCATGTAATAACAGTAAATATAAGTATATGAACTCAGATTTCCAGTTTTGGCAGTTTTAGCCCTTGTGAAATTACTAAAATACCCCTACGGTGCATAGTTTGGTTTTAAATGATAGATTTGATATATGGGTAATACCCTACTGTTATAACATGTTAAATTAAGTATATTTACTGTATGAACCAGACCCGAAACTCAGACTTTTAATTTTACTCTTTTATGATCTTTTAAATGACCAAAATGCCCTTCTAAGGCATAAATTGAGTTTAAACTTATTCCGGGCAATATGGAACATAACTTACTGATGTTGTATCATATTTAAAGCATATTATCTCAGGAAACTTGCATTTGATTCTTTTGGCTACCCGTAACGCCCTTTTTGCGTTCGGTTCGGTTTACGGAACTAGTTTGCGTAAATTGACCGAAACGGGTCAAACGGTATCATTTTTATTTCAAAATCCAGAATGTATTTAGTATACCCATATTATACAAGTATACAAACTTGTCGGGTCTAAATCACATTCTATCCGGTCTTTCGCTTAATCGTGCGCTTGAACCGTATCATTCTTAAAACTAACCGGTCAAAGCTTAGGCTTAAATAAAAGACCCGTTAGGAATCTAATAGGTTAATTATAAACCTTTGTTCCAGATTAGGAGGCCCAGTAAAAGCTACCACTCTTACCGTTTGTGTTACATACTTGCTCAGGTAAATACATTTTGACTTATTTTCCCTATACGGGCTTGGGGTACGGTATTTAAAATACCGCTTGATCGGGCGCACAAGTCCTGCACCTTATAGGTGTACAGTCTTGAATAGCTTGTGCGACTCGTTTAAACAGTCTTGTCTTACTTTAGGCTTTGGGGGGTTATTGACCGTGTCCCGGATATCTTTGGCATTATCTTACGAGATGGCCACGACCAGAGCACGGGGTGTAGGCGTACACTCGGCGTGTATAACTCTTTAATGTGGTGTGTCATTTAATCTTTAGCCCGGACAGCAGATCCCGGGCCACCAAAGATACGAGTGCATGTAAATCGTTCACAAGTTTATATTGTATAATTATCCCAAGTTAATAAAAATATTTATGCCTTGTGCATTTAAATCAATTTTCAATCATTTTCAAAATGAGTCAGTCGATTTGTATTTACCAGTGTAAACTGACGTATTTTTCCCAAAAGGTTAAGTGCAGGTACTATACGAAATAGGCTGGCTGTTTTCCTAAGATTGTCCACTATAGTCTCGCAAGCTCGGACGACAAAATATCTGTTGAACAATTTTTATCTTATTTTATTGATCCGCCTGTGGATCCGTTTCAACTACTGTGATATTTATTATTGCACTTTATTTAAAAGTTGAAATGTATCTATTCTACTTCCGCTGTGCATTATTATATTGTGTTGATTGTCTATGACGATGCCAACTACGTCACTGTACCCCACACCGGGCCCACCGGTGACACGTGGAAATCGGGGTGTGACAGTTTTATAGATGATGAGGAAGATCAAGTGTCTTCGCTTCCCTCATCTTGGTTCGGACCTGAGTTGATGTCCTTTTTTCGATATGCAGATTTGTTTTCGGATGATATGGAAATTGACCCAGCAATTGCCGAAGAGAAATTTATTCCTGATTGGGACATCCGGAACAAAGACTCGGTGATGGATACTTTGGTGGCCAGAACTATGCTTTTTAACATAAATACTCCGATTGATCATGCCAGGAGTCGGAAGATGAAGAATCCGGACCTAGGAGCTGCGGTTTTGACTAACCAAGCTCAGTCAAACATCTTTGTGACCGAGCTTTACCGTCGGTGGGTAGAAGCGGAATCAGTCCGGGAGAATCTAGAGAAGGAAGTTCGCTCACTGAAGCGCAAAGCTCAGAGGAGCCCGGAGATGGAAAAGAAAATAACTCGGTTGACCCAAGATCTTCAGACTCAGCAGGAGAAGGTTAATTCTTTGATCGCTCAGAACCAATCGTCTCAAGCAGCCGCTGCTGCCGCTGCGGAAGACAGAGATAAAATTTCTTCGGAGTTTAAGGTGTTCTCTGAATCGATGAAACAAAAGGATGACGAGCATAAGATAGTTTTGGCGAAGATGGAGGAATCTCTTAATAAGGCTCGTCTTGCTTATGAGAGCATGATGGCTGGTACGTCCTCTTTCTGGTTTTGATTGTTTTTTATTTCTCCTATTTTTCTAACACTTTTTCTAGAGCGGGATGCGCTTAAATCAGGGGAAGCTGATTTAAAGGACCGCATTGAGGAGATGGGAGCGGAGAATGTTTCTTTAAAAGCTGAAGTGGACGATCTTCGTGAGACTAAAATCTGGATGCTTTCGGAGGGGGCCAAGCTTCTGGCAAAAAATATTCACAAGGGTAAGGAGATGACTGCCGCAGTGGCTGGAGTTAATAACGCGATGAGTGCGGTGGGCCTTAACTCGGGTCTACACGTTGGTTATGTCCACGCTCTGCAGAAGAAGACCCCTTATAAAGAGGTTCCGTTATTGAATCGCAATGCTACGGAGGAGCTTAAAACGGCGATTGCTTGCTTTGACACTCTTACATTCCCGGTGATAGAGGATATTCCGAAGCTTGGCGATGCACCCCTTTCTGAGATCAAGAAAGTTCTTCGTTTCGCAAGTGATGATTCTCCGAACGAGTAAGGTGGACATGCCCGGCTCCTTGGGGTATGCACCTTGGAAATTTTATATTTTGCTCTGGATGAATGTAATGATGTTTTTACTGATGTTTGAACAATTATCCTTTGTAAATGTTTTTATGACTTCCGGTTTATGCAAATCCGGTAATTTTTGATGTAATCACTTGTTTATACATGCGTCCATGTTTTGTGTTTTACATTTTTCTTTTTTCTTGAACGTTCATTAATAAGGTACAGATCCGATTTGTTTTATTTTGTTAGGATAATTTTTAAGTGAAGGAAAAGTACGAACGAGTCCAGTTCGTCCTCCCCTTTTTAGGGTTAGCATCCCTAGTTCGGCCGAAAACTATGCTCGTTGCAACGTTGTAAAAAATAGAAAATTTTATTATTCTACTTTCTTGTTCGGAGTTATACCTCTCCGATTTGACATAGTAAAAACATCTTATGCAATCCGTGGGTAAAAACCTTCCACGGCTTTTTTGGAATTCATAATTCGTTCGGTGCGGGCATAACCATCCGCATTACATGGAAATAGAAAAAGTGACGGAGGCCGTAGCTTCCGTATTACAATCTTATTTTAAAGTAAAAAAATTTTTCAAAGAAAACACTTCTTTAGGTGAGCTCCGTTCCATGTGCGCGGGACTAGAGTCCCATCCATTTTCTTGAGCGTATATGCACCGTCCTTTCCTGCGGTGTTGATCAGGTAAGGACCTTCCTACTTTGGGGCCATTTTTCCAGTGCCTTCAACTAAACTTGCTTCGTTGCTCCGCATGACGTAGTCTCCGACTTTAAACCGGATCTCCTTCACTTTTGAGTTGTAATGTTTTTCCAACTCTTTTTTATATTTCGCTTCTCGGATTGCCGCAAGTTATCTCCTTTCTTCGGCTAGATCCAGGTTTAAAAGGAGCTCTTGTTCGTTTTCTTCTTGACTTAGTTGCATGCGGGGAGTAGGTATCCCTACTTCAGCGGGAATGACAGCTTCGGTGCCGTATGTTAAGCTGAAAGGAGTTTCTCTATTGCTCATCTTGGGCATTGTTCGGTGAGCCCATAGGACGTGTGGGAGTTCATCCGCCCATGAGACGCCTTCCTTCCCCAAGCGTTTTTTGATGCCTTCCACAATGCTGCGGTTGGCCCTCTCTACTTGGCCGTTGGCCTGGGGATGGGAGACCGAAGCAAAATTTTGCTCAATACGCATTTTTTCGCACCATGCCTTGAACGGTTTCTCTGCAAACTGTTTGCCATTGTCACTGACTATGCATAGCGACATTCCGTATCTGCACACTATATTTTCCCAGACAAATCTCAACACTTGGTCTCCTGTGATCGTCCGGAGGGGTTTGGCTTCGACTCATTTCGTGAAGTAGTCAATAACAACCAACAGGAACCTTGCTCCTTCGGTGGAGACAGGGAAAAGACCCACGATGTCAATTCCCCATTTCTGGAACGGCCAAGCCGATGTTACAGGAACGAGTTTGTTTTTGGCTCGATGACTAGTGGGAGCGTGTCGCTGGCAGTCTTCACATGATTGGAGCTCATTAACCGCGCTTTGATGCATACCCGGCCAGAAATATCCGGCATTCATGACTTTAGCTATGACCATCCTCGGTCCGGCGTGGATGCCGCATATTCCCCAGTGGATTTCTCTTATGACGTAACTAGCTTCCTCCGGTGTTAAGCATTTCAGGAGCGGACCTAAGAAGGTCTTACAGTAAAGTTGCCCATCGTGAATCTGATACTGCAACGCTTTTACCTTTAGCTTCCGGGCCTGGGCTTTGTCTTCTGGGAGCGTCCCTTTTTTCAAATAATCCACGTTCGGAGTCATCCAAGAGTTTTCGAGCGTGGAGACTGACATGATAGACTCCGTTAGCTGGATGGCCGGTGTTTGCAGGGTTTCGACTAGAACTTCTTTTGACAAATGACAAAATGCTACGGACGCAAGCTGTAACAACCCGCACTTTCGTGCGTTGTTACTACTCGATACACTCGTTACGCCTAGCACCGGAGATTCGGATCATAATGTAATCATACCAATTTTATCGCTAAATCGAAGTATAATCGAATAAATACGCATATTCTATCATTAGTACAAACCTATTTTGCATAACACTCACGATGATGTCGAGTAAAGGCCTAAACTACCCTTCTCGATGAGCGTGAGGTGTCAAAATGTGAGTAATCAACGCTAACGAGGGTTATCGGGTGAGTACTATGACTCTAACCGTCATGACGATGATGGCAATATGAGTAAGTGGTGCCCCGATAATCATTGTGGCACATCACATCGAAGAACGCACTCGAAGGCACGCGTAACTCGATCACCGCACTGAGAATCGGATACATAAATACGTATATACGGCCCTTTTGTGATTAATTATAATAAATAAATTAATAATTATATAAATATATAAAAATATGGCTTAAACCGTCGAGATCGCACCAAAAACGGGATCAAAAGGCTTCCGAACGGATCAATTCGATCAGACTAGTCCAATTGGTCAGACCGGCCCAATCAGATAGGCCAGTCCGATCGGATGGGCCAGTCCGATCGACTGGGCCAGCCGATCGACTGGGCCAGCCGATCGACTGGGCTAACCGATCGACTAGGCCAGCCGATCGACTGGGCTAACCGATCGACTAGGCCAGCCGATCGACTGGGCTAACCGATCGACTAGGCCAGCCGATCGACTGGGCTAACCGATCGACTAGACCAGCCGATCGACTGGGCCAGCCGATCGAACGGGCCAGCCGAACCAACTGCTGTTTTGCCTTCCTTTCTCCTCCCTTGCCTATAAATACCCCTCCATTCACTCCCAAACACTTGTGTTGCTGCTCCTAACCGACCAAGACGTTCCAGCCCTCAAATCTCTCGATTTCTTCCGATTCTTGTAAGTTTTCAACCCGAATCTTGTACTTCCTTGATCAAAATGCAATCCTTCATCTTTCTACCTTTCAAATCTCGATTTTTAACCGTGAAATCAACGGATTTGGGGTGTTCTAAGGTGATGTCACCACAAAGTTCTTCAAAGGTGATGTCATCCCATGAAGAACAACTCAGATTCGGATGATTTACGTACGATTCTTCATGAATCTCAACCAAATCAATGTTTTTCTAATCAAAAGGCCACGGATTTGGGTTGTTCGGATAGATTTCATCACAAAGTTCTTATGAACTTCAAGTGTTGACCTTATATCATCAAGAACAACTCAGATCCAGGGCATTTCCTAAGTAAAATCAAGGTTTTTACATCAGATCTAGTGATAAAATGATCGATTTCGAGTTAAACACGGGAAAACCGACAAAAACGACCAGTTCTGATGAACGGGGTGATTCCCGGCCGTTAAAAACAGGTCGGAATTGATGGGATTTCAGTTGCTTAACACCTCATCGTAACGTCTCGACCCAAAACGCCGAAAAACGCTCGAAAAATCATCGAAAACAGCCGAACAGGATGGCCAATCGAACAGCTAGTCGATCGAACAGCTAAGTCGATCGAACAGCTAGTCGATCGAACAGCTGATCGATCGAACAGGCCCATTCGATCGAACAGGCCCATTCGATCGAACAGGCCCATTCGATCGAACAGGCCCATTCGATCGAACAGGCCCATTCGATCGAACAGGCCCAATCGATCGAACAGGCCCATTCGATCGAACAGGCCCATTCGATCGAACAGGCCCATTCGATCGAACAGGCCCAATCGATCGAACAGGCCCATTCGATCGAGTGGCCTGTTCGACTGGGCCAGCCCAATTTCAGCATTTCGTCCAATTTTAACCCAATTTCGCCCGATTTCACGCAAATCGATGCCGTTTCCCGCATAGTAATCTATCACTCACGTAAATTATCTGAAATCAGGATATTCTCCGGCACCGGTTCCGCAAACCTAACCGAAAACGCGCTGTGAGTATACTTGACCCCTTTTATCGAATTTTGGGTGTAACATACGTTCCATAAAAACCAAACTTATCAAACGAATGATTTAATTGGATTATTTTTCACTTGCGAATAACTGTTTGCATAGATATACGTGATGCTAGTACATGTATGCTAGGACTTATACTCGTGACGTCCCACCAAGACTAGTATAGTACTATTTCGCCCGACGGGGTCTAGTTATGCCATCAAGAGTCGAGCATCGAGGACTTAGCTGGTAGTATCAGTTTTGTGAGTATATATGTTGTGTATTACGTTTATGCATGTGGAAATTCGCAGCACTTTTTCTATCACACTATCACACATCAAACCTGTATACTCGCCAATACTTTTGTATTGACAAAGTTTTAACGTATGTTGCAGGTTTAGCCGAAGTTACATCAAATCAAGCTAGGAAGTCTAGAAACGCATCTAAAACCTAGGTTGTCGGATTTGAATTGTTCGAGAGGACAAGAAATCCGTGATAACTTACGTGATTGTATTGTTTGTTAGTATGGGATGACAAATGTAATAAATATTATCGCAATATAGTTGTTATGGATTCTCTTGAGCAATCTGATTCGCCTAGTGCCGCGCCCCGATGATTCCGCCATCGGTTGGGGTGTGACAGATTGGTATCAGAGCCATAACTATAGGGAATTAGGCAAAGTTTGAGACTCGACCTAGTCCGGGTCGATGTCTTAGAAAAATTGACCTAGTCTATAGTCTAAGTACCTACAGGCCGACTCTTACGAACTCGTTAGGGTTTGTTTGGGCCAACTTGCTACTCTCGATCGAATTTGTTGAAAAGTTACAACTATTGTGTGAACACCGCATACTACAGCTTCACACAAAGAGCCTTTCCTAAGGCTAGAAGGTTACTTAGCCTTTCCTAAGGCTGACACAATACACATGTTTTCAAAACTACTCGCATAACAAAACCGAGTGATCTAGTCGAGACCAGGTGTGAAAACCAATAACTCTCGATGGGATCACTCACTCAGCGTATTTTTCTAGCACGAGAACTCTTTGTTGAGCTAGGAGTGACATCCACATCTCGACAAAAGGTCTCCATTTCGAAATTCTGGTGGAACTCTCGGATTTATTCGATGAGCACAACCACAAATGGGAACGAAGTTGTTAAGCCAGGGGTGAAACCCATACCTTAATCAACTGTTCCACTCTATAAAATGGTTTACAAAAGCTCTCACCAAGGACACGACCATAACAACGACTCAGGCTGCGCAAAGACTAGAGAGACGAATGTTAGGAGCTGCATCCCAGTGGAAGCGTGAGTCCTCTAGGTCAACGCGTATGCCCGAACCTGTTGGTTATAGTCGGGTTACTTGGGTAGTCAACGCCTAAACACCCAAGGCATTCCATCTAAATTTTACGTGTATGGTTTACGTCTACGAATTTTCAAATTTAAGCTTTACGAATTACCGATTTCTCGATTTATCGAATTTACGAACCTCGATTTACAAAGCGCACAACCTGCACAGCCATCGCAATCTAAAACAAAGACCGAATGATCGCAACAAAACCAACGTCTAAGTACTCGAATTCGCTTACGCTATTTCTCTTGTCACGTCCTCGCAAATTCTGAATCAATATCTATGGGTAACCTACAACTATATCTATATGTATTAAATACAAAACGAATCAATTATGTGAGAGTTTAGGAATCTAGAATTTTCCTATGTGGCTCCTATGTGTTTAAATTAAATATCAAGTTTTGATCGAATCAAATCGCATCAAAAGTTCAGAAATCATTATGATCGAATCTCATTCCGAATCCTTCTGTCTAGATGCCTTCCAACAACTCGATCTCGAGACGAGTAGCTAGGAGAAGAGCCCAACGACGCGCCGATAAGAGGATTGCCTCAATTGTGACCAAGGAAGTGGTCAAGCTCATTCCTCAAATTGTCGCGCAAGTGCACTCTCAAAGCCACTCTCGAGCCCCGGAAGACGTCAAGACGGAATCTGCATTCCTCTACAAACACTTCAAAGCCTGTGATCCGATGCCTTTCACGGGTGAAGGAGATGTTTCTCAATTACTCCAGTGGTTCGATGCCATCGAGGTTACCCTTCGTCAGAGTGGGTGCCCCGAGGACCTTCAAACTACTTGCGCCACCGGAGTATTTCAATCACGAGCACTCGAGTGGTGGACCGCCGAACGCAACAAACGTGGGATCTCCGCGGCTTACGCCCTCTCATGGGGTGAGCTGAAGGAACTCATGAAGGAAGAATATTGTCCCCCTCACGAAGTCCAGAAGCTAGAGAACGAATTTTGGGAAATCAAGCAAACCGAAGGTGACAATGCGAGCTATACAGCAAGGTTCAAACAGCTTAGCGTAATCTGCCCAAGTCAAGTCAACACTCCAAGGAAAGCTATCACGAAGTACATTCGTGGCTTGCCCGAGTGTGTGGGTGATTTTGTCGAAGCTGCAAAACCTACTACCATCGAAGAAGCCTACCGTTTAGCCGCAGAGCTCAACAGCAAACGAGTCGTAAACGGATCCTTCACCAAGAAGCCTGTCACACGAGCTCATCAAGCAATCATCATCCACTCATCCGACGATTCCTCTGGAGAATCGGTCGATGGATCATCTGACAGCTCCTCGGAGGATTCTTCTAAGGATTGCTCCGACAATGTCTCCGTCAAATCATCAGGCGAATCCGAAGACGACGCCGCATCAACTCAGGAAGCCCAACCGAGCCGCAAACGAAAGACCGTGAGCCCAGACTCTTCAACAACTGGACTGCCGCAACCCGAACCTCTCCGATCAGTCCCAGTTCAGCCACAACGTGCTTACCATGGACCTCATCCCCTGTGTTTCACATGCACGTATCATCACCCGCTAGAAGCAAGATGTCGCTATTGCGCAAATTGCAACTGGTATGGGCATTATACGTCGCAGTGCCGTACAAAACCGTAACCTGGAAGGAAGTCATCAACAACCGCCGTCTCCGCAAGTATCCACAACAACGTTATTTTGATCCTAATGTTGTTGTAATAATGCGACTTAACGCTATCATTTCTGGAACTTATTTCATATATCATCGTGTGTGGATTCTATTTCTCTTACAATCGAGCACTATCTAGACGCTAGCACTATGTACTATATTATGTATTTTATCCCTATAACACTCTTAGAATGAGCTACGGTATACGTGCAAGGGACAACTAATCACGGGTGCACACGGGATTACCTTGGTCAGTGCACGGAGATCGTAGTGAAGTTCTAATGGTGCCATAACGTTTAAAAGCACGGTCAAGGGTCTTGGTCGTGTCAACAAAGTGTGACACCAAAGCACGGGGCATAAGTAGTAGGGGTGACGCGGGGGTACGCTTTACCATACTACCGAAACTTCGTGAAGAAAGTGCCATGTGGAGTTGGACGTTATTAGACCTATTATACTATTATGGTTAATTTGACACTCTACCATCAATCACAAGGCGTAACAAAACTAAACCGCATCACTGCGAGGCTTCTCGTAAGTCCGCGTACACAAATTGCCACATCGATGAACTTAGGTAAGTTCACCCCGAAGAGCAATTGGAGCAACGCGAGACTGGTCGTAAAGTCTAGAACGCAACTCAAACGCAGTTTTGCTGGATCTATCTCGCAATCAAATCAATCGATATATGGCTCGGAATCGCAATCGTATCATGTGTTTGTCTCGAAATCTCTAACACTCGTTATTGTCAATTGTGTGAACCTCTATCAACTGGTGTGGATCGCCTATTGTGGATTCGCTAGACGAGTATCGAGAATCACTCGCCGCCTTCCACTCTTAACGCGCCTCGCACCTAATCCACCAACTCGATACCCTTATCATGGTTCGCTATTACTTATCAATGCACGCATTCTACGTGTCATGTTAGCGCACAAGACCTCGCTTCACGAGACGAAACTAACAAGGTTGAAACATGGTGATGTTTTGACCATATTAGTTGACTTTGTGGAAAAAGGCCGTGTGGGCTAGCCTTAGTACTATTCGTGGTGTAATCAGTTCAATCAATCGTCTATCACTCGCAACGCAACAATCGTCGCTTATCAATCTGTTGAAATCTATTGTCTACCGATGTACGAATGTTACTTGGAAGTCATCGCAGGTGGTGTAATGTTAGGGTGCATGACATTGCTTCACAAGATAAAACTAATATGGAAACATGGTGTTTGTCATATTAGCAAGTCTTGTGGAAACGTGCCATGCGAACTTCGTGTGGAATCAAATCGAAATCTCATTTACCCGAATCAAAATCGTGTCATTCGTTGTCCAACCAAGCATACCATATCAGCGTTTGTATGACCAAACTACTCGCACTCGCTGCCCATGCTTGGTTTGCATCCAACTCACTCCTATCTTAAGGCTCGATCTAGCACCCTATCGCTTGGACCAAGGAAATCGAAATTCTATCTGTGTCGTATCGGCACACGTGACACCGCCGCACGAAACAGAGATAATATGGGTAAAACATGGTGGATACGCCGCTGGTACTTCCTATATATAAGTGTTTTAGTCATATTAACAAACTTTCGTGGGAAAGTGCCACGTGGGGCCCGATGTAAATTGTTTTCGGTATTATTAAAAAAAAAAAAAAAAAAAAAAAAAAAAAAAAACCCAATTTATAAATTTTGTTAAAAACCATTGGACAGGTGAAATTTCCTCATAACATGGAGCAGACATCAAAGCAGGTTAGCTCCATGCCCAATGGAAGATTCATAAGTCCCAATTCTTTTCTTAAAAAAACCTTTGCAATGACCGACAGGAATCTTCCCGAGAACGAGGGTTCGGCAGTCGAGTTCCGCTCGAACCCACGTTGTAGGAAAGTTTTCTTAAAACTTATTTTGCCACCTGATTCTTTTAAAAGGTAAAACTCAAAACCTGTTATCAAATAACAAAGCCCTCCACATAGCGCTGGTGTGGACATCAAAACGGTCGACACCGCGCCATGAGGAGATTTTTTCTTAATTAACTTCGGAAATTAATCGAGTATTGGTAAGTTTAAAACGCTATGGAACTGCTTTTGTGTGTGTTATCACTTTTAACTAATCGAATCGTATCTTCTCTCCGTTTCACTCGCCAAATCGTAATCAATCGCTCGTTATCTAGACGCTAATAAACTCTACTCTCAAACGCATCAACTCTTACGACCCTACTATTGGATTAATTTCGGGACGAAATTTCCTAAAGGAGGGGATACTGTAACAACCCGCACTTTCGTGCGTTGTTACTACTCGATACACTCGTTACGCCTAGCACCGGAGATTCGGATCATAATGTAATCATACCAATTTTATCGCTAAATCGAAGTATAATCGAATAAATACGCATATTCTATCATTAGTACAAACCTATTTTGCATAACACTCACGATGATGTCGAGTAAAGGCCTAAACTACCCTTCTCGATGAGCGTGAGGTGTCAAAATGTGAGTAATCAACGCTAACGAGGGTTATCGGGTGAGTACTATGACTCTAACCGTCATGACGATGATGGCAATATGAGTAAGTGGTGCCCCGATAATCATTGTGGCACATCACATCGAAGAACGCACTCGAAGGCACGCGTAACTCGATCACCGCACTGAGAATCGGATACATAAATACGTATATACGGCCCTTTTGTGATTAATTATAATAAATAAATTAATAATTATATAAATATATAAAAATATGGCTTAAACCGTCGAGATCGCACCAAAAACGGGATCAAAAGGCTTCCGAACGGATCAATTCGATCAGACTAGTCCAATTGGTCAGACCGGCCCAATCAGATAGGCCAGTCCGATCGGATGGGCCAGTCCGATCGACTGGGCCAGCCGATCGACTGGGCCAGCCGATCGACTGGGCTAACCGATCGACTAGGCCAGCCGATCGACTGGGCTAACCGATCGACTAGGCCAGCCGATCGACTGGGCTAACCGATCGACTAGGCCAGCCGATCGACTGGGCTAACCGATCGACTAGACCAGCCGATCGACTGGGCCAGCCGATCGAACGGGCCAGCCGAACCAACTGCTGTTTTGCCTTCCTTTCTCCTCCCTTGCCTATAAATACCCCTCCATTCACTCCCAAACACTTGTGTTGCTGCTCCTAACCGACCAAGACGTTCCAGCCCTCAAATCTCTCGATTTCTTCCGATTCTTGTAAGTTTTCAACCCGAATCTTGTACTTCCTTGATCAAAATGCAATCCTTCATCTTTCTACCTTTCAAATCTCGATTTTTAACCGTGAAATCAACGGATTTGGGGTGTTCTAAGGTGATGTCACCACAAAGTTCTTCAAAGGTGATGTCATCCCATGAAGAACAACTCAGATTCGGATGATTTACGTACGATTCTTCATGAATCTCAACCAAATCAATGTTTTTCTAATCAAAAGGCCACGGATTTGGGTTGTTCGGATAGATTTCATCACAAAGTTCTTATGAACTTCAAGTGTTGACCTTATATCATCAAGAACAACTCAGATCCAGGGCATTTCCTAAGTAAAATCAAGGTTTTTACATCAGATCTAGTGATAAAATGATCGATTTCGAGTTAAACACGGGAAAACCGACAAAAACGACCAGTTCTGATGAACGGGGTGATTCCCGGCCGTTAAAAACAGGTCGGAATTGATGGGATTTCAGTTGCTTAACACCTCATCGTAACGTCTCGACCCAAAACGCCGAAAAACGCTCGAAAAATCATCGAAAACAGCCGAACAGGATGGCCAATCGAACAGCTAGTCGATCGAACAGCTAAGTCGATCGAACAGCTAGTCGATCGAACAGCTGATCGATCGAACAGGCCCATTCGATCGAACAGGCCCATTCGATCGAACAGGCCCATTCGATCGAACAGGCCCATTCGATCGAACAGGCCCATTCGATCGAACAGGCCCAATCGATCGAACAGGCCCATTCGATCGAACAGGCCCATTCGATCGAACAGGCCCATTCGATCGAACAGGCCCAATCGATCGAACAGGCCCATTCGATCGAGTGGCCTGTTCGACTGGGCCAGCCCAATTTCAGCATTTCGTCCAATTTTAACCCAATTTCGCCCGATTTCACGCAAATCGATGCCGTTTCCCGCATAGTAATCTATCACTCACGTAAATTATCTGAAATCAGGATATTCTCCGGCACCGGTTCCGCAAACCTAACCGAAAACGCGCTGTGAGTATACTTGACCCCTTTTATCGAATTTTGGGTGTAACATACGTTCCATAAAAACCAAACTTATCAAACGAATGATTTAATTGGATTATTTTTCACTTGCGAATAACTGTTTGCATAGATATACGTGATGCTAGTACATGTATGCTAGGACTTATACTCGTGACGTCCCACCAAGACTAGTATAGTACTATTTCGCCCGACGGGGTCTAGTTATGCCATCAAGAGTCGAGCATCGAGGACTTAGCTGGTAGTATCAGTTTTGTGAGTATATATGTTGTGTATTACGTTTATGCATGTGGAAATTCGCAGCACTTTTTCTATCACACTATCACACATCAAACCTGTATACTCGCCAATACTTTTGTATTGACAAAGTTTTAACGTATGTTGCAGGTTTAGCCGAAGTTACATCAAATCAAGCTAGGAAGTCTAGAAACGCATCTAAAACCTAGGTTGTCGGATTTGAATTGTTCGAGAGGACAAGAAATCCGTGATAACTTACGTGATTGTATTGTTTGTTAGTATGGGATGACAAATGTAATAAATATTATCGCAATATAGTTGTTATGGATTCTCTTGAGCAATCTGATTCGCCTAGTGCCGCGCCCCGATGATTCCGCCATCGGTTGGGGTGTGACACAAGCTTGCTCAAGGCATCGGCGTTTTTGTTTTTGCTCCGCGGAATGTGTACTATCTTACAAGAGTCAAAAGAGGAGATTAAACTGTTAACTTGCTGAAGGTACCGAACCATGTTACCCTCTCGTGCTTCGTACTCTCCGCTGACTTGATTGGCTACCAACAATGAATCAACATGTGCTAGTACAGAAGTTGCACCGGCTTTGGCCGCGGTTTGGAGACCTGCAAGGAGAGCCCCGTATTCTGCTTCATTGTTTGAAGTTTTAAATTCGAAACACAAGGCGTAAGTATACTCTATCCCTTCCGGATCTATTAGGATTAAACCTGCCCCCGATCCTTCTTTACTGGAGGCCCCATCCGTATATAGGTTCCACACCTTTGGTAGGGCTGATTTTTCCTTGGTGCTTTCTCCGGTTGGGACCTCTGTGAGGAAATCTGCCACTGCCTGGCCTTTCACTGGTCCTCTGGTACGATAGGTGATATCGAAAGCACTGAGTTCTATTGCCCACTTAGTGAGACGTCCGGAGACCTCGGGCTTTCTGAGAATTTGTTGGATCTGAAGATCGGTCTGTACTTCTATATTGAAAGCTTGGAAGTATCTTCGGAGGCGTCTAGAGGCGTGCACCAAAGCGAGTGCTAACTTTTCAATCATTGGGTACCGAGTTTCATAATCCTTCAAGATGCGGCTTACATAATAGACCGGGATTTGTGCTTGATTCTGATGCACTACGAGTACTGCGCTTATTGCGAAGTGGGAGGCGGAAAGATACACCGTAACAGTTTCTTCGGTAATTGGAGCGGTTAAGGTGGGCAAGGATCCGAGACAGACTTTTAACTCCTGAAATGCCGAATCGGCTTCTGGTGTCCACTCTATTTGGCCTTTTCCCGTTCGTTTTTTCAACACATTCATGAAGGGAATAGAGCGGTCTGCAGCTTTTGAAACAAAACGATGAAGAGCGACGGGCTTTCCGTTTAATGACTGAATTTCTTTGACAGTTTTGGGAGCCTGCATGGAGACTACCGCTTTGATTTTATCCGGATCCGCCTTGATTCCGGACTGGGTTATCCATACACCGAGAAACTTTCCTTCTTCTAAACCAAAGGAGCATTTTTTGGGATTGAGTTTAAGATTGATACTCCGAAGCCTAGTGAAGCTTTCGAGTATGTTGTCGATCATGTTATCTTCGGCCTGACTTTTTATGACCAGGTCATCCACATAAATTTCTAAATTTCTTCCGATCTGATCCTTGAATGCCTTATCCATCAGCCTCTGATACGTGGCTCCGGCGTTTTTTAATCCGAACGGCATTTTGGTATAACAAAAAAGCCCTTCGTTGGTTACGAATGTTGTCTTATCTTCGTCTTCTGAAGCCATTTGTATCTGGTGATAGCCTTTGTATGCGTCCAAAAAGCATTTGAGACGAAAGCTGGAAAGCGAATCAATCTTTAGATCAATTTCTGGTAAGGGGTAACAGTCCTTCGGACACGCGTTGTTTAAATCGGAAAAATCTACGCACATTCTCCAGGTTTTATCTTTCTTGGTTACCATCACCGGGTTAGAAACCCAGGTCTGGTAGCGTACTTCCCGGATGATTCCAGCGCTTAACAACTTTCGCACATCCTCGGAGATTGCTTTGTTCCGGGCCGGAGCCATGATTCTTTTTCTTTGAGCTACTGGCTTTACTGAATGCGACACTTTCAGCTTATGTTCCGCCAAACACCGAGGAACTCCGACCATTTCGGAAGTTTGCCAGGAAAATACATCAAGAGAATTAGATAAAAGTTTCCATAACTTCTTTTTGGTGCGTTCAGGAAGTTGGGCTCCGATTGCTATTTTTTTGCTCCGGGAAGTGCGGATGGATAGCCCATTCTTCTGTGAGGAGATTCAGAGGTTTGTCAGTACCTTCGCTTTGTCGTATTTCGGCTATGCAATTTGTCGATTCGGAATGCAGAGTTGCCACTCCGGCTTCGGTGGGGAATTTTAACGATCCGTGAATGGTAGAACTGATGATACCGAAGGCACACATGCCGGGTCTTCCTAGTATTACGTTATGGACCGACCTTGCTTCTACTACCAGATACGTCAAGTTGACTGTCCTGACCAAATTTCCGTCTCCCAACGTTGTTGGTAAGGTAATTTGCCCTATGGGTTGCACCACCTCTCCGGAGAAACTTACCAACGGCATTGAGACTTGGATCAATTTTGTCTTGGTCTGTGGAGCTAGCTGTTGAAAACACTGCTTGTACATGATTTCGGTGGCACTTCCGCTGTCGACATAAATCCTCCGGACCTTGTGTCCTGCTACAATTACAGACGCTATGATTGGTCCATCCTTGACATCTTCCGGATTGATAGGGGGAAAAGCAATGGGTTGCTGCATCCAAGCAGCCATGTGTTGACTGGATCGCTTAACGCCTTGATTGTTTGCTCTTCCGATCATGCAAATCGCCGGTTGATTGTTTGGATTATCTCCCGAATTTCCCGAAGATTTTCCTTCCTTTACTTCTTTTACTAGATGTGACAGCTTTCCGGATCGCACTGCTTTTTCAATTTCTTGCTTCAAGGACCAGCAATCATCTGTGTTGTGACCTCGAGCATGATGGTAGTCGCAATATTTCTTGGAATTCTTATCGCCCGGGTTTCGGAGTTTTGGTGGAGCGGGAAAGTTTGCTCCTTCCGCACTGAGGATTTCACTGGGGGTTTTGGAGAGGTCTGATAAGTTGTAAAACCGTGATCCGGAGCTTCTTCCACGTGGAGGTCTGTCGTTCCTGTTGTAGGGGTGCGATCGTCCCCTGCTCCCAGATGGGATTTTATCAAACACCGACCCACTGTTTTTCTTCCAGGAAGACATCTTGTGATCTGATTCCGGAGCTGGGTTACATGCGTTTTTGCCTCGAGCGAAAGCTCTGGCTCGTTCCATGAGTACTTCCATCGTTTTTGGGAGATTTTCATGCAACTTCTCGACCAGCTGATTGTTACGGACACCGTGACAAAAGCCGGAGATCCGTAGCTGATCAACTACTCCGCTGATCTGCATGCTTTCCCGGTTGAACCGGTCGATGAAACTGTCCAAAGATTCCCCGTCCTTTCTCCGAATGTTATGAACTTCGGTGATTTCTTTGGAGTAGTGCCTTTGCTGACTAAAATTCTGGAGAAATAATCTTCGGAACTCTTCGAAATCGTTGATCTCTCCTTCATTCAATGCATCGAACCATACTCGAGCAGCTCCAGTCAGTGTTTGTGCGAACATGAAACACCATGCTGGCATCGGCCACTGTTCTACTCGTGCGGCTCCGTCGAAATCGAACATGTGATCGTCTGGATCAGTTGTGCCATCATACTTTTTTACTGTAGTTGGCATCTTGAGCTTCGGAGGAAGTTTAGGGTGCGTTATGCGAGCGCTAAACTTTGACTTAGCAGTCATGGAAACTGGATGGTATGGCTTGGTGAGCTCCGGATCATTAATTACATCCATCTGTGCTTCATTTCGTATTGCCATTGCTGGCGTTGGTCCGGACGAACCCTGCACGTACCCAGTGTAAATTTCCGAGGTGACTACTGTGGAGAAAGTAGGAGGGGTGAACATTGTAGGACCCATGGTCCTTGTCGGAGCTTCTTCTTGAAACAACCTGGTTCGTAGACCGAGGATTTGTTCATCTCTAGCCTGCTGTGCTTTCAATCGTCGCAAAAGACTTGCATTTTTGGAGAGAAACTCCGCATCAAACTCGGATGTTTGCGAAGTGGGAATTAGAACAAAAGGCAAAGTTGTTCCCGGCCCTGAGCTTAAAGCAGCTGAGGTTATGGAAACGTTACTTGCTGGTGCTGTAGTTTGCGTACTAACAGTTGTGGATCCCAGATTCACAGAACCTGAGGCCGCCATTTGTCAGTTCTTTGCTCAAGAAATTCACCTGAGTGAAGGACTAAGAGCTTTAAGATCGGATGGCGCCAATTGAAGAACCAAAAAATCGTATCAAGGCCGAAGCCTGTAAACGAGGGTTTGGATCTTGTGGAAAAACTTGGGAAACAGTCCTGCAAAACAGAAAACCGTTAGGCTCGTCGCAGAGATGGGAGGGCCCCTCTGCGACCACCCTCCGACGTGAGGATAAGTATTGGTAGAGAGAGAAATTAGAGAGAGAAAATAAGGACGAAGGTTCAGAAAAGCGTACTTGGCTTTGTACTTGGCGGGGTATTTATAATAGTCAGCTGAGATGACGTCATTCGTCCAGACGCACTTGAATGGAGGTTCGTCTCCGGAGGTGCTTGGTGTGGAACGGACATGTTTCAGATGTCCGTCCCAGTGGAGTCCGGTTCGTCCCAAGGACCATGTCCGGTTTCGGATATGTATCTTCAAACTTAGAAGTCAAGAATCAGAAGGATAGAAACTTGTTTAGTGGCAAAAGTAAACAAATTAATAATGCTAAATTGGAGAAACCGTTGAGTTTGAAGTAGAGCCTCCGGATGCTAGAACTCATGTCCGACACTTGGGGCATATGATCCGGTCCGTTTAGACGTTTCATACAGTGTCCTTTTAAGTTTGATCATTTCTAACTCATTTGATCAATTTCTAACTTTAAGAGTTTCTTAAAATTGGGATTTTTTATTTTCGTTTTTATATTCACTTAGGGTTTATGTTTCTGGGTTTTTAGATTCAAGTTTGACTATTGTTTATGTGGTGATGAAAAGAAGTTTATAAGCTGCTAGAATTAATAGAAAATATTATTTATAAAATGTTTAATTTTAATAAAAGGTGACAAAAATCCACATCATTGCCACTCAGGCAATTTTGACATATTGTCATAAATATACTAACATGGGTACTAACCTACCCGACTGTATCAGTATTTTCGTATTTAAGACGACACCATGATAAGCAAATTAATATATTGTTTTGACTGTTGAGGAATACTTAAAATGCTATTTATTTAGTTTTATAAATAAAAAAGACATTATCATCAAATAATTTCAGTTATTAAACAAACAAGCAATTTTATATTACAAAAGAAATACTAAAATATTTTGTTATGTATATCTTAATGGGCTCAGAACTAAACATTACATTACATTTTCATACAATGGTCAATGCTCAATAGTGACTTAAAAGTAGACCGGCCGGATCTGGCCCACGGCCCACTCTACAGTAATGACATGACCATACCATAGAAGATCCAAATGCCTGATACCATTGAAGGAGCTTGGAACAACAAAATATATATAAGCATTAATTTACAACGTTATACTTTCTATTAGGGATAAACAAATGGTACCGAACCGATACTGGTATTGAATTTCTCGAATCGAAACATTTCCGGTTTCGATTCGGTACCGACTTTTCACGTTTTCGGTACCGGTACGGTACCAAACCATACTGTACCAGCTATATTCGGTATCGGTACCTGTACTCATTTTTTTGGGATTTTCAATACCAAGTTCATCCCTACCTTCTATCAGCTACGATGGACTCAACAAATTCTATAGCGTTCCTATAGATATACTAATAATGCTAATATGCTATAGCCTATAGACACTAGGGGATCTTATCATAGAGTTTGTAAAAATATCATATGGGCCGTATGACTTTCTGAATGATATTATCATTCACTCTTGTGTCCGTGCACTAAATCATACAACTTGTATATGACGTGTAACCATTTTTAAGAATAGATAGAAACATATCGAAGAGAAGAGATCTTTAGAGAATTCTATTTATATTTTTCATCATACTTAATTCATATAAACCCAATAGCCTTCTATAGGCTTACAAAAAGAAACTAACATATTCCACTAACATGCTACTACTAATAATATTATGCATAAAAAGCAAATACACTAATTAGTTGAAGAGAACCATCATTTGTGCATGGCACATAGTACGTGGGTGTTACGTATCACTATGGTTAGATGATACCAACTCATGCAAGGCCCATATGATGTACCAGTCCGACACAACTCGTATGGCCATTTTCACGTTGTTATATGGCTCGTTTGCTAAACCTTAGTGGTATTTGGATAATGTGTCAATGATAATCTTTTTGACACAATCATTTTTACTAGGCCACAATTTTTCGGTCTGGATTTTCATTCGGTTAAGTCATCGATTTTTTTTACACGACTAAAACTTCATGTTTCTTATGCCGGATAGATGAATGGGGTGTGGGGCGCCGACGTGAGTGTGGCCACGGAGATTATACCAAGCAATGTGTGTAGGTCAGTGATTAAAAAAAACCCTATCTTTACACTCACATGACAAGTACACCCTTCAAAGAAATGAATGCGAGTGTCTTTGCTACATCAGTTTTTTTTTCACACTTGACGTCTCATACGCTTTGCATAAAAAAGTAACTCGGTAAAAAACCACAATATATATAAAAACACACTCACACACATCTGTTATATATGTATGTATGTACGTAGGGTTGTAGACTTGTAGCACGTTTGTTTTTAGATCCAAATTGCTAGGTCTGGTATAATATAGTGCTTACTTTCTAATATATAAGACGAATTTACATCGAGATAGTTGGTAAACGGGCAACAAGCTATGCCGCTATCTCTTTTTTAATAACAAAACTAAGTCTTTTAAAAACTACGTCTATAGATCTCGGGGTCATAACATTAGAATCGACTTTTAAACAAAATGATTAGCACTAAAAAATAAAATCCATTATCCATTTAGGATAAAACTGAACCACTTACACAAACGAATCCTAACAATTATCTCCTTTATTGATATAACTGGGGCGACATTGCATGAGATCTCGAAAGATCATGTCGTCTTTAATGTTTTTTTTTGCATATTTTTCTATTAAATTATTATTCTTTCATTTATCAATTAATTTTTTGTAAAATACAAAATCATGTATATGAGTGTGAATACATTATACGATTCCACGGTATGGCGGGAAGGAGTGACAGATTTAACTATCCGGTGACAAAAATGAATGCTTCTGACAATTCAACGTGGCATCTATCCATTATGTACACGTGTCAGCCCCTAGTCAGTTTGGAGGTGAACGTTAATTGTCACACAGTCACACCCTACTAATTACATTAAGGCCCCTCAAGTTGCCAACTTTTGTTATTGTTAGTACTTGTTACAGGTAGAGGTTAGACTAGGGTTGCGAACGAACCAAAAGTTTAACAAATAGTTCGTGAACCGTTCGGTGAGAAGTTCTTTTATTAAACAAACGAACACGAACAAGAAATCTCGTTCGTTTAGTTAAATAAATGAACATGAATAGAGACCACGTTCGTTCATTTTTTTCATGAACGTTCGGTAATGTGTTCGTTTATGTTCAATTGTGTTCGACAGTTCATTAGTAAGAAAACAAACTAAAACTTGAATTTTCAACTAGATACATAGGCATTATAGCCATGGCCGGCCCTGGAGGTGGGCGGGGAGGACCACCGGCCAGGGCCGGATATTTCGAGGGGCACATTTTTTTATAAAAAAACCCGATATGTATATGTAAAATATTTTTTTAATAGGGTACACCCATACAAACACCAACATAGGCCCCCTTACAAAATTACTCTTATGGTTTAGTTTAGTTATTAACCCCTTTGGCATTAGGTTTAAACCTTTAGTGAGCCAAATTTCGTTAATGCTAAGGGCATATTTTTTCGAGCTCGAACAGGATACACGAATTCCCAGGGCCGGCCCTGATTATAGCCTAGTGGCATCTTGAGGTGGGATAAGGCTTTATGACCATTAGGTCCTGAGTTCGATTCTCACAAATGAGAGTTTTTCCAGATTTATTAGGTTTTCTCCTGGATTGATGTATAGATATTATAACCTAGTGGAGATGGATATGATCTGATGGTTCCAGGGCCGGTCCTAGAATTTTGGAGGCCCAAAGCGAATAAAAAATTTAAGGCCCTATTCAATTTTTCTAGACTCGTAATTTCGTTTTGTATCTGACATGAAATATATTAGGAAGAAACTTATAAAACACTTAACCATTATATAAACTAGATGATTTCCCTAATCAAATAATGTTGGTATCTAATACATAAATCAAATTAAGTTGGTTAAAAGAGTTTAACCTAACAAATAACAATTTACATTATGTGTGAAAGAAATTAAAACATGTTAATTATTTTAAGTATAAAATTTTACATGGACATATCATGTTAAAAATTGTGTGGACAACATATTTTAGCTTATTAAATTAAGAGAGGTGATTAAAAAAGATGCATTTATAACCCTTTATTAAAAAAGTGAGTGAGGTGATTAATAATTTTGAAAATGGGTAGGAGATGGGATTCGAACCCACGCCTCTACAAAAATCAAATCTTATTCTTACCACTAGACTATAATTGTATTAATTGTAACAAAAATAACCTTAAATATAATAACACTAATGGGCCGGCCCCGGATGGTTTTCTTCTGGTGGCACGATAATACTGTGGTCCGTCAATGATCCTAATTTGCCGTTTAAAAAAAATACATATGGACCATACTTGTTCTCACACCAAAACTTAATGGGCTTTAAAATAATTAACCGCTCATTTATTATCACATCAACCAATCAAATTCCCCATAACATATAACCGACAACGGGCTGCTCCAGTCACCCACCCTCCACAACCTCAACAATATAAACCACCACTGATCATAAACTGTGACTCAAAACTTAAAAGTTTCAACACCAGTTCTTAGCTTCTTACCACTTAATAATTTCTTCCAACCATGCCCCCAATCCATCGGCAGCTGGTAGACCGTGTGGCCATTGGCCGCTACCAAGAAGAGGTAGCGGACCCTGGCGCCATCAGGGCTTTTGTGGCGGAATTCATTAGTGTGTTAATCTTTGTGTTTGCGGGTCAAGGTTCGGGGTTGGCTTTTGGAAAGCTAACTCATGGTGCGGATACTACACCGTCTGGTCTGGTTGCGGTTGCAATTGCACATGGTTTAGCACTGTTTGTTGGGGTGGCGATTAGTGCTAATATCTCTGGTGGACACGTGAATCCTGCTGTTACTTTTGGTGCCTTTGTTGGTGGTAATATTACGTTGCTACGTGCCATTTTCTATATTATTGCGCAGCTGCTTGGGGCTGTTGTCGCTTGTTTTCTTCTTAGCTTCTCTACTGGTGGTTTGGTAAGTGAGTTGATGATCACTTTTTGTCATCAAAGGTTATAACAATTATAATATCTAACAAAGGTGACTAACTTACGGTTTAATGATAATAAATAAATTGTTTTAAGTAGCGTTTTAATTAGTCGTTGGTTTCGATTGTGAGTGAATTCAAGCTAATTTCAGTTAATAGATCCGGTTATGTTTTGGATCAAGTAAAATATTAGCAATTCTTATAACTTATAAAGAGGAATAAGGGACAACTAATATTTCGTTAGATAAATTAACAAATCTTACATATTATTTAAAATATTTTAAAAAATTAATTTTCGGTTAGGTTCGGTTTGGTTTGGTTTGGTTTACACATGTATAGTTATAATCGAACCATAAAAACAAGATATTAAAAATTTGTAACATAGTCAACGCTATCTTAATCAGTTAAGGGGACCTGGGTGGTTGTGTTTGCGTACGTGATGAGCCCCCATAACGCGTGGAAGAAAACAAAACACCACCGCCACTCGATTGTATCACGCGTCAATTTGATAACGCGTTGAATGTATCATCCGTGAAGAATAGAAGAATGTGAGGGAATTTGAGGGAATGTGAGGGTTTATTGTTGGGTGTTGTGAGTGATGGGCATTTCCACTAAAATCCATCACTAGTGATGGAATAAAACTCGATGACGTAACGGAACTTGATTAAAAGTTGTGAGTGAGTGATGAGTGATGACTACCCCTATTATATTCATAAGGAAAACGTGTATGTACTATCTAGAAAAAAATTTGACTGATATTTGATACAATAATTGGAGGTAGGTATGCTTAACTTATTCAACATTTAAAAAATTACATACAGAAATATAGTTATTTCAATTTTTTTACACCTAAATACTATTTAACATATGTTTGTAGAGGCAAACAACACTATATTATTAGACCATTAGGTTATAGATACGTAAATTTCAGTTACTAGATTTATTTATAATCGGTTGGAATTAACATTTTCGTAATAAAATGCAGGCCATCACCGGATGCTCCTTGAGCGCCGGACTATCAGTATGGAGCGCCTTTGTCTTTGAGATTGTCATGACATTCGGGCTGGTCTACACCGTGTACGCGACCGCCATTGACCCGAAAAAGGGTGAAGTCGGCACAATTGCACCGTTGGCTATTGGTTTGATCGTAGGAGCCAACATTCTAGTCGGCGGGCCGTTTACCGGTGCAGCAATGAATCCAGCTGTGGCATTTGGGCCCTCTTTGGTTGGCTGGGACTGGGGTAACCACTGGATTTATTGGGCTGGGCCCCTCATTGGTGGTGGGCTCGCTGGTGCCATCTATGAGCTTGTGTTCATTAACCGCTCTCATGAGTCGTTACCTGGGTCAGACTTTTAAGATTTGTGAAAAGACTTTTCTGCCCTTGTTAGTCTTGAATAATTGTTGTACTTAGTGAATTGTGAGTTGGTGTGTATGCTTGTTTTGTATTCGAATATTCATATCTAATTTGAATATTAGTGTTGTTTTTATTTAAAATAGAGTAAATTGCCAAAATCGTCCCTGAGTTTTGGACATGTTTGTCAGTTTCATCCAAAACAACTTTTTTTGCACTATATTGCCTTTTACTTTTGAAATTTTTTGTTATTTTCATCCAAACGTCTAACTTTTTTTGCCAAAATCGTCCCTGATATTTAGGATTTTTTACCATTTTCATCCAAATATCTGACAAAAAAAAGCAAATTAGACATTTGGATGAAAATGGCAAAAAATCTCAAAAGTAAAGAGCCTATGGTACAAAAAAATTATTTTGGATGAAACTGGCAAACATATACAAACCTCAGGGATGATTTTTTTGGTAATTTTTTAGTTTAAAAATGGCGACAGTTTGTTATAAATAAATTTTTGGCGTCTTTACAAATAGTTTCAAATTAAAACTTTTAGCAAACAAAAAGTTATATACCAAGAAATATTGATGATTTAAAATGACAACACAACTTGGTCCTCTTTTGTTGGCCCACCCCTAATGTCATTACATATGGCCCATTTGTTTTTACTACATATGTCAGGTTAATAATTATGTGTTTGAATATATGTATAAGATACGGGTCAAAGATATGACCCTGATATAATGTACCTTTCACTTTGATGACAAGAAGGACAAGAGTTTGCAAAGAAAGTTTGTCAATTTATAATTTGACCATTCAACTTAAAGAAATGACAATACTAGTAAATATGTAGTTGATATTATATGAAAATTTTGTTTTAATCACTAGAAGTGTTCATTTTATGGTTATAAACTTATAGTAACCTAGTTACATTTATCCATGATTTACTAAACATCTTCTTGAATTTGCTACATGTGGCAATACAACGATAAATGAGTAAAAGATACAAATTTGATGAGCAACCCAATTAGCTTAGGTTACTATTATGATATTTTACCAACTTATAAAATATTCTAGACCTGTTAGAGTCGTTGGTTTAGAGAAAATAGTTTTTATAGATGTAGAAACTTAATGAGGTTGCAAAAATGCCATGTGATGATTAGAAAACGTAAACAAAGATGCACATTGACCAATTTTGTTGGTGGAAACTTAATGAGGTTGCAAAAATGCCCTGTGATGACTAGAAAACGTAAAGAAAGATGCACATTGACCAATTTTGTTGGTAGAAACTTAACGAGGTTGCAAAAATGCACCGTGGTGATTAGAAAACATGAAGAGAGATGCATATTGACCAATTTTGCTGAGGAATCGATGTGATTGCTTTTACGTGTTATATTATATATACATTTGTATAATCAAGTTTAAGGATTTTTTATTGTAATGATGATTTATACCTATTTAAAGAAGATAATAAAAAAACTTTGAGTTGAAGATATCATTGTTTTTTAAGTTGTGGTGTATCTCTAACCTATGTCTTTAATTATTTTTGATGAATAAATAACTTATTCACAACTAATATTTTGTTAAGAAAATAAAAATATTTAAAAAGGGTTAACAAATATATATTCACCCTTGTATTCTCTTAGAAAACAAATGCACTAAGAATTATCAACTCTTAAATACCTAATTACATTGTAAAGAAGATACCATAAGTCAAATAGAGGTGATGTTTGATTTTTTAAGGGAAAATTTGGATTACTGCCAGACCACGGAGTATCATCGTGCCACCAGCGGAACCATCCGATCATATCCATCTCCACTAGGCATAATGCATATACATCAATTCAGAAGGAAACCCAATAAATATGGGAAAACCTCCTCGTGGAAATCGAACCCAAGACCTATTGGTCCCAAAGTCCTATCTCACCACCAAAATACTAGTAGGCTATAAAGCCGTGGGCGGTGATGTTTGATCATAGTGTTTCATAATGCTTGATATATTTAATATGCATGGTTGTCCATGTGTTTCATATCTTGGCATTAACTATTGTTGGACCTCATTTCATTAAATGTATCACATGTGACTTGGATATCTTTATAATCGTAAACACTCTTGTTTAAATTTGTAGACAATCATCAAAATAATCTTTGTACTTGTGGGTTTCTAGCTTCTGGCTAGAGCCCGGTTTGTTTTTAACAAAATCTATCTTTTCGTTCAAAAAAAATATCATGCATTAACGCATGTAAAAAACGGTACGGAAATCATACGAGTTTTATGCATATTTACAGGTTTAATCTTTCGCTCAACTAAAATTTTGCAGTGGCTCTGTGTGGTCTAGTAGTTTTATGGTGTGTTGAAAAGATGCTCATCTCTATATGGTTCAGAGTTCAAATCTGATGATAGACAATTATATAGATTTAGAAGTACGAATAAAGACCTATGACCTAGTAGTATGATGTCTTCTATTTATCCAAGAGGTGAAAGGTTTAAATCCTAGAAGATACACGTATATGTGTGGTTATGTGACACTGACATGACACCTTAACCATGACATGTTAAAACTACTAAAATGGAAGTTAACATTGTTGGATCAGTTCTGTTTAAGCATGAAGGAAAACAAATAAATCATACCTGTCACAGCAGATAGTGCAGAGGAGAATCCTGTGAGAGAGTTCGACATGCCTGTCATCTTGATTTGGTTCCTCCTTAGGATGCTAACTGATGATGGTGCTAAGAAAACCGAAAAGGGATATCGGCTTTGGAGAGGAGGCCGAAACTAATGATGTTATGATCTAATGGGGTGTGAATTGTGAAACTGAGTAACCCTTAAACCTCCACATAACTCTCCTTATATAAGCACACAGGAGGAAACCTAATTAGTTACTAAGGGTAATATGGTCCATCAACAATTACCAACTAATTAAATAATAGGTTCTAATATATTTTGATCTCTATAATATAAATGATTAAGATGGCTATAGATTAAATATTAAACATAATATATTTAATCTTACATTCTCCCACTTAGCCGAGTAATCATTTACTATGAGTATTAGCTAAGCCTGATCAGGAGTTAACACTCATTTTAGCCTTAAACAAGTACTATAGCAGAGAAATACAGCCGTTGAATCATTATGCGACTCAGGACCCCCATTAATCATACTATAGCCTTAATTTAAAACCTAGTCGTTATGATCAAAATACGCGTAAGCCCTTTGTTTGATTTGTAACTTTTTATTTGTCTATATGCCATTATACCGGTTGAACATATTCTAATAGACATACAAAATCAAACTTGAGGAAATTTCATTAATCATAAAACATAAGCTAGTACAATATGCTCAAATAAGGTCTTTACATAATCCCATATTCCGAACATGTTCTTCGTAAACCTTAGGAGGGAGACCTTTAGTCATCGGATCCGCAAGCATATCCTTAGTACTAATATACTCGATACAAAGATTATTTTCCTCAACACGTTCACGTACAAATAGATATTTCGTATCGAGATATAAACCAGCTCCAGTCGAACTGTTACTGTTCGAGAAACTAACGGCAGCTGAATTATCACAGTAAAGCTTCAATGGTCTAGAAATGGAATTAACGATTTTGAGTCCAGTGACCAGGTTTCTAATCAACATTCCATGACAGGTTGCGTTATAGACAGCAATGTACTCTGCCATCATTGTGGAAGTTGTGGTCAACTGTTGTTTATGACTCTTCCAAGAGATAGGGCCGCCTGCTAACATAAAGATATAGCCCGAAGTGGATTTCTTGTCATCTTTGCATTTGGCAAAGTCAGAATCAGAATAGCCCACCACTTCTAAATGATCACTTCTTCTATAAGTCAGCTTATAGTCTTTCGTCCCTTGCAGATATCGAAGTACCTTCTTAGCTGCTTTCCAGTGATCTAGGCCAGGATTAGTCTGATAACGGCCTAGCATTCCAGCAATATAAGCGATATCTGGACGAGTACAGACTTGAGCATACATCAAGCTCCCGACTACTGACGCATAAGGTATCTGGCTCATTTGCTCCTTCTCAACCTCTGTTGTCGGACACTGGAATGAACCGAAAACATCTCCTTTAACTACTGGAGCGACGGAGGGTTTGCACTGTTGCATGTTGTATCGTGTAAGGACACGATCTATGTAGGCCCTTTGGGACAATCCTAAAATCCCTTTGTGTCTATCTCGGTGAATTTCGATGCCAATGACGTAAGAAGCATCTCCGAGATCCTTCATGTCGAAGTTATGCGAGAGTAACCGCTTCGACTCATGCAACATGTCTAAACTATTACTTGCCAATAAAATGTCGTCAACGTAAAGGACAAGTATAGTAAAGTTGCTCCCACTCATCTTGAGGTAGATGCATTGATCCACTTGATTCTTCATAAAACCTTGCTTTTTCATGACTTCATCAAACTTGAGGTACCACTGACGTGATGCTTGTTTTAACCCGTAAATGGATTTCTTCAGCTTACAGACTAGATGCTCCTGACCTTCAGGCTCAAAGCCTTCAGGTTGCTTCATGTAAACATCTTCGTCCAAATCTCCGTTAAGGAAAGCAGTTTTAACGTCCATCTGATGCAGCTCTAAATCAAAATGAGCTACTAGGGCCATGACGATCCTTAATGAATCTTTACGAGAGACAGGGGAAAACGTCTCTTGATAATCAATTCCCTCTTTCTGAGTGTAGCCCTTTGCAACCAATCTCGCTTTGTAGCGTTCAACGTTACCATTCGGATCCAGTTTTGTTTTGAACACCCATTTGCATCCTACGGGTTTGACTCCGTTGGGTAATTCTACCAAATCCCAAACGTCATTTTTCTTCATGGAATCAAGCTCATCAATCATTGCTTTATTCCATTCGGAAGACTGATCACTGCTAATGGCTTCATTGTAAGAGATAGGATCATTGAGCTTTCCGGGATCCATTTCAGTCAGGTAGGTAACATAATCATCCCAATTAGGAGGCCTTCTTTGCCTGGATGACCTCCTGAGTAGATTATCGGGTTCAGCGTTGTCTTGGTTTTGAGCGTTTGATGTGCCTTCGTCATGAGGTATAATGGGTTCTGATTGTAGAGGTGAATTTGGAGTTGGTGCAGTAGCTTCAGGTGCAATAATTGCATTGGGTACAAGAGGAGTAATCGGAGTAATGG
Organism: Helianthus annuus; assembly: GCF_002127325.2. NCBI lineage: Eukaryota > Viridiplantae > Streptophyta > Magnoliopsida > Asterales > Asteraceae > Helianthus > Helianthus annuus. The sequence continues at coordinate 66,830,935 of NC_035445.2, forward strand.
TAAGCGACGAGTCTCTCCCCCCCGCGTCTTGTACTTCTTGCAATTCTTCGTAAGGGTTGGTACTGCTCCCACTGACCTTGAAATCCTCCAGGAACGCAGCACGCTTGGTGTAACAACCCGCACCTTCGTGCGTTGTTACTACTCGATACACTCGTTACGCCTAGCACCGGAGATTCGGATCATAATGTAACTATATCAATTATATCGCTAAATCGAAGTACAATCGAATAATTACGCATATTCTATCGCTATTACAAACCTATTTCGCATAACACTCACGATGATGTCGAATATGGGCCTAAACTACCCTTCTCGATGAGCGTGAGGTGTCAAAATGTGAGTAATCAACGCTAACGAGGGTTATCGGGTGAGTACTATGACTCTAACCGTCATGACGATGATGGCAATATGGGTAAGTGGTGCCCCGATAATCATTGTGGCACATCACATCGTAGAACGCACTCAAAGGCACGCGTAACTCGATCACCGCACTGAGAATTGGATACATAAATACGTATATACGGCCCTTTTGTGATTAATAATAATAAATAATTTAATAATTATATAAATATATGAAAATATGGCTCAAACCGTCGAAATCGCACCAAAAACGGGATCAAAAGGCTTCCGAACGGATCAATTCGATCAGACTAGTCCAATTGGTCAGACCGGCCCAATCAGATAGGCCAGTCCGATCGAATGGGCCAGTCCGATCGGATGGACCAGCCGATCGGATAGGCCAGCCGATCGACTGGACCAGCCGATCGACTGGGCCAACCGATCGACTGGGCCAGCCGATCGACTGGGCCAGCCGATCGACTGGGCCAGCCGAACCAACTGCAGTTTTGCCTTCCTTTCTCCTTCCTTGCCTATAAATACCCCTCCATTCACTCCCAAACACTTGTGTTGCTGCTCCTAACCGAACAAGACGTTCCAGCCCTCAAATCTCTCGATTTCTTCCGAATCTTGTAAGTTTTCAACCCGAATCTTGTACTTTCTTGATCCAAATGCAATCCTTCATCTTTCTATCTTTCGAATCTCGATTTTTAACCGTGAAATCAACGGATTTGGGGTGTTCTAAGGTGATGTCACCACAAAGTTCTTCAAAGGTGATGTCATCCCATGAAGAACAACTCAGATTCGGATGATTTACGTACGATTCTTCATGAATCTCAACCAAATCAATGTTTTTCTAATCAAAAGGCCACGGATTTGGGTTGTTCGGATAGATTTCATCACAAAGTTCTTATGGACTTCAAGTGTTGACCTTATATCATCAAGAACAACTCAGATCCAGGGCATTTCCTAAGTAAAATCAAGGTTTTTACATCAGATCTAGTGATAAAATGATCGATTTCGAGTTAAACACGGAAAAACCGACAAAAACGACCAGTTCCGACGAACGGGGTGATTCCCGGCCGTTAAAACAGGTCGGAATTGACGGGATTTCAGTTGCTTTACACCTCATCGTAACGTCCTAACCCAAAACGCTGAAAAACGCTCGAAAAATCATCGAAAACAGCCGAACAGGATTGGCCAATCGAGCAGCTAGTCGATCGAACAGCTAGTCGATCGAACAGCTAGTCGATCGAACAGCTGGTCGATCGAACAGCTGGTCGATCGAACAGCTGGTCGATCGAACAGCTGGTCGATCGAACAGCTGGTCGATCGGACAGCTGGTCGATCGAACAGCTGGTCGATCGAACAGCTGGTCGATTGAACAGCTGGTCGATCGAACAGCTGGTCGATCGAACAGCTGGTCGATCGATCAGGCTGTCCGATCGATCAGGCCCATTCGATCGATCATGCCATCCGACCAACCAAGCCCATCCGACCGACCAGGCCCACTCGATCGAGTGGCCTGTTCGACTGGGCCAGCCCAATTACAATTTTCAGCCCAATTTCACCATTTTGTCCGATTTCAACCCAATTTTTGCCAAATCGATACCGTTTAACGCATAGTAACCTATCACTCACATAAATTGTCTGAAATCAGGATATTCTCCAGCACCGGTTCCGCTAACCTAACCGAATACGCGCTGTGAGTATACTTGACCCCTTTTATCGAATTTTGGGTGTAACATACGTTCCATAAAAACCAAACTTATCAAACGAATGATTCAATTGGACTATTTATCACTTGCGAATAACTGTTTGCATAGATATACGTGATGCTAGTTACATGTATGCTAGAACTTATACTCGTGACGTCCCACCAAGACTAGTATAGTACTATTTCGCCCGACGGGGTCTAGTTATGCCATCAAGAGTCGAGCATCGAGGACTTAGCTGGTAGTATCAGTTTTGTGAGTATATATGTTGTGTATTACGTTTATGCATGTGGAAATTCGCAGCACTTTTAATCTATCATACTACACATATCAAACCTGTATACTCGCCAATACTTTTGTATTGACAAAGTTTTAACGTATGTTGCAGGTTTAGCCGAAGTTTACATCAAATCAAGCTAGGAAGTCTAGAAACTCATCTAAAATCTAGGTTGTCGGATTTGAATTGTTCGAGAGGACAAGAAATCTGTGATGACTTACGTGATTGTATTGTTTGTTAGTATGGGATGACAAATGTAATAAATATTATCGCAATATAGTTGTTATGGATTCTCTTGAGCAATCTGATTCGCCTAGTGCCGCGCCCCGATGATTCCGCCATCGGTTGGGGTGTGACAGATTGGTATCAGAGCCATAACTATAGGGAATTAGGCAAAGTTTGAGACTCGACCTAGTCCGGGTCGATGTCTTATGAAAGTGACCTAGTCTATAGTCTAAGTACCAACAGGCCGACTCTTACGAACTCGTTAGGGTTTGTTTGGGCCAACTTGCTACTCTCGATCGAATTTGTTGAAAAGTTACAACTATTGTGTGAACACCGCATACTACAGCTTCACACAAAGAGCCTTTCCTAAGGCTAGAAGGTTACTTAGCCTTTCCTAAGGCTGACACAATACACATGTTTTCAAAACTACTCGCATAACAAAACCAAGTGATCTAGTCGAGACCAGGTGTGAAAACCAATAACTCTCGATAGGATCACTCACTCAGCGTATTTTTCTAGCACGAGAACTCTTCGTTGAGCTAGGAGTAACATCCACATCTCGACAAAAGGTCTCCATTTCGAAATTCTGGTGGAACTCTCGGATTTATTCGATGAGCTCAACCACAAATGGGAACGAAGTTGTTAAGCCAGGGGTGAAACCCATACCTTAATCGACTGTTCCACTCCATAAAATGGTTTACAAAAGCTCTCACCAAGGTCACGACCATAACAACGACTCAGGCTACGCGAAGACTAGAGAGACGAATGTCAGGAGCTGCATCCCAGTGGAAGCATGAGTCCCCTAGGTCAACGCGTATGCCCGAACTTGTTGGGTATAGTCGGGTTACTTGGGTAGTCAACGCCTAAACACCCAAGGCATTCTATCTAAACTATTACGTATATGGTATCAATTACGTCTATGAGTTTCAAATTTAAGCTTTACGATTTACCGATTTCTCGATTTATCGAATTTACGAACCTCGATTTACAAAGCGCACAACCCGCACAGCAATCGCAATCTAAAACAAAGACCGAATGATCGCAACAAAACAAACGCCTAAGTACTCGAATTCGCTCACGCTATTTCTCTTATCGCGTCCTCACAAATTCTGAACCAATATCTATGTATAACCTATAACTATATCTATATATGTATTAAATACAAAACGAATCAATTATGTGAGAGTTTAGGAACCTAGAATTTTCCTATGTGGCTCCTATGTGTTTAATTAAATTCTATACCGAGTTTTGATCGAATCAAATCGCATCAAAAGCTCAAAAATCATTATGATCGAATCTCATTCCGAATCCTTCTGTCTAGATGCCTTCCAACAACTCGATCTCGAGACGAGTAGCTAGGAGAAGAGCCCAACGACGCGCCGATAAGAGGATTGCCTCAATTGTGACCAAGGAAGTGGTCAAGCTCATTCCTCAAATTGTCGCGCAAGTGCACTCTCAAAGCCACTCTCGAGCCCCGGAAGACGTCAAGACGGAATCTGCATTCCTCTACAAACACTTCAAAGCCTGTGATCCAATGCCTTTCACTGGTGAAGGAGATGTTTCTCAATTACTCCAGTGGTTCGATGCCATCGAGGTTACCCTTCGTCAGAGTGGGTGCCCCGAGGACCTTCAAACTACTTGCGCCACTGGAGTATTTCAATCACGAGCACTCGATTGGTGGACCGCCGAACGCAACAAACGTGGGATTTCCGCAGCTTACGCCCTCTCATGGGGTGAGCTGAAGGAACTCATGAAGGAAGAATATTGTCCCCCTCACGAAGTCCAGAAGCTAGAGAACGAATTTTGGGAAATCAAGCAAACCAAAGGTGACAATGCGAGCTATACAGCAAGGTTCAAACAGCTCAGCATAATCTGCCCAAGTCAAGTCGACACTCCGAAGAAAGCTATCGCGAAGTATATTCGTGGCTTACCAGAGTGTGTGGGTGATTTTGTCGAAGTTGCAAAGCCTGCTACCATCGAAGAAGCCTACCGTCTAGCCGCAGAGCTCAACAGCAAACGAGTCGTGGACGGATTCTTCTCCAAGAAGCCTGTCAAACGAGCTCATCAAGCAATCATCATCAACTCGTCCGACGATTCCTCTGGAGAATCGGTCGATGGATCATCTGACAGCTCCTCGGAGGATTCTTCTAAGAATTACTCCGACAATGCCTCCACTAAGTCGTCAGGCGAATCCGAAGACGACGCCGCATCAACTCAGGAAGCCCAACCGAGCCGCAAACGAAAGACCGTGAGCCCAGACTCTTCAACAACTGGACTGCCGCAACCCGAACCTCTCCGATCAGTCCCAGTTCAGTCACAACGCGCTTACAATGGATCTCATCCCCTGTGTTTCACATGCACGTATCATCACCCGCTAGAAGCAAAATGTCGCTATTGCGTAAATTGCAACTGGTATGGGCATTATACGTCGCAGTGCCGTACAAGACCGTAACCTGGAAGGAAGTCATCAGCAACCGCCGTCTCCGCAAGTATCCACAACGACGTTATTTTGATCCTAATGTTGTTGTAATAATGCGACTTAACGCTATCATTTCTGGAACTCATTTCATATATCATCGTGTGTGGATTCTATTTCTCTTACAACCGAGCACTATCTAAACGCTAGCACTATGTACTATATTATGTATTTTATCCCTATAACACTCTTAGAATGAGCTACGGTATACGTGCAAGGGACAACTAATCACGGGTGCACACGGGATTACCTTGGTCAGTGCACGGAGATCGTAGTGAAGTTCTAATGGTGCCATAACGTTTAAGAGCACGGTCAAGGGTCTTGGTCGTGTCAACAAAGTGTGACACCAAAGCACGGGGCATAAGTAGTAGGGGTGACGCGGGGGTACGCTTTACCATACTACCGAAACCTCGTGAAGAAAGTGCCATGTGGAGTTGGACGTTACTAGACCTATTATACTATTATGGTTAATTTGACACTCTACCATCAATCACAAGGCGTAACAAAACTAAACCGCATCACTGCGAGGCTTCTCGTAAGTCCGCGTACACAAATTGCCACATCGATGAACTTAGGTAAGTTCACCCCGAAGAGCAATTGGAGCAACGTGAGACTGGTCGTAAAGTCTAGAACGCAACTTAATCGCAGTTTTGCCGGATCAATCTCGCAATCAAATCGTTCGATAAGTGGCTCGAAATCGCAATTGCATCATGTGTTTGTCTAGAAATCTCTAACGCTGGTTATTGTCAATTGTGTGAACCTCTATCAGCTGGTGTGGATCGCCTATTGTGGATTCGCTAGACGAGTATCGAGAATCACTCGCCGCCTTCCACTCTTAACGCGCCTCGCACCTAATCCACCAACTCGATACTCTTATCATGGTTCGCTATTACTTATCAATGCACGCATTCTACGTGTCATGTTAGCGCACAAGACCTCGCTTCACGAGACGAAACTAACAAGGTTGAAACATGGTGATGTTTTGACCATATTAGTTAACCTTGTGGAAAAAGGCCGGGTGGGCTAGCCTTAGTACTATTCGTGGTGTAATCAGTTCAATCAATCGTCTATCACTCGCAACGCAACAATCGACGCTTATCAATCTGTCGGAATCTATTGTTTATCGATGTTCGAATGTTACTTGGAAGTCATCGCAGGTGGTGTAATGTTAGGATGCATGACATTGCTTCACAAGATAAAACTAATATGGAAACATGGTGTTTGTCATATTAGCAAGTCTTGTGGAAACGTGCCATGCGAACTTCGTGTGGAATCAAATCGAAATCTCATTTACCCGAATCAAAATCGTGTCATTCGTTGCCCAACCAAGCATACCATATCAGCGTTGTGCGACCGGACTACTCGCACCCGCTGCCTACGCTTGGTTTGCATCCAACTTATTTCTATTCAAAACTCGGTCTAGCACCTCATCGCTAGGATCAAGGAAACCGAAATTCTATCTGTGTCGTATCGGCACACGTGACACCGCCGCACGAAACAGAGATAATATGGGTAAAACATGGTGGATACGCCGCTGGTACTTCCTATATATAAGTGTTTTAGTCATATTAACAAACTTTCGTGGGAAAGTGCCACGTGGGGCCCGATGTAAATTGTTTTCTGTATCATTAAAGAAAAACCTATTTTTATAAAATTTTTACTAAAACCGTTGGACAAATGAAATTCCTTACAACATGGAGAAAACATTGAATCAGTTTGGCTCCGTGCCCAATGAAAATTTCATAAGTCCAATTCTTTTCTTAAAAACCTTTGCAATGACCGACAGGAATCCTCCCGAGAACGAGGGTTCGGCAGTCGAGTTCCGCTCGAACCTACGTTGTAGGAAAGTTTTCTTAAAACTTATTTTGCCACCTGATTCTTTTAAAATGTAAAACTCAAAACCTGTTATCAAATAACAAAACCCTCCACATAGCGCTGGTGTGGACATCAAAACGGTCGACACCGCGCCATGAGGAGATTCTTCTTAATTAACTTCGGAAATTAATCGAGTATTGGTAAGTTTAAAACGCTATGGAATTGCTTTTTGTGTGTGTTATCACTTCTAAGTAATTGAATCGTATGCTCTCTCTATTTTCACTCGCCAAATCGTAATCGATCGCTCGTTATCTAGACGCTAATAATCTCTACTCTCAATCGCATCAACTCTTACAACCCTACTATTGGATTAATTTCGGGACGAAATTTCCTAAAGGAGGGGATACTGTAACAACCCGCACCTTCGTGCGTTGTTACTACTCGATACACTCGTTACGCCTAGCACCGGAGATTCGGATCATAATGTAACTATATCAATTATATCGCTAAATCGAAGTACAATCGAATAATTACGCATATTCTATCGCTATTACAAACCTATTTCGCATAACACTCACGATGATGTCGAATATGGGCCTAAACTACCCTTCTCGATGAGCGTGAGGTGTCAAAATGTGAGTAATCAACGCTAACGAGGGTTATCGGGTGAGTACTATGACTCTAACCGTCATGACGATGATGGCAATATGGGTAAGTGGTGCCCCGATAATCATTGTGGCACATCACATCGTAGAACGCACTCAAAGGCACGCGTAACTCGATCACCGCACTGAGAATTGGATACATAAATACGTATATACGGCCCTTTTGTGATTAATAATAATAAATAATTTAATAATTATATAAATATATGAAAATATGGCTCAAACCGTCGAAATCGCACCAAAAACGGGATCAAAAGGCTTCCGAACGGATCAATTCGATCAGACTAGTCCAATTGGTCAGACCGGCCCAATCAGATAGGCCAGTCCGATCGAATGGGCCAGTCCGATCGGATGGACCAGCCGATCGGATAGGCCAGCCGATCGACTGGACCAGCCGATCGACTGGGCCAACCGATCGACTGGGCCAGCCGATCGACTGGGCCAGCCGATCGACTGGGCCAGCCGAACCAACTGCAGTTTTGCCTTCCTTTCTCCTTCCTTGCCTATAAATACCCCTCCATTCACTCCCAAACACTTGTGTTGCTGCTCCTAACCGAACAAGACGTTCCAGCCCTCAAATCTCTCGATTTCTTCCGAATCTTGTAAGTTTTCAACCCGAATCTTGTACTTTCTTGATCCAAATGCAATCCTTCATCTTTCTATCTTTCGAATCTCGATTTTTAACCGTGAAATCAACGGATTTGGGGTGTTCTAAGGTGATGTCACCACAAAGTTCTTCAAAGGTGATGTCATCCCATGAAGAACAACTCAGATTCGGATGATTTACGTACGATTCTTCATGAATCTCAACCAAATCAATGTTTTTCTAATCAAAAGGCCACGGATTTGGGTTGTTCGGATAGATTTCATCACAAAGTTCTTATGGACTTCAAGTGTTGACCTTATATCATCAAGAACAACTCAGATCCAGGGCATTTCCTAAGTAAAATCAAGGTTTTTACATCAGATCTAGTGATAAAATGATCGATTTCGAGTTAAACACGGAAAAACCGACAAAAACGACCAGTTCCGACGAACGGGGTGATTCCCGGCCGTTAAAACAGGTCGGAATTGACGGGATTTCAGTTGCTTTACACCTCATCGTAACGTCCTAACCCAAAACGCTGAAAAACGCTCGAAAAATCATCGAAAACAGCCGAACAGGATTGGCCAATCGAGCAGCTAGTCGATCGAACAGCTAGTCGATCGAACAGCTAGTCGATCGAACAGCTGGTCGATCGAACAGCTGGTCGATCGAACAGCTGGTCGATCGAACAGCTGGTCGATCGAACAGCTGGTCGATCGAACAGCTGGTCGATCGAACAGCTGGTCGATCGAACAGCTGGTCGATCGAACAGCTGGTCGATCGAACAGCTGGTCGATCGAACAGCTGGTCGATCGATCAGGCTGTCCGATCGATCAGGCCCATTCGATCGATCATGCCATCCGACCAACCAAGCCCATCCGACCGACCAGGCCCACTCGATCGAGTGGCCTGTTCGACTGGGCCAGCCCAATTACAATTTTCAGCCCAATTTCACCATTTTGTCCGATTTCAACCCAATTTTTGCCAAATCGATACCGTTTAACGCATAGTAACCTATCACTCACATAAATTGTCTGAAATCAGGATATTCTCCGGCACCGGTTCCGCTAACCTAACCGAATACGCGCTGTGAGTATACTTGACCCCTTTTATCGAATTTTGGGTGTAACATACGTTCCATAAAAACCAAACTTATCAAACGAATGATTCAATTGGACTATTTATCACTTGCGAATAACTGTTTGCATAGATATACGTGATGCTAGTTACATGTATGCTAGAACTTATACTCGTGACGTCCCACCAAGACTAGTATAGTACTATTTCGCCCGACGGGGTCTAGTTATGCCATCAAGAGTCGAGCATCGAGGACTTAGCTGGTAGTATCAGTTTTGTGAGTATATATGTTGTGTATTACGTTTATGCATGTGGAAATTCGCAGCACTTTTAATCTATCATACTACACATATCAAACCTGTATACTCGCCAATACTTTTGTATTGACAAAGTTTTAACGTATGTTGCAGGTTTAGCCGAAGTTTACATCAAATCAAGCTAGGAAGTCTAGAAACTCATCTAAAATCTAGGTTGTCGGATTTGAATTGTTCGAGAGGACAAGAAATCTGTGATGACTTACGTGATTGTATTGTTTGTTAGTATGGGATGACAAATGTAATAAATATTATCGCAATATAGTTGTTATGGATTCTCTTGAGCAATCTGATTCGCCTAGTGCCGCGCCCCGATGATTCCGCCATCGGTTGGGGTGTGACACTTGGTTTCAACAATACGGGTGACATGGGAAGGACAATAGAAACGATAACCCTTAGAGTTCTCAGGGTACCCGATAAAGAAACAGGTAACTGTCTTAGGGTCAAGTTTCCTTAGGAAAGGATTGTAAAGTTTTGCTTCAGCAATGCAGCCCCATACTTTCATATATTTAAGACTCGGTTTCCTTCCTGTCCAAAGTTCATAAGGAGTTTTAGGGACAGACTTAGAAGGAACTCTATTGAGTATATGAACAGCTGCTTTTAACGCTTCAGTCCAGAGGAATAATGGTAAGTTAGTGTTGGCTAACATACTGCGCACCATGTTCATAAGGGTACGGTTTCTTCTTTCAGCGACACCGTTCTGCTGAGGTGTACCAGGCATGGTGTATTGGTTCACAATCCCCTGGCCCTTACAAAACTCATAAAATGGACCAGGAGCTTGACCCACATCAGTATGTCTTCCATAATACTCACCGCCTCTATCTGATCTCACAACTTTAATCTGACGATCTAATTGCTTTTCAACTTCAGCCTTATAATCTTTAAAAGTTGTTAGAGATTCAGATTTCTCCTTAATAAGATACAAGTACATGTAACGAGAATAATCATCAATAAAAGTGATAAATGAAGTATGTCCTGTTATGCCAGCGATTTGATAGGGACCACTAATGTCAGTGTGAATGAGTTCTAATAAATTAGAACTCCTAGTGGCACCTTTCTTATTCGCTAATGTCATTTTACCTTTAAGACATTTGACACATGTTCCAAAGTCAGAGAAATCGAGAGGAGGTAAGACTTCATCCTTTACGAGACGATTTAATCGCTCTTTTGAAATGTGGCCTAAACGCTGATGCCACAACATGGATGAAGTCTCTAAGTCTCGTTTCTCTTCCATCTTTGTGAGTGATTCATTAATGTTATATGACAACAAAGATTTGGAAAAGCCATCATCTAGTTCTAATCTATAGAGACCTCCATCCAGAACACCAGTACCATAAAGAACAGAATCATAATGGATAGAGAGTTGGCGATGACCATGGGAAACAATAAAACCGTCCATGTCTAACTTTGGTCCTGATACAAGGTTCCGAGTTACCTCAGGAACATATAAGGTATCATAAAGTTTAATACATAAACCAGTTTTCATAACTAATTGTAATGTTCCAATGGCCTTCACTTCTAATTCTCGATCATCCCCAACCTTAAGCGTTCTTTGGTTTCTTTCCAGCTTCCGGATTGAAAGGAATCCCTGAGTAGAATTGGTAACATGAACCATAGAACTAGAATCAAACCACCAAGAATTAGCAGGAACACTTAAATTATAGGACTCAAGTATCATAAAATAATCGTTACCTTTCTTAGCCAGCCACTCCTTAAAATCAGGGCATTCCTTCTGCATATGTCCTGTCTTTTTACAGAACTTGCAGCGGATACTGCCTAAGGAGTTCTTAGAGCTGGAAGGTGCACTTGCATTAGAGTTAGGATTAGACTTATGGACTTTAGAAGCATCCTTCCTCTGATAATTGTGCTTCCTTTTCTTAGGATTGGAGGTAGTAAAGTTGGCAAAATCAGTATGGCGATCCATCCTCATACGCTCCTCCTCCTGTACGCACATAGCGACCAGCTCACTCATCGTCCATTTTTCCTTCTGAGTGTTGTAATTGATCTTGAATGCTTCAAAAGAAGAAGGAAGCGAAGTAATGATGAAATGAACAAGGAAACCATCACTGATTTCCATTTCCAGCCCCTTCAGCTTATTGGCCATGTCGTTCATCATCATGATGTGCTCGCGAATGCCGCTCCTCCCATCATACTTAGTTGTCACCAGCTTGAGAATAAGAGTACTAGCGTGCGCCTTAGACGTCCCTTTGAACTGAGCCTCCACATGTTCCAAGTAGGTTTTAGCATCTTCAGAATCAGGAATAGCTCCCCTGATTGCATTGCTTATGGATTGCTTCATAAACATGAGAGACATGCGGTTACACCTAGTCCACTTTTCATGAGTTAACTGCTCAGCAGCAGTACTTTGAGTGGTAAGGTCCGCTGGCTTTTTTCTCTCTTAGAGCATAATCGAAATCAAGCAATCCGAGAGTAAGCATGAGAGCATCCTTCCATGCAGCAAAGTTATCACCAGTCAAAGGTGGAATCCCGCAGTTGGGTGCTGATAGTGGAAATAAGATGAGCAAGTTATGATACTAAGGAAGAAAAACTAATGTGATCTATGGGCACGTTAAACTAAGGCAGGCAAAATAATGACCATTTTACATAATGAAGCTGTGATAATGTCTATTACTAACATCAAAATAATAGACTTAACTAAAAATTCTACTTAAACGAAAACAAAACAGCTTTGGCCAGAAGTGTAATCATTTAAGCATATGTGCAAAGTGGTTGTAACAAATCAGCTTTGGCCAGAAATTGAAACAATCACTTTAGTTATGCACTTGCTAAGTATGCCATCTATGAAAGAATTAAATCAGCTTTGGCCAGATATTAAAACATTCATGCTTATGATGCACATTTAGCATAGCTTTCGTAATACTTGAATGATAAGTAGATGTATCAAGTCAGCTTTGGCCAGAAATGATATATCAAAAGCTCATTCAAGTTAAGCTATTCTGGTTTTGCAAAAACATTATCTGATTCTGATTTGTTAACTAAGTAAATTACAAAACCATTTATTTAATAGCAAACTACCCGTTAGCGCGGATCGAACTTAAAATAATGAGATTGCGAGTCGCAACCACGATTTCGACTAATGACGTTATGGTTGCGAGTCGCAACTACGGTTTCGACTAGTCACGTTATGGTTGCGAGTCGCAACTACGGTTTCGACTAATCACGTTATGGTTGCGAGTCGCAACTACGGTTTCGACTAATGACGTTATGGTTGCGAGTAGCAACCTCATGGTTGCGAGTAGCAACCTCATGGTTGCGAGTCATGACGTTATGGTTGCGAGTAGCAACCTCATGGTCTCGACTAATGACGTTATGGTTGCGAGTAGCAACCTCATGGTTGCGAGTAGCAACCTCATGGTTGCGAGTAGCAACCTCGTGGTCTCGAGTAGCAACCTCGCTAACAGCTGTTAATTTGATATCATAACCGAAAATTCGAAATCTAAGGGATTAAGAGATATCCTTTCCTGTTTAAGCTGATCTAATTTTGTCAACAGATTTCGAAATTTCAATCTCTTTATCTTTTAACAGTTTTCTAAAAAATTTAGAGGACAAAATTAGATCAAAATCAGGAAAAACACTTAATAATCCAAATCATATTCCAAAACATAACAGAATATTCGAATTTTCACATAAACATGATGAACCCTAATCATAAAAAAAATAAAATTCTGGAACCCGAAACCTGAATTTTAATAATTTTACTAAACAGATTTCGGCTAAAATTATAATCCAGTTAATTCGGTGAACAAATAAATGACCTTTTCATCGAAAAACAGAGATCTCGAGTCGCAAACTGATGAACTCGAAATCGGCTGTCATGTTCATACGGTTTCAAAAAATTCCGTTTTCCAAGTTTCAATCCCAGAATTATGGATACGAAAACAGAACTGACTAATCAACATATGCTCTGATACCACATGTTGGATCAGTTCTGTTTAAGCATGAAGGAAAACAAATAAATCATACCTGTCACAGCAGATAGTGCAGAGGAGAATCCTGTGAGAGAGTTCGACATGCCTGTCATCTTGATTTGGTTCCTCCTTAGGATGCTAACTGATGATGGTGCTAAGAAAACCGAAAAGGGATATCGGCTTTGGAGAGGAGGCCGAAACTAATGATGTTATGATCTAATGGGGTGTGAATTGTGAAACTGAGTAACCCTTAAACCTCCACATAACTCTCCTTATATAAGCACCCAGGAGGAAACCTAATTAGTTACTAAGGGTAATATGGTCCATCAACAATTACCAACTAATTAAATAATAGGTTCTAATATATTTTGATCTCTATAATATAAATAATTAAGATGGCTATAGATTAAATATTAAACATAATATATTTAATCTTACAAACATTGACTAAACTAAACTTTTTCACAAAAAATGCTTTTTTCCCACTTACGAAACAATTATATGTTCATCTTATGAACAAAAGTGACAGATTTTCGCCCATAAGGCTCTACGAAATGGTTTCGAGAGTTAGGACAACCCATTCGAGATAATGTGTGTGTGGTGTGGGGGTGGTGGTGGGGGGGGGGGGGGGGAGGAGTTGTTCCACATATCTAATCCCTCCATCCTGGTCTCCAAATTAACATGTCTACATGGCCCTCCATCCTGATCTCCCATTCTTGTAGTGTGTAGTCCACCCTAAAATTATAACAAATAAGTCACATGTGGGCGAAAGTTACACCGAGCTCCAACCAGACATTTACTTACACACCCCTCCTACCTAATCTCCCATCCTTGTGATGTTCCGTCCACCAAAAGGTAGACAAACTTGCGACTAACACATATTCTCATTGGGCTAAAACTATGACAAATAAGTTAAATTTGGGCGAAAATAACCCTAGATGAGTCACATGTGGGCAAAGATCACATACTTGTGGTCATATGTCGCACTCTAATCGGCTCCCTCTTTGATATTATGTAATTTACCCCTAAAGATAGTGGCGGATCTAGAAAATCCGCATAGGAGTAACGTTTAAAAAAATGGGTAACGAAATCGAAAACCGTCAAATTTTTCCAAAATTTACACAACCGTCGAAGTGTCACCGGAGCGTCAAGGGGCAACGGAGGTTACCCCTTGTAACACTATAGGTCCGCCCCTGCCTAAGATAGCTCTTAATGGCATGTATTTTAAATTTTTTAGACCCTTGTTGTAGTCAATGTTCACATGTGTATCTTGGTGATTTCTATGCTTTTATTAGCATTAAGATTATTTCAACATTTGTGTTTTTCATTGTAATAATGTTTTCCAAATATACTATTGGTGCAACAACTAAACTTAATCTTGGTAAAGCAATAGTAAACTAAGGTCTTAGATGCCAATCGAATATATGCCATGAAGATAACAGAATCTAAGGATTGCATTTATAGTTGTAAAGCAAAAAAAAAGCAGTGTATAAAAAGGCAGACCAAGAATCAAAAAGGGAAATCACACCCCACCCATTATTAATTAAATTTGTCACCTTTTTTCTTGGATATCTTGATTCTTTTTCTTTCAAATTTACATACCCAATTTACCAAATTACCCACAGACAAAAAAAATTTTTGAACGCCAACAGAATCAATCCCACCACCTACAACTACAAGTTAACTTCAAGTATTAGAAAGTGCTTCAAGAGTGGATAATAACACGAGCTCCTGAAGCAAGCCTGTTGAAAAAAAAAAAACAATACAAAAACATGAGATATATGCTATGCAGTTAATGCGGTAAAATATCGAATATCGGTCAAGGATCAATATTTGAGATATAGGTTATCTCGGTGAGATATTGGTGGGATATCAGTAATTTTAATATCATACAAAATTTATATATATGACAATTTAACACTAACAATTGTAGCAAGTATGAACTGATTAAGACTTAAAACACTAACATTTAACAGTAACAATTAACAATAAAGACTTAAAACACTACTGGCAGCAAAAAGAAGAAAGACAAATGATAGAACTAAGAAGATAGGTATTGATATCAGGAAAATCGGTGATATATCAGTAACTATCGCCGATAAAATCGGTACTGATATTTTGATCGATATTTTACATGGGGACCGATAACCGCTATATCACCGACATTAACTGCAAAGGTGAATTGGTTATTCTTTAATTAAATTAATTTGGAATATGGAAATAAGATCATAACTTAACTTTCTTCGACTTTGATCGCGTTATCCTTCTCTTCCCGGAAGGATTCTAACCGGCCCGAATGTTTGGAAGAACACGGGTCAGTAGTTATTCTTTTGCTACTGCTATTAGAAGCGCAAGGTGACACAATTCGCGAACTGGGGCCCGCTTCTGATGAGATACGTGGGCCCTCGTGAACTGGAGATTTCATTGGTTCGTTTTTTGAGTGTTTACTGAGTGACGCTTTGAGTGATTTTGGTATACATTTTATTAAGGTTGCGGTTTCCTCTTTATCCGAAACATGATTACCATTATCAGTCCTGCATTTCATATCACACGATCACATTCAAAAGTACGCATTAGTTTAACTAAAGTTAAAGACGATATAACACAAGAAAATACAAACCTGTCAGCATTGTGGGACGATGATCTTTTTAAAGTTGCGGTGCCTTCTTCCTTAAGCGATTTGGTCTCCACTAAACTCGCGCTGAAGTATTCTTTATCTTCTAATCTCATGCTCGTAAATCTTGAATTATCCGAATAGCAGTCAAGCTCCCGCAACATAACAGACGTTGAAAATAAAGGTGACTGAAATTTAGAATCCGATAATTGTGGTTTATATGACGGAATTAGACCAAAACTATGATCTTTGACCGATATTGACCCGCAGGAAATCAGTTGCATTAACATATCTGTCGCCCTGAGCTTTGAGTTGACCTGCGTTTGACTTCGTTCTAGTCTTGTAAAACTGTTATACTTACTAGCATCAGCTATGATTAACGACTCCAACGTCTCGGTTTTTCCTATAGACGAACTTGTACTTGACGAAGATGGAGGTGATGGATCTGTTTGAATTTCGGAATGATCTTTAATTTCTGATGCCACGTCATCAGATGAAATGCCGCGTGTGCAAGTTTCTCGAGTTTTATTGGCCTTTGTATTTTCTTCTGTTTGTGTGGAGGCGTCAGCAAGACCGTCGGTTTTGCAGATTTTGTATTCTGTTAAGCTAAGACAGCCGTTTGACGCTGTACTTTTTCGACCGTTAGATTCTGGTGACAAGCCAGATGAACCGGAAAGCCGAGCTGGAGGTGACAGCTCGTCGTCTTGAGAATTTTTATTATCTCTTCCACTCGTGGTTGTGGATGGTGATGAGTTGTCTTGACTTCTTGCAGATGGTGGTTCTGGTAATTGTTTTAGGTTCCGTAATTTTACACTAGGAGCAAAACCATCTGCAAATACGTTGTCATGTTCAAAATTTAGGGCTATTAAAATGTATGGTCCATTGAATTTTCCTATTTCATTAAGCTTGTCAAAACACCAAGAAACTATTGATTCTTTTCGAGTTTTACAAATGTACCTAAATTAGATTCTTCAACAAGCTCGGATCCTTTGAGAACGTATTCATCGCCATTAACCGGAATAACTAGATCATCTTCACAAAGATCATGCCAAACAAACCCATTCTTGTAGCTCCTGCAGCATCAAGCAAAACAATTAAAAAAAAAAAGCAAATGTAACAATTATTAAAAAAACTACTTTTTGAGTCCCTGTGTTTTATTGGTTTTAACCATTGAATCCAAAATCAAAATGTTTAACGCCCTGGGTCCCTAACCGAGTAACTGCTCATTTTATAACGTTTTGAGTCCAATTTTTAACACTTATACTTTGATTTTGGACTCAAGTGGTTAAAACCACTAAAACACAGGGACTCTAAACATTATAAAATGAGCGGTTAAGGACTCGAAGCGTTAACTTTTTGATTTGGGACTCAGGTGGTTAAAACTAATAAAACATAGAGACTCAAAAAGTAATTTACTCTTAAAAAAACTAACCTCTTGCAAGACCATGAGTACATTGAAGCCATACCGCTTCCTCTAAGACCATTAAGCTTTTCAATCACATCTACATTAATCATTTTCAAAACAAAATTCCGCGGTTAACTATTTCATCAAATCACACAATGCTGCATTCAATTGCCAAGATAATTACCTCTCAAAAAAAGACCTTCTGATGAAGTGAGAGACACTTCAATAAAGTGAGGATGTTCGAGCTGCCGATTTTTACATAGATAATAAACTACAGCCACCTTCCGGCTCTTCCGCTCCATCTCCAGCTCTGGCACCCGCTGCTGATACTTTCGCGACTTCTCCTTCCACACTTTCGCTCTGTCCGGGCTCAATTGTTGATGCATCTGCCCATACTTCCTCACTCGCGGGTCCATCAACACCCTAGCCAACAACCGCCTTTTGTAATTCAAAAATTTCAAAACCGTAAAGTAAAAAGGGGTCTAGAAACTCACCTGTCTGTCTGTCAGATTAATCCTGACTCAAGATTGTATTGTCAAAAGGGGTCTAGAAACTCACATGTACGATAAACTTATAAGATTAACCCAGACTTTGAGTCAAAGGTGAAATAACTAGCTCAATAGCGCGAATACCTCCGATGAGTGATTTCAAAATTTAAAAACTATCTATAACAATCCGGATACCGCAAACTAATTCAAAATCTGAAGAGACAACACACGTCGAATCATAAACCAACAAATTCGCAACAATAATAACATTGCAAACGAAAAATAACAAACAAAACCTGAATAATGACAGAAATGGCAGGTGGTTAAGAGAGAGTAAGTGAACAAATATAATAAATTTAAAAGTGGAAAAACCTGACAATAATAAAAGCTGAAAAAGGCTTTTACTGCTACTGTATTACAGTTAGCGAAAAAAGAGTGAAGAATACGAGAAGACTGACTACTACTGATGGATGCATTGCATTTACTGAGGGTGATGAAGTAGGTGTTAAAGGATTGGAACACGATAGTGACGGATCTGGTGAGAGGTATGTGTCGAAAAGTGACAGACAGTGGTGGTGGTGGTGGTGGAGATACGTTTTAACTTTTTTTCTTTCTGCCTTTTGATTGCGTGTTATGGAGATAAAGTGGAGGTTTCATTGTTGTGAGTTTGCATAATAGATATATAATTAGGGTTCTTAATTTCCCACAAATCTTTTTGGTGAAATAGAGGTTGAAGCATGGAGCACTGGGCTTCTCTTACCCTGCCTCCATTTCTATTCGGTTTTTTATTTTAAGCAAGTTTTATTTATTTATGAGTTAACTGTCATTTTCGTCCATGTGGTTTGGTCACTTTGGCCATTTCAGTCCATTTTTCAAAAATGCGCCATTTTCGTCCCCCACGTTCTGGAAAGGTGCCATTTCAGTCCAAAAATCATAACCCAGTTAAGTCAGTTTGTAAATAAGGACTGATTGTGTAAATTTGTAACATAAAGGACTGATTGTGTAAATTTGAAAAATGGACTGAAATGGCAGTTAACACCACCACCACTAGCCCTGCCACCACCACCACTCCGCTGCCACCACCACCACCACCGCCACCACCGCCACCACAGCCACCACCGCCACTCCACAGCCACCACAGCCACCCTGCCACCACCACCACTCCGCTGCCACCACCACCGCCGCCACCACAGCCACCACCGCCACCACAGCCACCACCGCCACCACAGCCACCATCGCCACCCTGCTCATTTCTGCAACTCGCCGGAGTTCGGAGTTCATCGGAGAAGACGACCGGAGAAGACGAAGACGTCCCCGTAACCCGCAAGCTTTTCGTTTCGGTATACCGTTCTCGTTCCTTTGTTTTGCTCGTAAGAAACTGATTTGTGTTAAACCTCTTCTGTGTAAGAAACTGATTTGAGCTTACCCAAATTTTAGAAAACTGGGGTTCGATCTGCACGGCTACTGGTGGTGACCTAGAGACTAAATGTCTCCCTAATGGTAGCTCAACAACCAGGGACATGTAGGTCTTGGCTTTTGATTTTGGGTCTACTCAAATAATACAGCGGGTAAAAACGGTTACTATTAAATCTTGCCAAGTTAAAACAAGTTCGAATGGGCGAGCATCGCCCCTCACCGCCTGTCACCACTATCCACCACAAAAGCCGAAACGAGCAAAACAAAGGAACGAGAACGGTATACCGAAACGAAAAGCTTGCGGGTTACGGGGACGTCTTCGTCTTCTCCGGTCGTCTTCTCCGATGAACTCCAAACTCCGGCGAGTTGCAGAAATGAGCAGGGTGGCGGTGGTGGCGGTGGTGGTGGTGGCAGCGGAGTGGTGGTGGCAGCGGAGTGGTGGTGGCAGGGTGGCTGTGGAGTGGCGGTGGTGGCTGTGGTGGCTGTGGTGGCGGTGGTGGTGGTGGTGGTGGCAGCGGAGTGGTGGTGGTGGCAAGGCTAGTGGTGGTGGTGTTAACTGCCATTTCAGTCCATTTTTTAAATTTACACAATCAGTCCTTTATGTTACAAATTTACACAATCAGTCCTTATTTACAAACTGACTTAACTGGGTTATGATTTTTGGACTGAAATGGCACCTTTCCAGAACGTGGGGGACGAAAATGGCGCATTTTTGAAAAATGGACTGAAATGGCCAAAGTGACCAAACCACAGGGACGAAAATGGCAGTTAACTCTTTATTTATTTTGGAATGCTGTCTTATATTGTTTTTTTAATACGAAAGAATCTCACATGTAAACTCACTCTGTTTGGGATTATATTCAAGGTTGATTCTTTGACTGTCATGAGATTGTGCCTCTTGATGTGCGGGAATTTGATGGAATTTGTAAACCCTTGCCCATCGTCAGGTTCGAACCTGAGATTAAAACCTCGATTTATCAATTCACCCAGATGTCTATCAAAAATTACCCAAACGAGAACTGAACATGCATCTCCACTAGGGAGAGCAGGCCAATTAACCGTTGGACCAAATTCTCAGGACACTGTCTTATATTGTTATTAGTGGAATTCCGTTTTGTGACGTGATGAAAATTCAGGAGGAAAACGTAGAATTTGATTTGGTTCCCTTGCTCCTTAAACTGTTGATTTTTTAGACAGAGTGCAGAGATTCATGCATAGCAATTTCTCGATGCCAAGGAACCAAAGTTTTATTTTCAGTAGAATTGGATTTGCTATTCAAAATAGGTTGCGGCGCAGCTTGTTGCCTATTTACCTGTCATTCTTATGTAATTTTTCTATTGTTAATGTTGGTTCATTCAAATGGTTAAAAAAAGTTAAACGTATGATGTTTAGAGTTAGAAATTTATGTCGAAGTTGGTACGACTTCGGTACCTGTTACGGAAAGGTATTGCAAACTTTTGGGTTATACGACCCGTATAAAATATTCTGACATGACAAACATTGGGTCATATAAGCTATGCGACTTGTATAACGTTATATACTCGTATAGATGGAGAAAATAACAGGTTGTATAATATTATACAGGGTTTGGGTCGTATATCATTATATGAGTCATATAACACTATACGGGTCTTATAATATTATACGTATAAAGTCATATAGGTGTAGGGATGTAAAATTAACGAGAAGCTTTTTTATTTAATATTACTAAAAAGCAGCCCATTGTATATAATATAATATAATAATATTAGAACTGCCATGCATTTGTTCCAATGTTCTTGTATAACATCACATTGAAATAAAATTATAAAAAGGAATATTTTATTTCATGACACAGCTCAGATCATGATTCCAAAGCATTTATTTTAGTACGCATGCTTCAGTTTCCCACCAATTTTATACATGTAAATATATATTACTAGCCATGGAATTTTATTATAAATCTAGAGAAAGATGCTAGAAGCATGCAATGTAGTACAACTATGTTTAGTGAATAAATGAAAAACTAAAGAAATTAAAATTACATGACTAAATTTGTCGATATAAATAATGGAATTGAAGAAATGGAATGTAATTGAAGAAACTGAAATTACATCAGATTGACATTGACCGATCTAAAGAATGAAGTTTTTTTATCTACTTCTTGTCTAAAGATATGTGTTTGTCTTGATCTTTTCCATCATCTTCATAATCGATGGAGTGCTTGTTAAAAACATTTTTATTTCTTACTTGTGCAGAGAACCAGCATGTTTTTGTCCCTAATTCCTGACCAGCGTTCAACGGGTCATCCACAGCAATTGTTCAGCCCCAGGGAGCAGAGTTTTTTCTTTGGTATATTAGGGTTTGCTATTCAGAAAGAGGTGATGGCGTAGGTTGTTACCCGTCCATCTTTTGTTTTGATGTAACTTGCCAATGCCAAGTATGAATGAAAAATTCTATATGTGAAAAAAAATATATATATATATATAACAACCTTCTTGTGTGTCCAACCCCATGTGTTGGATGTTACACAAGGATTTAATTTGTGACCATATTTCTTTTGTAAAGAAGTTTTTTACTCTTTTTTCTGTATTGAAATACTATAATAACAATAAAATGGTTTAGCCAATGAGGTAGTGGTGAAGAGTGGTTGGAGAAATACTTGGTATTCCTTGTAACCTAGGTTCGACTCCCACTCTCCACGTTATTTTCTGCGGCATCCAGGTGAAGGGCGAATACGGGTGGCGCCGGTTCTGGCGGCGGTCGAGTAGTCAACCTTGGCCACAGCGCCCGGTGTCACGGTGGTTGGCACGTCATTCCTTGCCGTTAAAAAAACAATAAAATGGTTTAGAACTGTCCATAGAAACTGCTTACATCTTTAATTTGGCACTCGGTAGAGTATCTCGATGCTGTAAATAATGAAAGGAATATTTAAAGTAGTACATATAACTTTCTAAAAAATTACATGTTTTTAAACTACTACTACCTCACCACTAATATCCTCCTTTTACAAATATTGTTCTCTATATATTATTTCGAGTTATTTGGGTTTAGCTTATACACCATTAAATGCCTTTTAAGAGTTGTCCCATTAGTATTCGAGCAAGTGACATACAATAGAGAACAATGGTTGCACCAAGTTTTTTATTTCTCATCCTAGTTGAAAGAGTTCAAAGGTTAAAACAAAACGTAACTGGCGTTTAGCGTTTTTGTGCTGTTAAAAATATTTATAACGACTCCTGAGATGTTGGTCCAGTGGTCAGAAGGCTTGTTCTTCCTAACGGAGACGCATGTTCGATTCTAGTTTGGGTCATTTCCGAGGGACATCTGGGTGATCCATTACTCCAGCAAATTAAAACAGATATAATGGTCATTAGTGCATCAAACGTGTGCGGGCACGTACGAGTTCTACCAAAATCCAGTTCCGAAACTCAATTTTAGCACCGCCCTGCGCGTGCGCGGGTATGACTTGTGAAAAAACATATCATAATGTTGTAATGAATTGGTAAATGTTTTAGCTTATAAACAATTATTCCCTTTGTTCCCACACCAATGTGGGACAAAGTGTTTTACCACTTTAAGGCTTTTATTCACACACACCCAAAACTTCCAACAGGGATGAATCTGGGCTTTAATTCGGGGGGGGGGGGGGGGAGTTCTCATGGCGGTCGAGGAAAACATAGCCCCAAGCCGGGTGGGTTTACACATGAGATTCTTTGTCGTTCAAGAAAAAAACTTATAAAGATATCAAAGACGAACAAACTTTAAAGTGGTAAGAGATATGATCATACGAATACTTAAGTATAGACGCAATATCTTTGATATGGGTCAAGTTATTCCACAAAGGCTCCTAATTGTAAGAAGTGTAAGAAGGATTTATAGAGTGACAAGTGTCCAATAACCTAAAATTAAACCCACTACATCACCATCTAAACACCCACCCCCACCCCACCCCACCACCATCCAAAAACCTAAATCCCCCCCCCACCACCACCACCCAACCCCCCCCCCCCCCCGGCAAAAAAAAACTATACCTTACCAAAAAAAAACCCCAAAAAAAACCTAACCCCCCCCCCCCCACACACACACACACACCCCAAAAACCTAAAAAAAAAACTAAACACCCACCACCACCCAAAAACCTAAACCCCCACCCCTTCGACAAAACCAAAAAAAATTTATTTTTTTTTGGGTGGGTGATGGGGGAGGGGGTGGGTGGGGGTGGAGGTTTAGGTTTTTGGGTGGTGGTGGATTTAAGTTTTTTTTTTTTTTTTTGTAGTGAGTTTTTTTAGAAGCCTTTTTACACTTCTTACAATTAAAATCCTTTGTATTTACTCCTAATCCCTTTAATATATATCTAAATAAAGAGATAAGTATTACATATGATTATACTATATGATTATATATCTTTTATTATTTGGTTGTGTCTCCTCCCAATTGGATCGGGTGCTTGGGGAATTGGCCCAACACTCTCACCATTGGGTAGTTTGGCCGAGTAAGAAATCCGAGTACTTCTACTCGGGTTATTGCAAGTATTTGTTGTTTTCTTTTTGTTTTTCTTTTAAATTAAATAGAGAATGTTTAAAACAAATTTTAAAAATATCTTTTCAACCAAAAGATTTTACCCTTTTCTTCATAAAATATAACTAGTTTTATATATATATCCTAGTCCGGGTTTCCGAAATTAATAACATTCAAACTCAACAAGCATGTTCACCCAAGATCAATGGAATTCCTAGAAATCGTAACTTAACACCTTTGTACACTTGTTTGTGAACCAATGACCAACACCATGGCAGCATCTTTCTGGACAATTTCTTCAGTATCAAGCTTTGGATTTATAGAACCTTGACATATTTGTTGGGATTTTATTTTCTTGAATTTTCCTTGAGCTTGTTTTTTTTATTAATTCTAGCTGCATGTTTAGAGTTTTCACCACATTTAACCAACAACCAAACACACTAAATCACACAAATAGCAGAGCTATTGGTAGGGTCTGCTCCAAAACAAACCGCAAACGAACAAGCACAACTAAATACAAAGAAATAGAGAGGTACCAAAAACCAAAAAAAAAGGTGGAAGAGTAGCCTAGCAAAAAAGATAAAGTATAGGGCCGGTCCTATAAATTTGCGTACCCTGTTCGAGCTCGAAAAAACGTGTCCTTATGTCTTAACGAAATCGGGTATTGGCTCACTAAAGGTCTAAACCTAATGCCAATGGGCTAATAACTAATCTAAACCATAAGAATAGTTTTGTAAGCGGGCCTATGTTAGTGTTTGTATGAGTATACCCTATATATATATATATATATATATATATATATATATATATATATATATATATATATTATTTTACAAATATTGTTTTTTTAAATACCATGCCCTTCGAAATATCGGGGCCTAGTCGGTGGTCCTCCCTGCCCACCCCCAGGGCCGCACCTGATAAAGTATATAACATGATTAAACGACATATAGATATAAAAACAAGCATACAATTACATGCAAAGTCCACATAAAACAAAGATATACAAAAATGTTAATTTATAACAAATAAAGTGACCCCTAAATTTAACAAATAAAAAAGCTTGCTATAAAACTTCATTAAAAAAGTTAATTTATAACAGAATTTAAGATAAGCCACAAGTACATGTAATCAATATTTGATGTCATCTCATATCTCATATTCAAAGTAATAAATAGAAGAAACTCTGGTATAAAACCTCTTGAAGTCATCTCTGCTTATCTTATGAGACAATCTTATATGACACATCATTAAGAGGGAAATCCTTTGGTAAAGTGAGAGATAACGGAATTATACGTTAACTTATCGTGTTTTAATACTTTGGTTATCATCTGATCATATGCATAGCTGCTACGTCAACCCGCCTGTTCTTGCAAAGACCTTCCATAAGTATGTTATATGTCGTCGTATTTCGTGCAGTCCCTTGAAGCTCCATTCGATCAAAACCTTCACCTGCTTCTTCGATATTCTTTTAATAGATTAGTATGTAAAGATACTCGAAAGACTTCCTGTCCAAAAAGATTAAGCTAAAAGAATTTAGGATAAATGATATGTGTCAAATGAGTCGAAAGTCAGCTGTATTAAGATGCATAAAACTTCTTTATCTTTTACCATTTTTAATTAAAAAAAAGTTATTTGTTATAACAATGTATATTTAACAGTTTTGACCCGTTACCCAATCCGTCCAATTTTCAGCCCATTTTACCACCGTTTAAAATGATAACACAGACTAAAAGATCTACCCTAAGCCACAAACGGGGAAACTCCTGTTAGATCCACACATACATGTTTTCTTCCTACCCATCCAAAGACCAAAATATCGGCTGGTCGAAGGGTAGATCTCCCTTCCAATGGGTCAGTTAAGAAATGTTATAACCCCAAGATCTATGGACGTAGTTTTTAAAAGACTTAGTTTTGCTATTCAAAAAGGGGTAGCGGCGCAGCTTGTTGCCCATTTACCATCTATCTCGATGTAAATTCATAACACGATAATGTGTAATATTGAATCAAGAAGTTACAAAGAAAGGCACTCTTTGTATAAGATATTTGTTATATCAGATTAAGAAGCTCTCTAATTTTGTAATTTTCCAATTTCTCTTATGCGACTTGAAATTGGGGCTTCGGTTTACTTTTCTCCACAATCTCTGCAAAACTAGAAAAAATAGTTGGATTAACGACATGAATATCTATATACCTAACCAAAAGTTCAATACCGTTTATGTGTTTGGTCAAGGGCCTGATTTCCAACAACTGTTGATACGATCTTCTTATGCTCCTCTGTAATTCTATTATACATGAACCAAGACATTTGTTGATAAGCATTTGGTCAATGATCCATCCAAAAACAGTACATCCATTGGTGTTTGATTGCACATATGCGAATTCATATATAAAATGATGATTTCTTTGTCAAAAGTGTTCCGGGTCAGCCAAACTCAAAACACATTTTCGACCCAAAACAGGAATTAATTTCTAGCTTTTTTCTCATTTTCACTTCAAAAGGTAAGAATCAGGGGTTGAAGATGAACAAATAGCAACAGTTATAAAAACCTTAAGATTCCATTTGTTTCAGAATGTTACATAAACATTACCCAAATTAGAAAACTTCATATTACAAATGTCTTATTCTGGTCTTCTCATTTTGATATTAAGAGGAACTTCCTTGTAAGACTGTACTTTCTCCGCAGCTCTTCTTGATGGTCTACTGAACGACATCCTTTGTGAGTTTTGAGGTTCGGATTTTGAACCGCATTTGTCATTTTCTTGTTCAACATTCACTTTTAAAGTTGGCCCATACTCATCATGCAATTTAAGATCTTTAATCTCAAACAAATTCTCATCCGCTTCATGTTCTTGTGATGTGAACCTAGCCGACTGCGTTCTCACACGTCGCCTGTTTGTAAACACATCAGCGATATATAAACATAGCAAATATGTCGAAATAATATTATGCTAACCTTTTGTTTTCAACTATATCGTTCTCAGATTCTGCACCTGTAGTCAACTGGCTAACGGCTGCAAACACCACATGTTATAATCAGTTAAACACCAACTAATTAGTAACCAATATTGATATATAATAAGTTTAACGTTTTTGTAGGATTTACATCGACTTCTTCCTGGACGAATACGTCTACTGGCGTTTTGTTGGTTGGTAAGAGCCTTTTCACCATCCTTCATTCACCATAACGGAAATAATGATATTAGTTTTTTCTTCAAAAGAGAAATATTAAAAAAATAATAATAAATAAAAACTAGTAAACCACCTTAGATTCACATTTTTGGTCGTTTGTCTCACGCTTTACCTGAATATCCAACAGATATAACGATATTAGTTTTTTCTTTAAAGGAGAAATATTAAAAAAAAAATAAATAAATAAAATAAAAAACTAGTAAACCACCTTAGATTCACATTTTTGGTCGTTCGTCTCACGCTTTACCTGAATATCCAACATATATAACGATATTAGTTTTTTTCTTTAAAGGAGAAATATTTAAAAATAAAAAAAAAAATAAAAACTCGTAAACTACCTTAGATTCACATTTTTGTTCGCTCATCTCACGCTTCACCTGATAATCCAAAGTACTCCATTAGATTTTTAATATTCATGCTATAATGTTAAACTACACCGGACAATCATGACTCATTCATCAAGTAACGAGTTGATTTGGGTAAACTTTTATTTCGTTATGGTTCATTTATGTGTATTCAAGTTATAAAATGGGTCTATTCATATTACATAACGGGTCAAAATAGGTCTACTCAAATTTAACATAGCGAAAAAAGAGTTACCTGAAACTCGGAATTCATGGTTTTCAGCAAAGCATCTTTGCAAGCAAGTTGATGTTGTAGTTCTTTTAGCTATTATAAGCCGAAAAAAATAGATACACAGTTACACACAACATTGATTCATTCAATCATTAGAAATTGGGAGTTTAAAACACCATACCTTCTTTTTGCCTAAATTTAGCTCCTGCCAATAAAAAAAATATACATTAATGTCAACATTGCTGTAGAAAAATTCTACTTAATGTTTTTCAACTTTTAACGAAAAATATTGATGTTTGAGCTGTGAAAGCAATGTACTAACCGCCGTCATATGACTGTTTGATTGAGCAAGGTTCCAATTCTGAAATTGTGTTTTCTGAAGAAGAACTCGCACCTTTTGAAGCTCGATTCCATTCATCTCTATGACTTTGCTGTTATCATTAATATCATAAAGAAAATATCAGTTTGACATAAATTCAAAATGCAAACTCTTATTTTTAAGTTCCATATTTTGATGGCAATTATTTTGCTATTTTGCGCTTTAAGTTAGATGGTAACGAAACTTACTTTTTCTCTGTGATAAGCTTCATCAGCCCTGCATTTTCCTGCCCCGTTTAATCATCAAACGAAAATAATCAGGTAAAGATTGAAAACCGAATTCAAAACAGGGATTCGAATTCAGTTCCATTCAAATTTTGACTATTATTATACACCCCTAACCATCACATAGACTATTGCTTATTAACAAAACCACAAAAGGTAAACTGAAAGAACTAAAGCTTGAAATTAATAATACAAAACTATGACTAATTGTTAAAAGTAAAACAACCTATTTTAGGAGACTAACTTAATCCTAAATAATATAGAACCCCTCAAGTCCACATCGATACTCAAACGAACGTAAAATCACGGCTAACTCCCACAATATAATTAGACCAAGACAACTACTGACTAGGGCTGCAAACGAACCAAACGTTGGCGAACAGTTCATGAACCGTTCGGCGGGAAGTTCATTTGTGTTCGTTTGTTTATTAAACAAACAAACACGAAATTTGAACAGTGGCCGCGTTCGTTCATTTATGTTCGTGAACGTCCGGTAACGTGTTCGTTTGTGTTCTATTTTTTATTAGTGTTTTTAGTTTTTAAATTTTATCTGAATACTTCAAAATTATGACAAATAAAATATTTAATAAGTGTTAATGTATTATATATTATGTTCATGAACGCTTGTTTGTGTTCGTTTGTTTCCATTTGTGTCTATCAACGTCCGTTTTCATTCGTTGCCTAAAATTAACAAACAAACACAAACAAACATGAAAAAGTTCATTTTCTTAACAAACAAACACGAACATAAAATCCCGTTCTGTAAGTGTTCATGAACAGTTTGTGAACATGTATATTTCTTAACAAACGAACACGAACAAGGTCTTGTTCGTGTTCGTTTGGTTTGTTTACAGCCAACATGTTACAATCCTAGTACAACACTTAACTAACTTTAACCAACTCCTCGAAATTAGTCCTCCCATATTTACCTACACGCAAAAACGGGTCCAACAACTCCTACAATTCACAATATTCTGATCCTAAAACAAGATAAAGCTTTACCTTCAAAAGATGATCAACATGCCCTTTATCCAAAGATGATGAAGAACACAACTGTGGCTCATAATTTGTAATATCCGAAAGCCGCTTTCTTATCGACTTCCCAAAAGACGATCTTTTGACCAGTTTATCCTCTCCCATTGCCGTTGCCCCTTCAAAACCCTTGAAAAATATTCAGTTCACAAATTAGGGTTCTTGGGTTTTGTTTTAAACCCCAAAAACACACACTAAACAATAAAGAAACAATCTTTTTTAGAGAAATCGAAGAACCCAGATCTAAAAATCGGATTTTTAGGGGTTTGGTGTGAGAAAAACTGTAACATGAAATCGATTTAGGAATTGGGTTTGATGGGTTGCTGTGAAATTAGGGTTTTGAACTGTTTTAAGGCGAAACAGCCAGCGGTACGAATTTGGGAAAGATTTTGAATTTTGCTGAAATGAAACAAATGAAAGTGTAAAAAGAGATTAAAAAGAAAAGGTGGGAGTTTAAAGAGGTTCGGATACTCAACGGCTATCCGAGCCTAGTTTTTGTGTTTTGATATTTATTGTTGGAGTATATTTTAAACTTTTAAGAAAATTTATTGTTGGAGTATATTTTAAACTTTAAGAAAAGTTATGAGCGGGTTAGTTACATTTATGAACTCTGTTAAAAAAAAATTACATTTATGATGAGAGGTTTTTGACAGAGGTTTATTGCAAAGTAGATAAGTTTCTTTAAAAAAATCATTATAAAATTAAAAAGCTATGTTTATGAAAACGCAATTATGTTATAAGATACTGGGCTAGCATATAATAAAAAGTTTATTTGGCTAAGAAGGCTAGAAAGTAATTTTGATCATCCATTTAGTTAATCAAGGGCTAAGATTAAATAAGGGAAATTGAAGGGAAGAAAATGGGCGCGTGGGTTTGTTTAGGGACATTCTAGTCAATCCAAGGCAATAGTTTATCTCTCCTCCAATTCCCCCCCCCCCTTCATTTTTTAAACGTTAATAACTCTTTCATACGACATTATTTTTTTATAAAAATTGCACCAAAAAAACGAGCGTTTTTTTATCTTTAAAACGAGTATACTATTGCTATATTTTCGAAAAAAAATGTTAAAACCCAGTTGCGTAAAACGCAATGGAAAAAACCCAGTTGCCTAAAACGCAATGAAAAAAAACCCTAAAAAATGACATTTTTCTAAAACGCAATGCACCAAAAACACAAAGAAATGTCTTATTTGTAAAACGCAATGGCCAGAAAACACAAAGAAATGTCTTATTTCTAAAACGCAATAGCCTAAAAACACAAAAGAAAAAGTGTACTTTCTAAAACGCAATGGACTGAAAACACATAAAAATGTGTTTTACCTAAAACGCAATGCATCAAAAACACAAATAAATGTCTTATTTCTAAAACGCAATGGCAAGAAAACACTTAAAATGTCTGTTTTCTAAAACGCAATGGACTGAAAACACATAAAAATGTGTTTTACCTAAAACGCAATGCACCAAAAACACAAAGAAATGTCTTATTTATAAAACGCAATGGCCAGAAAACACTTAAAAATGTCTCCTTTCTAAAACGCAATGGCCTAAAAAAACAAAAGAAAGTGTTCTCTCTAAAACGCAATGGACTGAAAACTCCTAAAAATGTGTTTTACCTAAAACGCAATGACTAAAAACACTTCAAAAATGTGTTTTTCTAAAACTCAATGGCCAGAAAACATATAAAAATGTCTTAGTTCTAAAACGCAATGGCCTAAAAACACCAAAGAAAGTGTTTTCTCTATAAAACGCATTGAACCAGGACAATAGTTTTGTCTGTGAATTGTCTGAACCAGGAAGTAGGAGATCAAAAGACTGTCTATGAATGCAGTTTTCCAGAGACAATTTACAGAAAATTAAATTTTCTGATGCATTTTTATTAAAGCAATCTAATCGGAAAAAAAAATTTCCGAGCTGACCTGGCAGCTCAACCCCAGCCAGGGGCTCTGCCCCTTGGACCCCGCCAGGGGCTGCCGCCCATGGGACCCTGCTACCAGGGGCGCTGCCCCCGGACCCCCGCCAGCATCGTAAAACGCAATGAATAAATCAAAAACCCAGATAATAAAAATGAAATTAAAGAATTTCTTACATGGATCGAAGTCGGTTTCTTCAACGCTTGACGAAATTTGAATGATTGAAACACTTATCAGAGATCGAATCGAATGGATCGAGTGATTATCTTCAAAATCACCGGAAAAAACGAGATTTTGTATGAAATTAAGCTGGGTTTTCTTCAAAAAAGCTGAAGAACACGTTGATCGGGTGTTTGAATCATTGATTGGTGACGAAAATCGCAGTATAATGTAGTGATTATTGAGATAGAAAGTGAAGAAATGGTTGAAGATGGTGGGTTTTGAAAATGGTGGGTTTTGATGTTACTGGGAAGAAGAAGAAAGAAGAAAAGGATAAGATTGACTAAAATACCCTTCCTCTTTATTTTAAATTTTGCCCCTACTCATCATTACCTAATTATTAATTTTCAATTTTATTAATTAATTATAAAAAACCTTGCTTGTTTGTGATTGGTCAAAAATTTGAAAGGAACCTCCATAACGCCGTGAAATGCATGGCGCCTCTCCCCTTTTTTGCCCCATAACACCCCCTGTCGCGGTGTGCAGGGCGCTATAGGGCGTTATGGCGCAAAAAAAACCCACTCTTAGCGCCCCGCTACAGATAGACTTATTTTACCCGTTGTCATTCATAACAACTATATTCCCGTATATTGGGTTGAACATGTAAAATTGCCTAATATATAGTTCTTAATTCATTCTTTTATTCAAAAAATTAAATTATTAATAATACATACTTTTTTAGTGATCATGCTTAACACAAGTTCTTTACAAAAAGTTCAAAATGTGGATAAAAGGTGTTGTTTATGGTCAATACCACCCGAACCGAAACGACCATACCACAAGTTTAGACCTGACCTACCCTCTAGACTCTCTTTGAAAATGTCACCTTTTTTTTAATTTTACTTGCCTTGTTAGCAAGTGAATGTTAATAGGTCAAATCGCCACTTCTACTCGTAATGTACACTACATCCGTTTTGATCAATTTCCTTTTCAAATACACCATTTACCTTTAACTAAATCACAATTTTACCCTCAATTAGCAATAGCATAACCTCAAATGGTCAAAATTTAGGCTACATGAAATGATAACTAAATCAGAATCAACGACACTTCCTTGTTGGACATTGATTATTGCTTTATAAACACAACCAATGTTTTCGTCATATTTTGGTTAAGTCATGAGTAACCCATTTAGTTACAAACTTTGTTTCTATGGTATACCATATTGCTAAATAATCATGTTACAATCCAAACACGATTCTTTAGTTACATAAAATCCCTGAAAACTCAGTAAATTCAATATCCATTTATCAACACTCTTGCAATGTTAATAAAGTATACTACCCATTGCTTCATTGTATCTTAGAAAGTGATTCGTGACAAACCCAAAATACATTGTTCGATTGAACGGTGTGGACATAGAAATCACTCACCTCAAAGCAATAAGTTGTAGTTTCAATTTTCATATATGTTAATTTAGATATTATCTAGAACACCATAACCAACAAGTTGTTACATCTTAAGAGTCGTTGGGCAAATATCATATTGGTAAAAGAAGATAGCTTGAATTCATGAAGAATGTCTAGTCTCAAATTCATTAATGCATTTTGAACACCTTGATTAAGAGTAGTATTAGGATGGAGGCCCCTGAGAAGTTTATGACAGAGCGAACAAATTTAAAAATTAACATTAGTTGGTATAGATGGTTGATTATTACATGGTTACTAGATAAAAAAACATAACGATTTGCATACTAATAAGCAATAGTTAGTCATTAACGACAACCACCTTATATACGATAAAAAGGTTACAAACATACACCATCCTATTATGGCACAATGTTTACATGCAAAAACCGGTACAGATTAAACGGTTCACTGTTTGACTCTAACCACTTCAACAGATTAAACCCATTGCCCAACTAGCATGACCAAAACTACACTAATCAATCAGTAGTGCCTTGAAGAAGATACGAAGCTTTACTCCTAACCTGCATTGTTGTACAAGATTTTTTTAAATACTAATTATGTTTAATAGTTTGACTTAATAAAACAATACAGAAAGGAAACGGGTCAAACGTCACCCAGATTTTAACTTCAACGAATGAAATCTTTTAAATTATTTTATTAGAAACTTATATTCTTATTAAAATAATATTTTCATTTCTAATCCTACCCATCCGTTTTGGCATGTTACCCATGGTGTCAATATCGGTCAGAATATCGGTACCGATATTATAGGCGATATTTGACCAATATGTCACCGATATTCCCAATATCAGTACCTTTCTTCAGTCTACCATTCGTCTTTCTTCTTATTGCTGTTATTAGTGTATTAAGTTTTAATTGTTAGATGTTGGTGTTTTACGTCTTAATGAGTTCCTACTTGCTATAATTGTTAGTGTTAAATTGCTATATATATAAATTCTGCATGATATTAAAATTACTGATATCCCACCGCGATAACCTATATCTCAAATACCGGTCCTTGACCAATATCCGATATATTTTACCGCATCAACTGCTTAGCCGCTGACCCGCCCGTTGTGCCACCAGTAAGTAATTAAGAGAGTTATGTAGTACCTTTGGAGCGTAAGACCTAGAGTCTGTGATGTTGATTTGGCAAGAACAATTTCGGAGAAACAGACCCCACATTTCATTCAATAACTGCTTGTCTTCCAATAACGGGTTGTATAAAAACCAGTTTTCCGTCAACACTAAATAAATGTAGACTTTAAAAAGATCACAACTTTTGTCTTTTAAATTGATTAACGTCAGTTGCCTAACGACCTCTTCTTCATCTTCTACCTATGACAAGATAAGGGCATAAATGTAAATCCTATTTTGTATTATTAAACTTTAAAAGTAACTGCCTTTTAGACCAATAATTAATGAAGTTATGTACCTTGTCGAAACAACCAAGAAGAATACGGAACGCGATTTCACTTCTGAGAAGCTTGGTGGGCCCATGAACCACAGAAATACATTCAACAGCCCTCAAGCTATTCATATCCTTCGGAACCCTGTTTTCAAACAATCAAGAAAGAATATAGCATAAAAAGAAGTTTCAAAACATCAGTTTAAGCAGATACTTTGAATACGAGTAAAATGCCATTTTCGTCCCTGAGGTTTGACTAATTTGCGACTTCCGTCTAAAAGTTTGTTTTTCCGCATCCTGATCCAAAAGGTTTGAAATCTTGGCATTTTCATCCGGCTCCTTAACTCCATTCACTTTTCTCAGTTAAGTCAGGGGTATTTCCGTCTTTTTTGTTAATTTAAAGGGCAATTCGGTCTTTCTCACTTTATGTACAAGCATTTAGCATAACATAGAAGTATTTCAAATACCGAATTGCCCTTTAAGTTTACAAAAAGACAAAAATACCCTGACTTAACTGAGAAAGATGGATGGAGTTAACGAGCCGGATGAAAATGGCAAGATTTCAAACTTTTTGGATCCAGATGCGGAAAAACAAACATTTGGACAAAAGTTGCAAAACTGGTCAAAGCTCAGGGACGAAAATGGCATTTAACTCTTTAAATAACTATTAACTAAAATTTCACCGATAGGCTTTTCTGTTTCGCTAATCAACATAAACAAAAGAAACAACGAAAACAATAACGTTATTTAAAACCTTGAAGCTACTGATTTTGCCACTTGTACACAGCTGAATCTCCATTCATCATCCGTGAAGAAATTAACTAAAGCTAGCGTGCATTCGTTTAATTCTACGGATAACCCTAGTAACTGTCGATCTAACAAAAGACAGATTATAACAACCAACAGCTCTTCTGCTTCTGATGTGGTAAAAGTACAATGAATATTCCTACAATAAAAAACACATAAAAACATCAAATCGAGCAAAAATCATAAATTTTAAACGATTAAAAATTGTTATGTACTTATGTGCCATTTGGCCTAACCTAGAGTGGCTACAAGCAGCTACGTATTTAATCCATGTTCTAACGTTTTGAGGTGCTTCACTGCCTTCAGAATCTGTAAATAGAGTCAATGTTTTGAGTAATTAATAAATCCCACATAAACGTAAATTTTCTGATATAACTTATAAAAGTTATATGATGATATTACCTCCAAATAACATTTCAGTGTCAGAAGAATCTTTAGTAGGTGAATGAAATACGAAACCGAAAGTTTCAAGAGCACCGTTGAGTTCTGAATAGCTTGGTAGCCAATCAATCTTTATAGACGTTGACTCATCCTGATTAAGCCATGACAATAATTATAAAAATAACAATCATATAGTTAAGCAACAAAAAGAAATTGATGCGCAATTATCACAGAAACCTCGTTTTTCAGCGATAAAATAGCACACCAAAAGTCAACCGCAGCATTTCTGAGTACTTCCTTTGATGAGTATAACACTATAAAGCCATATATAATTGAATAAATATAATGTCAAATTATAATTTAAACATGTATTATCAGATGAACGACATACTCAAATGGAAAGTCCATTTCGCTATGGATTTCTCTACTTCGCCGCATTTACTGACCAATTTCAATAGCCAGCCATTAGTCAACAAACCTTCAAAGAACGTTTCTCCTGCAATAATAAAAATGCAATCCAATTATCCACCAACATTTACATAACACAAGTGTGAGGTTCATTGGGGAACACTGAAAAAGTGGGGAACAGTGGGGAACCGACTCAAACGAACTCCGATTGGGCTCATTCCAGCAGCGTTGGAACCGGCTCGTCGAACCCTAACTAGGATCTCTTAACCCTAAACCCTAAATCATAACCCCTAAACCCTAAATATATTAGGGTTTGGCTTTTAGGGTTTAGCTTTAGGGTTTAGGGTTTAGCTTTATGGTTTAACTTTAGGTTTAGCCTTTAGGGTTTAGCTTTTAGGGTTTATAGTTTAGATTTTACGGTTTAGCTTAGGTTTTAGCCTTATTTTTTAGCTTTAGGGTTTAGAGTTTAGGAGTTAGGATTTAGGGTTTAGGGTTAAGAGATCCTAGTTAGGGTTCGACGAGACGGTTCCAACGCCGCTGGAATGAGTCCAACCGGAGTTCGTTTGAGTCGGTTCCCCGCTGTTCCCCACTTTTTTAGTGTTCCCCAATGAACCTTCCCCTACATAATAACTCATGTATATATGTATAATACATGAATAGCTGCACTTTTATGCATAAACTGACCTGATTCGGTACTAAGTTCAACCAGTGAGTTCACTTCATGGTCCACACACAAACGAAAAAGTGAGCAACTTGAAAGCTCACTAAATGCAAATGATTGTGGGGTTTTCTGGATGTTGCACAAGAAACCAACTGTGTTATAACGTTTGTTTTAAAATAAGCGTTGCATAAACTGTATTGGCAAATGGCTGGTTAAAGCGTGTTAACCTGTTTCCCAAAAACTTGAAGACCCCAATGGGATACATCATCTTCATCACCTAGTTGAGTCATCTACAGAATTAAACTCATAAAGTTACACGATCGATATCAATAAAAAACAACTAATATCATTAGAATTAAAAAAAAAAAAAACCAAAAAAAAAAAAAAGATAATTAAGATCAAGATATGTGCCTTCTCGTGACATTCGTCGACATATTTCGACAATTTAGCGACACGACCGTCCTCTTCGTCATCCGAATTGTAAGACCTTTTAGTCTTGGCCAACTTAGATTCTCTCTCGGCTACTCTATTCTTCTCCTTGTAGTGATCCACTAGCAAATCATCCAATCCAAGCACTTTTTTCCTACAAAATCGCGTAAAAGCACTTTAGTATGTTAAATTAAAAGCCACCTAATTCAAAGCCAGATAAACAATCCCAATTAACACAATCAACATCTAGTTTTCATCTATGTAGTTGATATCACCGATATTTCGGTTATCGGTCCCCTGGTGAGATATCGGTGCAAAATATCAGCAGAATATCGGTGCCAATATTATCAGCGATATCGACCGACATATCACCGATTTTCCCAATATCAGTACCTTTCTTCTTAGTACCACCATTCGTCTTTCTTCTTATTGCTACTATTTGTGTTAAAGTTGATGTTTTTAAGTCTTAATCAGTTCCTACTTGCTACAATTGTTAGTGTTTTGCAAGTTGCAAAAGGTTAATTTGTTAATGGTAGAGGAATATACTGAATTGTTAGTGTTAAATTGCTATATATACAAATTCAGCAAGATATTAAAATTTCCGATATCCCACTGCGATTACCTATATCTGATTTTTTACCGCATTAACTACTTATAGCTAGGTTTTCATTTTCATAATTATTTAACCTAACTGTCAACATTCCCATCCAAAAATCCACTAATCACATCAATTTAAATTAAACCGTAAATTATTCACCAGAAACATATAAATATCAAAACCCTAACAATCCAACTTATAAAAAAAAGTCAACAACCATATTAATTAAACACTAGATATGCAATTTCTACAACTTCATACAGCTTAACATACACATATGAAACAATAAGCAGATAACAAAATATAATTTTGAGATTCAAAACAGCAACAAAATGAGATTTGAAGTTACTTTCGCTTAGGGGCGACAACGGGTGAAGTGGCGAGTAGGATATCCGATTCGAAATCGAACGGATCGTCTTCCATCTTCTGAATTTTATGAAATTGTTGTGTAGATTTGAAGAATTTGTTGTATGTTGATGAGTTTGAAACTATGAAACAACACGCATTTCACCGCGCCAAAATTGGGGCAAAACCCTATTTAAGTTGCAGGGTCAGACCTGTACCCGAATACAAACCGGGTTCTAATGGACCCGGCCCGTTTTTATTGGGCTTTAGTAGTTTTGTCCACTCAAGTGGTGTGGTTATATTCTTTTTAGTTGGGCTTTTGAGTGTGGGGTTGTTTGTTTCGGATGTTAACGAGCTCTTAATAGTTCAGATCTGATTCTTGTTTAGTATTTACTGGTTTAGATTGTTTGTTTCATGAGCAGATGTCTGAATGGTTCAGATATTTGGCTTTAAATGGTTAAGCATTATACTAGCTCTTAATGGTTCAGACCTTTTATTGATTCAACACTTAATGGTTTAGACATCTTACTGGTTCTGCACTTACCCATTCAGAAGTTGTCAAACAACCCCTGAGACTATTTCATGTCTTCACGTTTTATTATGGTGCACAAAGTCGGGGTTTTTTTTTTCAAAACCGGTTTTGGTTCTGGTTAACATGTCAATTACTGGTATTGGTTCAGTTTCGGTTTCTTTTTGGATTTTGACCGGTTTGACAGGGTATGACCAGGTTGGAACATGTTTCTATCGTAGGATATGGAACCATGTACTGGAAGGTCAGGTATGGAACTGATTCCTCCATAAGTGGTTTTAGAACTGGTTTTTTTGATACAACTCTAGACTTTTATATCAAACATTTTTCTAATTCTATTATATCAAGTTTGGGTTAACAACCAACATTTAGATACTTGAGGGGCTAGTTATGTCATATGGTGATAGTTAATCAAAATTCTGACGAGGAGAGGGGCTGGTCAAGTTTATAAACATTTCGCAAACTTTAAAAGTGGGTATCTTGAGAGAGAAATCAGTGAGCGTCTAAAAATCGAGTTCATTTTCGTTACGAATAAAAGACAAAAGAGGCATCCTTGAACCCAAACTTTCAAGTTTTGACTTGCCATAATTACATGTTGTAATAAGTTTGACTTATGAATAATGTTGATGAAATAAATTAGTTATATCTTATCAAGCATGTAGTTAATTCTGTTAGGAGTAGATTAGTTTGTCACTTTGTCTGTTTGAAACAAAACGTTAGTTTTCTTAAAAACTACACTAGAGGAAGTAGGTTTAGGTCATAATGAGAATTAAATGGGTAAAACTAAAATGTAATGTATTTGACTTAGAAGTGCATCTCCTTTTATATGTATAAACCTTTAGAAATGGCTTTGTATAGTAGCATGAGCAATTCAAGTTATGGAGAATCGGGGGTCTTTGACCTAACTATTGGGGAATTTTGTAAACACTGATGATTTGAGAGACGTGTGATACTCATCACTTTTAGATCATATTATTTCGAAGGTTCTCTTGAATAATTCAATTGGATACAACTCAGAATTGATAACGAAACTTGGTATATGTGTGTTGTAAGAATTCGTATGAACAAGATGTTTGAGACTAAAGATAGAATTTGAAATTAGGGATGATCTGTAGTAATCACCATGAGGCATTTATTATTTTGAATTAAAAATTGTTTCCAAATCAACCCCAGCCAGGGCCTGCCGGCCCTTGGACCCTGCTCCTAGGGCGTTGCCCCCAGACCCCCGCTAAGGGGGCATTGCCCACATGGAACCCCCATTAGAGGCTCCATCTGAACACTTATAATTATAACCACTCAAACAAGCATGCACTCCCGTACCCGGGTTCGGGTTTTCAATACCTGGGTATTAAAATACCCTATTTCCGGATCCGGGTAGGGTTCAGGCATTAGTTGGGCAGGGTTCAGGTTCGGGTATAGATTGGGTTTTTCGATTCATTTTTTGGCATAAAACATAGAAATATAATGGAAACCTTTATTTATACATGTATGCGTTGAAATATGTCCAAAAACACCTCACACAAGCTTTAAACGTTCAAAAAAAGTCGTTGTACACAATGGGTCCGGGTATTACGAAAACCCGGGTCCGAGTATTACGAAAACCCAGTTACAGGTATTACGAAAACCCGGGTATGGTGAAAATCTGGGTACGAAAAAACCCGGGTTCGGATATTGAACATAATATGCATACCCGATTCCTACCCTATGGGTAGGGTCAGGTTCGGGTTAAAAAAAACCCGGTTTTTCTAATACCGGGGTTCGAGTTTTTTGTGCACCTCTAAATTCGATAAAACTATAGCAACACAAAAGGAAAGAAGCCAGAGAAGCCCAGAAGCAGAGCCCATGAAGCATAAAGGAGCCCAGTAGAAAAGCCCAACACCAAGAATGAACAAGGCCTTAAAAAACAAGAACACAACCAAAATGAGAAAGATATATGTCTGAAATTTGAATTATTATTTTAAAAAGGTATTTGTTGTGTAATCTCACTTAGCTTTATGCTAATATCGTGTACGTATACTTTTAAGGCATATTGTACGGCGACGGTTGATTTTGGTTCAAGTTTCAGGATGGGTTCGAACAAAAGTGTTTGAGAAGTCATTTTTCTAAATGCGTCAAATGAATAAATCTATAGATGCTTTAAATAAACAATCTTTCAAATTATGTTTATAATGAATGGACGAATGGTATAATTTTGATACAAATAAACACAAAGGTTACTACCTATTTCCGGTACTAAATGTTTTCAACAACATATCGATGAATGGACGAATGGTATATTTTTGATACAAAGAAATGAAAAGGTTACTACTTATTTCCGGTATTAAATGTTTTCAACAAGATTATCGATTATACAAATTTCTGGTACTAAATGTTTTCAACAAAATTATCAATTATACAAAATTAACCACCCTTATAATTGTTTGTAGTGGTTATATGGTCACTATTTGAAAAGGTACCACTGATGACCACATGCCACCACATGAAAAGATCATGATATTCAACTAGATTTGTATGTCAAATCCAATATATACAAACACATAGAATAAACTTTATTTTTCAATACTTATTTATATTTCGAAAAGTCCGTATGACCCAAAAAAAAAGTTTCAAAAGAAGAGTTTCACACTCATTTACCTATGACAAGAGGTGGGTTGTGAACTGGTTTTTTAAATGCCAGACAAGCTAGCGTCTACGGAGATCAAACCTCAACCTCACCTAATTTACTATAGTACACCTGATTTACCTTTCTTATGCTTGTTGTGGAACCGGTCGATAGAGGACCCCAAAGGTGGTGTACACCATTTTTATGAATATATATTTATTGGACTCATAGAATGAAACCTTATAGACACGTAATTTTTAACGACATGTATAACGGAAAGATTTTTCTCTAGAGGATATGTTGGCAAATTCTAGATTGATCATATGAATCAATGCACAAGCTTAGCCTAATTACGTTTGATAGTTTGAGAAGTTGCTAACCCGAGCTTAAATTTGTCGGTAATCTATAAATAACTAAATATCCAACATCGCTTATATGCATAAAACATTACAAAAACGACACCGCAATAACTAATTTGATGTCGCTAATAGTAAAACGACATCGGTATAGTTTTCTAACTTATGCTATCTATAATTAAATATTCATGCCTCAAATTCCATTTTTTTTAAATTCTAAAAATTGATTGGGTGTGGTTCCAACTCCTTCCTAGAGACGGCACGTGATTTTTTGCATGTGTATGTTATTTTATTAGTTCTACACACTATTAACAATTTATTGGGTTTCTATGGATTACTTTCTATAAAAACTCATAAAGGTAATTTTATTATGAGATTTTAGAACATTAATTCATAAACCATTGTTTCTATTGAATACTTCATATAAAAACTCATAAAAGTAATTTTATTATGAGATTTTAGAATACTAATTCATAAATAGGGTGGGAATTGGTCCAACTCGGCTTAGGGGCTATTTGTTTACCTTTTTATGGGCTTTTAGTAGTTCAGACCTCTTAATGGTTCAACACTTAATGGTTCAGACTGTTTGTTTCGCGAGCAGATGTCTGAATGATTCAGACATTTGCCTCTGAATGATTAAGCATTACATTGAATTCTGAATGGTTAAGACCTCTAATCTGAATTGGTCAGACATTTGTCTTTGAACGGTTAAGCGTTATATTGGCTCTTAATGGTTCAACCTCTTACTGGTTCAGCACATAACAATTCAGAAGTTGTCAAACGGCCCCTTAATCAAGTTTGATATTACTGAATATGGGTTTAAATGCAGATAAACCAAAAATATTTAACAAGTTGGATTTAAATTTATAAAATTTAGTCTTTACTTTTTAGTTTTACCGTGTTTTTTTTAACCCTGTTTGCATTAGTATTTACTTGATCGAGCTCAAACCAAACTTTTTTTATTAGTCATTGTTTTAAAAAAAATTATAAAATCCAGCTGTTTGCGCTTCCAAACCGAGTTTACTTTTTCAAGGAAATTTTTTTTTTTTTTTTACAAATTCATTAAGATATTCGTGTTTGAATATTTCCTAAACAAAACTCGAGCCAATATCAAGAAAATTGGTTGATGTGTTCATGTTTTGTCCAATACCATCGAGTCAACTTTCTAACATGGAAACATTTGTAGTTATTTTGTTTTTCACCAAAACCAATTTGTTCAAGAATATGAATAACACTATATGATTGTGGGAGGGCATGAAGATGGAATATTAAGCATTATGTGGTAGGTACATCAGTAAAGGAGCATGGTTAAAAAAACAAGGGGTGGTGTTGGGTGTGAAAAGAGCCCCGCCTTTTGTTTAAAAAAAACTCAACAATCACAAATTTTCTATCACAAACCACCAATTAACTCGCGTCACATCACCAACAAAATTGCCCTCCACACCGGTGGAGATCCTCAAGCCCCACTGACAACGCCGCCCTTCACGCCATACGCGGGGTGTTGTGCCCGACGTGGTGGGGCTTACACACCACATTTTTACGACTAGTTCGTGAACTGTTCGGCGGAAAGTTTGTTTACTTTCGTTCGTTTAATTAATGAACAAACATGAACAAGAAATTTCGTTCAGTTAGTTAAATGAACGAACACGAACAGATGTCTCGTTTGTTCAATTGCGTTCATGGACGTTCAGTAATGTGTTCGTGAACATTTGTTCATGTTCATTTGTTTATGCTATTCATTAAAGGTTTTGTAGGATTTATTAATTTTATGTAAACTTTTTGTATCCTTTAATTCTTATTTATCTCATTAGCTAAATAAATAAAATAGGAAACCCTATCTTCACCTTGGATATCCACCGTTCCACTTTCCTTCTCATTATTCACATCGAAAAATACTACCGGCCTTCAGTCAAACATTAAGGCTTCAAGGTCTAGCGCCGCTCCCTCTTACCATCCACCTCTAACCACCATCGTCATCGCCGATTTTATATGTGTCCGTTAACCGTTCGTGAATACATTCCTTTCCTTAAACAACGAACACGAACATAAAATCTCGTTCGGTAAATGTTCATGAACCCTTCATGAACAAATTATATCCTTAAGGAACGAACACGAACAAGATCTTGGTTGTGTTTGTTTAGTTCGTTTACAGCTCTACCCCACACCGTGTGGTGTAAGCATGGAGACATGACTTACATGAGTCATGTGACTTAATAATTTAAGAATGTGTAGGGTCATTGTCTTTGCTGCTTTGCATAAGTCTCACAATAGGACCCCCTCTATGGGTTAACCTAAGTCCTGGCCATTTGTGCCCACATTTGTGACTTTTTTTTATTCAAGGGTTGGGAATAGTTGGGATAGGACACAAGACCCTACATTGCTTGGTCATTTTCTCTATGGCAGTTATAATTATTAAAAGAATATTTGGAATGTTAGAACAAAATTCTTTCATAAAAAACAGGCCTACCCACCAAAATGAATGAAATAATTATCTAAATAGGGCAATCAGAAAGGGCCCTTCTGTTCTTCTTGGTGCTTCGGTGGTTTGATTTTTGATGTGATTGGTTGCACTTCATCTATTTTAACGTGACAATGATCAGAATACATATTTTTTTTTTGTGAAATAGTTGATGATTTTGGAGCATGAGAGGGATAAAAACGTCAGCCTCGTCACCCCTGCCCCGACTTTGCCCTTCTCGCTACAAAAAATGGCTTCAAAAACACCCAAAAGAAAGTGCAATGTCGCTCCTCCCTCTCTCCCCTTTCACATAATCTTTTTTGACTGTTTTTGCACAAGAACGACCATACTCTCTCTTTTCTCCATATCATTCATCTCCTTGATGTGAAGAGTGAATTCATAAACAACCTAAAACACACTATTGTCGATGCTCTTACATGAAAAGAAAGTAGGATTTAAGTTATACGTATTGAAACAAAGTAGGATTTATTATGTCAAACGATAATATCATACGGTAAACAAATATTTCAGTCGTCTTGAAAATAAATATTGAATGTATACTTTTGAAAAGGTTAATTTAGTTGTTAGTTTTATTCTTGATTAAACTTTACCATTATTCTTAAAATAATTAGCACTTATTTGGAGAAATGATATAAGCTATTTAAAAATGTATCAATTGCGTGCTAAAATTGTCCTTGGTTTGTTTAGAGACACTTTTGGAATGGATGATGTGACTAATTACAAATAATAAGAAAAAAAATTATAACATTTTACAATAGATCCTTAATAATATAATATTTATTAAAGGACCAAAGTGAAGAAATCACTTTCTCCAAAACTTTGTAAGTGATAGTTATTTTTGTTAATATAATTGAAAGCTTTACACGTGA
The DNA here is from genome assembly GCF_002127325.2 of Helianthus annuus. Lineage (NCBI taxonomy): Eukaryota > Viridiplantae > Streptophyta > Magnoliopsida > Asterales > Asteraceae > Helianthus > Helianthus annuus. The sequence continues at coordinate 66,875,586 of NC_035445.2, forward strand.
TATTCATCAATAGCTAACTTTCCAACCGAACTACGTATCCAATTTGTGCACAAACTCACCTGTGATTGAAAATGATAGAGACAGGGGTTGCAAATAATTTTGTGTTGTGTTCTTGATTCTATAATTGAACAAATAGTTAAAGTTAATGCCTAATGGAACAAATAGTTAATGCCTAATGGATATGTATTTGATTAGTGCTTAATTGATAAAATCATGTTTTCTTTAAATTTGTGTGTTCTATTATGTGTTAGATCAATGAAAGTATGTTAAATTAAAGAAATTTCAAAAGTTGCACTAGAAAACAAACTTCCATCAACTAAAACATTAAGGGCTTCACCCGTCATTAATTGCGGTTCGCTACAAGGATAACACAAAACCACTAAAATCGTTTTATTGAAGTCCGTCAGTATCTTTCGAATATCACAATAGAATCAAGTCTTCAAAAGAGCAACTGGACACGCGACAACATACACAAGGGAATTATTATTCACACACCCCTCCACTCTATCGCTCTTTATACATACATGGATATATATAGAGAGAGATAGAGTGAAAAGGGATATGAAATTAAGATTTAGGAGTGTGAAAATAGTGAAAAGTCATACACACAAATTATATAGTTATAAATTCCCGTTGTTGATCTCTCAAAGATCAATGATTGATCTTTATCGAGACTTTACTAGATAGAAATAAAATCTAAACATTTATGTGCTAGTTCACTAAAATGTTTAATTGGTATAAAAAAAACTTTTTATGTTATTAAATAAGCTACATAGGTACAATATATATTAAATTGTATTACTAAAATATCTTGAATTATTATGGTTTGTTGATCTATGTCCCTGTCAGTAGCTAAAGTCCTAAATAAATGTGTTTGACGAATGATGAGACTAAGACTTGCTTAAGCTTCAAGACAAATATGTATTTTGTTTATTAACGAATTTTAATTATGAAAATCACGTCTAGCCAATCGTAGATTGAGTACATTTTTAAACAAAAGTATGCCATATATAATATCTGTATATGTGTATGTTTGGTATACCACATCGTGTTATTGACATGTTAGTTATATAAGTAATTAGGTTAGAACCCCGTGTAATACACGGGTTAAATAAATGTAATTTTATATATTAAATAATAAAAAAATCTAAAACTCGTTTATTACACGGGTTGAATAAATGTAATTTTACATACCAAATAATCAGAGCCGTCTCCGAAAACTCTTGAAAAAATTTAGGCCTCGCGCGACAAAAAGAATTAGACCCAAAATTATGGTTAAGGGTAAATGAATTACAAAAATAAAAACTTACTGATGGAGCAAAGACTCGAACTTGAGAACTTTACAATATTTTGAGATGGTTTTTGCCGCTACACTGCATAATGAACGGATAAATGTACTAAATATATAATTTAATAAATATATACAAGCTATATCTTTAAAAATCTCATTTATTACATGGGTTGAATAAATGTAATTTTATATATTAGATAATAAAAAGTTATATCTTTAAGAACTTTGTGTATTATATGGGTTGAGTAAATTTTATTTTATATATTAATAATGAAAAAAGTTACATTTTTAAGAACCTCATATATTGTATGGGTTGAGCACATGTAATTTTATATACCAATCAATAAAAAGTTATATCTTTATAAACCCTGTGTATTATAAAACTTTTGAACTAAACTGACAAAATGACCCAAACCACAGGGACTAAAATGACGTTTAACTCTTTACATTATATTAATTTATATTTAGTGTAGGTTTTCTGTTAATGTCAAGATAAATAATTTTGAAATCTAATAAATATTTCAAAAGATTATATTATCTCATATACGAATTGTTTAAATTTAATTTTATAATTATCTTTTAATTAATATTAATTATTTATAATTAAGTAGGAGATAAAGATAAGAAAACTAAAAAATAGATGGCTCCAATAAATGACATGTGTCCAAAGTTGGTTTCTTTTATTATATAGTATAGATTAATAAGTAATTTGTAATGCAATATTTATTACCAGTGTTTTTTTTTAATATTTTAAAATGATTATACCTGGAATTTCTGCATATGTTTTCGTGTGTAAAAAAAAACTATTACATATAACATACTAGGTTTTTATCCGGGATTGCTTCCCGGGCTTGAGAAAATTATTTAGATTAATTACTATTTGTTATTAATACGACCACATTACATCAACCATCTCATTCGATTCAACAACAATGTCTTCAAATCACCGAATTAGATCATGAACCCATGTTAGAGGTTGTTAGGATCTGAATTTCTTTTTGATTGTGTTTTGTTTAAGAATTAAGAAGATGAACAAGTAATGCAGCAGAATTAAAATGGAAATAAACTTTGCACACAATCAAACAAGAGAAATGCTTTCAACACACATTTTAACATCTAGGAAAACATTGCAACAGGTACAAGTGGCAATGATTGTGTGGTTGTTTGTGGTGGTGAAGTGTTATCATCTAGGACAACATTGGTTACCCTTCTCCTTTTGGGTTTAAGAGAGATTGGTGGTGTTTTAATGGATTGAGTGGTAGTGATTTGAGTGGAAGGTTGCTGACTAACAGTTGTTGGAACAACTGGTGTTTCAACCACTGAAGCGGTAAGACCCGTGTGCAAACACGGATCGATTCTTAGAAAATTATGCATAACATATATTGACAGAATATATAGATATGTGTATAGATATTGTACCAAAACGTGTTATTTATTATAGCTAAATGACAACTATAAGTAAATATAAAAGATATTTAACATGCATAACATATATTGACATAATATATAGATATGTGTATAGCTTTGATCATTTAAACATACCTTTGCCAATATTACAGTGCTGAAAATGAAAACAGTAGCTGACTATAACTATTAGTGGATAGCCTATCAGTGGATTAAAACACTGAGCTTTAACAACAATCATTATATAAACAGTGATTCAAGAATCTCCCTTCTCAAAAAAAAAAAAAAAAACAATATTTTAACCCATGAGTCATTTCAATCCCCTTCATCCTCCACAAAACAGTATTTTAACCCAAGAGTGGTTTTAAACCACCATTTTAACCAAATAGCGGTTTCAACCACAGTTTTCTCAACAGTAGTTCCAAACATCTGTTTTCATCCATCTGTTGACCAAAATCAACAGATGTATCAACCGCTGTTTTATTTTCAAACATCTGTTCCCAATAACAGACCTTTGATCATTTAAACATACCTTTGCCAATATTACAAGCTTTTACACTCTCAAACCTAAATATTTATTTACTTAATTTAAATAACAAACATGGTTAATAATTTTAACACAACTAATTATATAAAAACTACAACTGTAAAACAGAGGTAACTATATAATAAAAAAAGTTCAAAAAAGCAAACAACAATCAATAGAATACAACATCCTAATTCCAAATCAATGCGCGAAACAACATACAAAGATCTGACGGCTAAGTACTGTCCACGTCACAACCTGTGATGAATAATGGATGACAGTTGTTAGGAAACCACTGATGAATCAATATCAGTAGTTTACAATGATGAAAATGAAAACGGTAGCTGACTATAACTATCAGTGGATAGCCTATCAGTGGATTAAAACACTGAGCTTTAACAACAGTCATTATATAAACAGTAGTTCAAGCATGTTCCTTCTCCAAAAAAACTACATTTTAACCCAACAGTCGTTTCAATCCCCTTCAACCTCCACAAAACACTATTTTAACCCAACAGTGGTTTTAAACCACCATTTTAACCAAACAGTAGTTTCAACCACGGTTTTCTTAACAGTAGTTCCAAACATCTGTTTTATTTTCAAACTTCTGTTCCTAATAACAGAGTTTTGATCATTTAAACATACCTTTGCCAATACTACAAGCTTTTACACTCTTAAAACCTAAATATTTATTTACTTAATTTAAATAACAAACATGGTTAATATTTTTAACACAACTAATTGTATAAAAACTACAAGTGTCAAACAACATACAAAGTTCATCCATCTGTTGACCTAAGTCAACAGATGTATTAACCACTGTTTAATTTTGAAACATCTGTTCCCAATAACAGAGCTTTGATCATTTAAACAGACCTTTGCCAATATTACAAGCTTTTACACTCTCAAACATCAATATTCATTTACTTAATTTAAATAACAAGCATGATTAATAATTTTAACACAACTAATTATATAAAAAAAATTGTC